>NC_141042.1:9057500-9382500 GCF_052040795.2 Danio rerio
TCATACATTTGTTAGCACGTGCATATATATATATACCTCTTCCAGTATAAGCTATGACAATAAAAGATTTACTTTAAATTCAAAACTGCATTTGCTATCAGAGCACTGGCACTCTTATCAATATGAACAAACACTGTAAGTTTTACTCATGTTTGTCGAGTCATCATTACAGCGTGAAAAGAACTAACAATACAAATATAAAGACCAGGCTGACCTTGCTCACTTTAAATTTAACCTTAAAATGTGTCTATGACAGGCCTTCATACTAATATCCAACATGATTTATCTTAGAGAATAGATCTAGATGTAGATTTAGATAATAGATGTTTCTTTGGGAAATAATGATTTATTTGATATTTTTTAGTGGTGCAAATGTATAATTAAATTTAAGAGTGGGTTATACACTGTTTAAATGCTATGGATGATTAAGAAAACTGGAGATTAATAATGATATGTTTGATTACTTATTTTCTATTACTATCACATAAATAACCGATTCAGTTTTTTTTTTTAAAGGGCAGTTTTAGTCCTCTGTACAACACAGCTACTATTATTGTAGTAGTCAAATATGGCAAATTTATCAGCACACCAAAAGCTTCTTTGTTTAAATTAATGATTGATTGATTTGGTTCCTCAGGATCCCTGACTCTGCTGTCTTAATCCTCTCAGTATTGAAAGCTGTAATCATTAGTTAATTTAATAAGCACTATTATTCTGCAGAGTATCTGTTACATGCAGGTTAAAAACAGATTTACCTCTTTCTGATTAGTTGCTCTGTTTTTTTTATTTCCACAGATATTTCTTCTGATGAAAGAAATTGATTAGCAAATCCAACGTCTTATAATAGCAGTATTGTATGTGCTTTTGAGATGCGAAACTGCTTATTAAGGAATTTAATTTGCTGATGATAAGTAATATATGATGCTTTCATGCCTAATGGCGTAGATGCAGTATTGAGCCTGGGGTTACTTTACATGGACATCAGTATCCTGATTTTTATCTTTATTCCTTATAAGACGGATTTAAGGTGTTTGTGGGTGTGAATTGTCTTTAGAATATTTCTTTCATGTTTCGCTTTTACATATTGTAGTTCATACACTGAATAATGCCACACAACGTTACATTCCTAAGCAACATCCTCTGACATTCCCTCCAGAATTTTGCACATCAACACTCGTTGGTGTAGGACCATATAGAGTTTTGGGTGTTTAAGCTTCATGTGCCGTTAATTGTTGTCATGCTATTCAGGCAAACAGATGACAGCAGATACTAATTCTTGCTCATTGCACTCTTTTGTTTGCCATATTGTTGACCACCGTTTACATTGTATAACAGATTGTCTTAATAACGTTAATATCAGAATGTTGTTGTCCATGTAAATGTACTGAAGCTGTTCATTTTGTGTTATTTTATGAAAGGAACACTCCTCTTTTTCTGAAAGTAGGTTAATTTTATAACTCCCCTAGAGTTAAACATTTGAGTTTTACCATTTTTGATTCCATTCAGCTGATCTTTGTGTCTGGGGAAGTTTTTTTTTTCTTTTTAGCTTAGCTTAGCATAGATCATTGAGTCAGATTAGACCATTAGCATCTTGCTCAGAAATGACCAAAGATTTTTTTTTTTGATAATTTTCCTATTTGAAGCTTGACTCTTCTGCAGTTAAATTGTGTTCTGAGACTGACTGAAAATGAAAAGTTATTATTTTCTAGGCCAATTGAATGAGCCTATTTTTTTAAAAGTGGAGTGTTCCTTTAAGTGTTTGACTAAATAAGCCTAATACAGCATGTTGTACTGTACAAGATATTGCGAGAAGCATTCTAAAGCTAAATATGTATATGTGCCTTTATTTTTTGATACTTGCATTTTTACATTCCACATTGTTTTGTGTGTCATGTACTTTAGTGTTTATTATCTAAAGATTTTAAGCATTTTGAAAAAAACAACATTTGGACCATTGGGGAGCGATAAATAAATGTATTAGTATTATTATTGATATTATTATTGGAAACAAAACTTTGTTAGAACTTGCTGTTTATAAATGTTCTTAATCTTTTTTTTTTCTTGTTCACATTTGTCACTGCACCCCAGTCTCTAATTCATTTTTTATTTGTTAAACATTTCATTCATTCCTCTTTTGATCTTTTATAAACCTCTATTACTACATGACAGGCAGTGTATTTTATTTTATGAGTAAAAATCTGTATCAGGGTTATAGTTATTAATTAAAAGCTTGCATTGCCATAAATTGTGTTTGGTTGTTATTGGATTCCCAAGTTATCCAAAACATGCTATATTTTGCCAAAATTCCTTTGAAGTTAAAAGGCTTAAATCTTTATTCCCTTTTCTCTTTTTTTATTATGCAAATGGTTAAAAAAAGAGCACCTTTAATATTTTGCAAATGTAACATAGATTTACAATTTGAATATTGATAGGAACAATGTGGTAACAAAAACAAGACAAACATCAAAAAAAAAAAAAAAACTTAGACAAAACTAAATTTGTCATTAAAACTGGATATATTTATTTCTTTGTGCTAATAACCTTAACAAGCAAAAGTTCTGCTAGAAGTTCTATAATGTTTATTCATAACTTTGAGAGAATATTAAGAAATGATCAGGACATTTACAGAGTTTCATTACTGAATTGCATTATTTGTATTTTCAGTTCTACTGAGTTCACAGAAAAAATGCATATTGCATGTTTCTGTAAGTCCCATATTTTAGCAAACAAATCGAAAATACATTATACATAGTCTAAAAGAAACCCAAAAGCAGGATTTGTTTAAACAAATTTGAATTGAATTTAAAACATAGTGTTAAATCAAACAGAAAAATACAACGGTCAATACTAAATTTGCAATTAAATATAAGCGTGTGTTGTTGTTCTGTTATGAAATGTGTCATTCACCTCTGTCATTAAAGATTTTGTGCAAGAAAAACTTTAAAATGGGGAAAAAACACTTCTGCAATATGTGCTCAAAGTTAACAAACCACATACACTCTTCTTCACGTGCATTGGGAATCAAACTGGATTATATGCGTTGTGAGTCATTGGCTCTGGCATTGCTTGTATTTGTGTGCAAGATTCCAATAGTATCTGGATGCAGCCTTAGATGCAATGTCAGACACAATGCACTCAATGGAGTGAGTGACGTCACTGTTACGGGTAGGGTTAGGTGAGCGGAGTTTTATGATGAAATGTCAACGTGGCATGCAGAATATGGACTGAACCGTGGAAACCACAAAATATATTCAACATCAGATAAACAGAACTCTTTAAACAACGCTTCAGTACATGAATCATATCTTTGGAACAAATTAACAGCCAACTGCATATTGTATCTCATGCTTGCTAAACATGCAGCAGTAGGCTTTTGTGATATTTAATGTGTATATTTTAATGTTGCTATGCTGTGCAGTCATAAAAAAAATAATACATGTGACAGCAAACTAGGAAATTAGTCTAATAAACTGCATATACAAAATTATAGGCCTAACTGTTATTATTAGTATGACTAAATACACAAATAAATTCTATTTAAAACAATAATTTACATGAATATGGATGCTTTGGAAAAAATACGATTCGTATCTTACAACTCCGTATCTTAAAACTCCTTAAACAGTGTTGGTCTGATGATGTGTAGCTTTTATCTAGTCTGGTTAATGTTGAGGTGTAGAGCCACAACTTCCCACTGGCACGTGCACACATAGGGCTCTACCTGCCCTTTAGTCTGGGATATAAAGTGCCCTTCCAAAGTGGCCCCGCGATCTCCCCTCCCCCAAGTTTTAGGTTCCACCTCCCCCAAGTTTTACTAGCAGATACCCCCCGCCCCCTGCTCTTTAGTTCGCGAACGCCCATCGCCCCCACTGTTATACTCAACCCAACCCCCACCCGGTCCTCCTGTCGTAGGCGAAATCACATCCCCATAGTTTTCACTTTCGGTTTGAGGGTGGCATGATCGTCGTTTGCCTAGACTAGAGCGCCAGTTCAGCTTGCTCCAGCCCTGATGGCGCCTCAACTATTTACATGGTATTTGAAATACAAACATAACAGTATTGTACTTTATGAAACATTGTCTCTATTCCTCTTATTATTAGTAGCCTAGTATTTGATAAAACTTATACACTGTTGGGCAGTTAAGAGCTACAATCCAACCTCCATTTTCAAGATACTGTAATCTATGGTGAATAAAGGCGAAGATGCAAAATAACTCAAATGTCACACATTTATTTTCTGTACAAAGTAAGCAGTTAGAGAATCATCTGCCCCCTCGTGTCCTGATGTGAGAATGACGTCGACCTCACAACAGCAGCAGCCACGCCCACAGAAACATTGACTAGTGTCGACTAAAAGCCCACAGTTTTCTGCTTTCTGATTCAACATTCCAAACGTTTTTTATTACTAATAGTATTTAAATTAATATAATGTTTGACGTTTTGAGTCTCATTAAACTCTCCCGAAATGTGTTACCGATTGTAGATGCACACCCACATTATAATTTTGTTTTGCGAAATATTTGCAATTAAATAATTAAGCAATTTTGCTGAATTAAAAAGTATTCTAAATTCAGTCTCTCTCTCTCTCTCTCTCTCTCTCTCTCTCTCTCTCTCTTTCTCTCTCTCTCTCTCTCTCTCTCTCTCTATCTCTCTTTTATATATGCATGTATTTAGTTAAACAGTATCTTACACAAAGTTTAAAATAATCATATAAAAATTGTTAAACCATAAACACTCAAATAACTCATCAACCTCAGATTCCAACATTTTCAAACACTCTGTATATGGTTTTAGCCAAGAATGCTGCATAATTACACGAAAAACAGCCTGAGATTCACAAGTAAAGGTCATGTTTCCACTATAAAGAGTGTTATTGTGCTGTGTATGTACAGTGCTGAACTGAAGATCTACTATCCTTATTTTTAATGGGTCTTTTGTACAGCGACTGCCAACTCTATTTCACGGAGGAGTCTGACTCCAACACTCGAGCTCATTTACATCTTTCAAGAATAAATAAATAAATAAATAATATAATAGCAAATCGTCACCTTAAAATTTTAAGGTTTTATCTGACATTTTTGTCAAAATTTAGTTATTGACATGTTCTTATTAAATGACAAATTCTTTACATTTTGGTATTTTTTATAAGTTGTTTACATTTTAGGACTTTTTATTGAAAAAAAAAACAAATGTTACACACATACTGTTTGCTATGGAATGCAAAAACTAGTGAAGCTTAATATCTCAAAATCATTCAGAATGCAGATACAACCTTATAATTCCAAGGTGACGAAATACAAATAAATGTTATACCGAAAATTTACTTCTTCGACAAAACACCTTGCAGGAACCCAGATACATTACTCAAATACTGTTAATATTATTAACAGTAATCTTTTATTAAATTAATTTTTCATTATTAAACCACAGTTATTGCCATTAAAAACATAAATAAAACTAACATGAATTTCACATTTAAAGTTTGTAGTAGTTCTCAACAGTAAATCTTGCCCATTTCCTAAAGTTATACACTGTAAAACCCAACAGTCAAGTTTATTGAATGAAATGTAGTGCATTTAACTCAAAATTGACTGAAAGTTTATTCTACTCATGTGAAAAGAGTTTTGAACTCAGTGTTGAAGGTAATGCGTTAATTAAATACCTCATTACATACACTTAAATAATTAAGGATTAATTTAACTCAAATGATTTGCTGCAATCGGTTTCCTCAAACGGTTTGAGTTGCCTTAACTCATTGGGTTTTACAGAATTCAGTTGGTTTGAGTTCTCCATTTATTGTGTTTTACTGTGCTCAGTTTGCTTCATTTACTTAAATGGATTAAGTTCACAGTACTCATTAGGATTAGTTTTTAAACTTAAATGGTTTATAACAATCGGTTTCCTCAAATGGTTTGAGTTTCTTTACAATGTAGTTTTAGTTATGAAGCAATATCTCTATGCAACTAGGAAATATCTTCACCATATTAAAGTCTGTATAAAGCACAAGTGGTCAAATTTTCCGGTTAAGATCGTGTGTAGATAGATATTATCTATTTTTGTTATTTTTAGAGGCATAGATCTTTCACACTGACTAAACACTTGACACTTTAAAGGCCAGTGAGTCACAACTTTCCACTTTCAGAACTGTCAGACGTTTGACTGTCAGAAAAAAAAAAACTCAATTTTTTATTATAAATTATTATAAAACATTTTAAATTTCTAAAATCTAACTGGAATACACCATGATTGCACTGATATTTAGTCTTCTGTAGCTTTTGCAAGGCAGTATCACAGTGCAACTAATACTTTAAGCAATAGCCCACAGATTCTTTTTGAAGGCCTGTTTCACTTCTTGTTTTCTCAGAAGCTACATCCTGTATCGTGCAGAAAGGCCCATTTTGACCTGGTGTAAACTTGCCTCCTATCGTCCTTAACCATTAAAAAGATCAACAGAGCACACCGCCCAGTTAAAACTAGTAAATTACTTAAGGATTATTCTCTTTTATCAACAAAATAGCAAATATATTTTATAAAAGAATTACATTATTTAGGGTATATATGTATTTTACTTACCCACTAATGTATTTCTATTAATGCCATCAAAAGTTGGTCATAAGAGTGTGGTCTCACTGATTATGATATCATAATAGATATAAGATTATGATTGACCATGATAACAACTACATTAATTGGCCAAAACTGCCCTCTAGTGTTCAGATGTCGGAATGACTGATTCATTGACGTTTAGAACAACAGGCACGCCCACAACTGCAAAAATGACCAATAAAAACGCGGTTCTGTGGTCTCGCGTTGTCAACCTACCAAAAACAAGATACAAAATTGGTTTAAACAGCATAACTTACAATAATTCACACAGGATTCAAATGTAGTAGCATTATTTAGGAACCTAAAATGCTATTTTGAACAAAACAGTCAGGATTTATATCTGAAGTTGCAGGTTTCTCTTTTGAAGTGGTCGACGCACCTGGAGCTCCCTCTAGTGACGAAACAAGTTTCTAACACGTCAACGCGTCATTATAGCATCACAAAACAAAAGGTAAACTGTAAAACCCAAAAATCATATTATTTGGTTACTCGCTTTATGTAGATCCTTTGTATTGTAAATTTATTATTAATTTATTGCTTTTTTGGCAAAAATTTACAGTTTAAATGTACACTTTCAAAGATACACCCTTACTTTTTTAATTTTAGAAATGACTTTGATTTATATGTGAACTCTGTAAAAGACTCTAACAATTGCATGTAAAACGCTTTCTTGGTGTAAATCATTTAAACTTATTCAATTTGCTTGAATTTTATTTATGTGTCCCTCTTTGCCTCCTTGTTCATATTGTATCTTTGTAATGTTCTTTCTTGCATAATAATAAATAAAAAATACAACCAACAGTCAACTTTATCAAATGAAATGAGGGTAGTTTACTCAAAATTGATTGCAAGTTAATTCTACTCAATTGAAAAGAGTTTTGAACTCAGTGTTGAAGGTAATGAGTTATATAAAACTTTTATTACTTCAACATAAATGGAGTACGTTCACAGTACTCACACAGATTAGTTTCTTTTAACTCAAATGGTTTGTAGCAACGATTTCCTCAAACGGTCTGAGTTGACTTAACTTTTTGGGTTTTACTGTCATCAGTTGGTTTGAGTTCTCTTCATTTATTGGGTTCTACTGTGCTCAAATTGCTTCGTTTACCCAAATGGGTTATTTCACAGTACTCATTAGTATTAGTTTATAAATTTGAATGGTTGGTTCCAATCGGTTGCCTCAAATGGTTTGAGTTTTCTTAACTTATTGGGTTGAACAGTGTATGGAAACAAATAAGACCTTTACGTCACAAAATCATTTGTGTTGTCACATTCAAAATATGAAAGAAAACCCCTTTATACAGGAAATCATTTGTATGGTCAATTAATATAAAAAAGTGTTTACTTATTTTTTAATATTCAGTTTTGAAAAGAAAAGTGGAAAATCAGTATAAATAAATAAACTACAGGTAACCATTTCCATTGAAATCCAGCCACAGTTGTTCTTAATAAAAGCAAACATAAATATTATGAAAAACACATCAGTATTTCATTAATATCAATATGTTGTTGACCTCAATAGCTAAACTAATTGTGGGATAGTGTAAAAAAGCAGATGATTATTAGATTATGTTTACAGTGGATGATGCTGTAAGAGCTCCATCTAGTGACCAAATATGAAAACAAAATAAGCAACTTTTGTTTTCCCCCCCTCAAACATCTTGTTTTAATAAAAATGGTTAAAAAAATAAACAAATAGAGAATATTAAAATGCACCGTATTATTATTTAATATTTATTAAAAGTATTCTTTCTTTCTTTCTTTCTTTCTTTCTTTCGCTATTCATACTTTACAAAATACTTTTAATGAAAGCACTGAAAAGTGTGGAAAACCAGTCAGAAAAATGTGGGAGATTGGGCTGCACATTAGAAGTAAATAATAATAATAATAATAATAATAATAATAATAATAATAATAATAATAAAATAATAATAATAACAGTAAATGGGAAATAATTAGCACAGTAAATAGGACACACAGTCGAATATTGATATGGAGAATCGTTTTGAACAGTCCTTGATGAATGATTAAAATCGATTGTTTATGTGTGTGTTAAGGGATTATGAATGCTGCAAGTGGTTTCACTTCACATTTGCTGATTCATGCTTCGGAGCTGAAGGGGGCGGTAATGCACCAATTAGATGGACGAAACCCGCAGCTGAACATGAAAGAAGAAGAAAAGAAGCCGCTTTTCTCAAAAGTTCACGCATATGTTTGTTCGTTTTGGACGTTTCACAAATTGTTGTTTTAATAAGTGAGCTCTATTTACAAGTGAAGACATGCATTCAGCCTTCCAAGAAGAACAGAAATGTATAAAGACAGAGTTTATTGAAGATTACAGTGAGAACAGGAGTGATCCAGAACCCTTCAGAATCAAACATGAAGACACTGATGCACAAAGAGGTTGGTGACTATTATTTATTCCCTATTAATGAAGCTATATAAGAGGACAATTATAAAATGTTAAACAGTTCTTTAGATTTAATGGTTGCATTGTGTTTGAAAGTGATAAGTAAATGCTAATTTGACCCACATAGTCCTTCATTACTAATATAATTTATGGTTTATTTATAGGCTGAAAAATGTTGTAAAGAAAGCAGCAGATTATATTGATGGCAGCCTAGCTGAACGGTGGCTTGCTGGTGTGTTAGTGATAATTGAAGTGTTTGTGTTTATTAATATAATAATGACTCTCCATGGGATCTAAAATAATATTGGAACTTACTTTTAAATTGTCCGTAAGGTCAGTTGGTTTATTCATTTCACCTGTAGTGAATGTATTGGAATTGTGGGGAAAACCGGAGCACCCTGAGCAAACCCACACTAACACGAGAGAACATGCAAACTCTACACAAAAATGCCAACAGGATTAGCTGGGCCTTGAACTAGCAACCTTCTTGCTCTGAGGCGACATTGCTAACCCCTAAGCCACTGTGAGCCATTTTTTGTATTATTTCATTTTTTGTTCAGTGTAGAGATTAGATGGGATTTGATTATATTGTAAACATCCCCAAATCTCCACACCCAGGTAGACTTGTTCTTTAATGACAGAAGTTAAAACATTGCTGTGAAAAACAAGAGTAATGCTAAACCAAATAAAGAATAGGAGTGAAAATAAATAACTATTACATCATAAGATACATAAAGTCCATATAAACAAAGCTGTACATCAGAAGGTAGAAACAAATGATCTGACGATATTAAAAGTTATAATCCAGGACTTGACAGTTTTTGACTGAGCTCGAATAGTATGCGAATAGTATGCACACTATTCAAAGTTGCATACAAATAACATCCAGAAAAGACAGGCATTTCCACTGTTGAGCCAAGGCTTTTATAGGATTGGCCTGCGCCAATAGCTTGGGAGCTTGAATAGAGGTAAAGTTAGTTTTATATTCGCACATTCAGACTTTCTCCTTAATAATATAATTTTATAAAAGATTTATTTGCAAACTATAAATAGTGAAATCATATTAGCAGCCAATGACTATTAAAGTGCAACATTGTTTACAGTCAAATAAACAGTGTTAATGTTTTTTCAAGTCCCACTTGCAGGTTATTTCAGACCGAATATTCAAAGTGCTGTGGTGTAAACAATATAGGGAGTGTGTCACAAGTTGTCTCTGAATTATCGTGTGAATATAAAACCAACTTTACCTTAATGGAGCTTGAGCAATGAGGCAGAAATTATGTCGCGTTTCACTGTCGGGCCAATATCTCGCAGCGCAACATGCAAATGCTGTGTCCACTTAATTGTGCTCACAAGCCATTTACATGGCCTCCGTTTCCCAGGTGAGTGAAATTATATGCTTATATACCATCTCTATAAATGTATTTGTTTTTATTTAAGATCATTTATCATTTATAATTTTCTTTAGAACTTGAATGCTCTCCAGAATCTGACAGATTGATTAGCTGTAGGCTCTAGAACAGTCATCTTAAAAACACTGTCATACATTTTTATGCCTGCATTTCATCAATATTCTTGCATTTACTAACACAGATTAAATTTGAAGTATTTAAAAGTAATTAACAGTCTATAGGCTCGACAGTGGCTATTGATGTCTACTCATTGTATGAGGCGGGATGTTTACACATTTATTTAATGATTTGATTAATTTACTTAAAACAAACCTTTTTGGTGACAAAGTGGCTCAGTGGTTAGCACTGTCGCCTCACAGCAAGAAGGTTGCTAGTTCTAGTCCCGGCTGGGTCAGTTGGCATTTCTGTTTGGGGTTTGTATGTTCTTCCCGTGTTGGCGTGGGTTTCCTCCAGGTGCTCTGGTTTCCCCCACAGTCCAAACACATGCACTTAAGGTGAATTGAATAAACTTAATTGAGGTAGAGTGTGTATGGATGTTTCCCAGTGATGGGTTGCAGCTGGAAGGGCATCTGCTGTATAAAGCATATGTTGAATAAGTTGACGAATCATTCCACTGTGGCGACCCCAGATTAATAAAATGACTAAGTTGAAGGAAAATTAATGAGTGAATAAAATGTTTTTACTTTCACTTTAGATCTGATGGAGCACAGTGAAGTGGAGGAGAAACATCATGTCAAACCTGAAGAAATCTCGTTGAGTTGCTCTCAGAGCAAAAATAAATTTCCAGACAGACAAACAGCCGCCAAAACGTTTATTTGCTCTCAGTGTGGAAAACAGTTTCCATGCAAACAAACACTTGCAGATCACAGGAGAACTCACAGCAAAGAAAGTCCACACGTATGTGATCAGTGCGAGAAGAGTTTTACATTAGAAGAAGAGCTTAAGGATCACATGAGAAAACACTGTGGGAACGCACAACACATTTGTGATCTGTGCGGGAAGAGTTTCTCATTTAAAGTAAGTCTTAAGCGTCACATGAGCATTCATAGAGGAGAGAAGCACACATGCCTTCAATGTGGGAAGAGTTTCACGTTAATCGGACAGCTTAAATATCACATGACAATGCACAGCGACGAGACGGCATTCTCGTGTGAGGAGTGTGGGAAGAGTTTCAGACATAAAGGAAATCTTAAACGTCACATGAAGATCCACAGGGGAGACAAGCCTTACTCCTGTGCTCAATGCGGGAAGAGCTTCTTATATAAAGCAAGTGTCAACCGTCACATGAGCATTCACAGCGGAGAGAAGCCGTACGCGTGTGATCAATGTGGAAAACGATTCAGAGTAAAAGAAAACTTTAATAACCACATGAAAATCCACAGCGGAGAGAAGCTGCACTTTTGTGAGCAGTGTGGGAAGAGTTTCAGGATTAAAGCGTATCTTAAACGTCACGTAAAGATTCACACAGGAGACAGGCCGTACTCATGTGATCAGTGCGGGAAGAGTTTCTCATATAAAGTAAGTCTCAAACATCACATGAGCCTTCACAATGAAGAAAAGCCATATGTGTGTGGTCAATGCGGGAGGAGTTTCAGACTTAAAGGAAATCTTAAACGCCACATGAAGATCCACAGAGAAGATCAGAGATTTGCATTAAAAGTACATAACAGAGAGAAGCCTCACAAATGTAAAAAGTGCGGGAAGAGTTTCACATATAAAACAAGTTTTACCCATCACATGAGTGTTTGTAGTGGAGAGAACCTGCACAAGTGTGAACAATGTGGAAAACGTTTCACAGTA
The DNA here is from genome assembly GCF_052040795.2 of Danio rerio. Classification (NCBI taxonomy): domain Eukaryota; kingdom Metazoa; phylum Chordata; class Actinopteri; order Cypriniformes; family Danionidae; genus Danio; species Danio rerio. The sequence continues at coordinate 9,069,728 of NC_141042.1, forward strand.
AAATCCACCCTTATTGATCACATGAAAATCCACAGCGGAGAGAAGCTGCACGCGTGTGCTCAATGTGGGAAGAGTTTCTCACAAAAAGGACATCTCACTTACCACATGAAGATCCACTCTGGAGAGAAGCCGCACACTTGTGATCAGTGCGGGAGGAATTTCAGACATGGAAACCGGCTTAAATCACATCTACATACTCATTCTGGAGAAAGACCGTATAACTGTGATCAGTGCAGCAAGACATTTGCTGGACCGGAAAACCTGAAGATCCACCTGCAGGTTCATGCTGAAAAGAAACATCACGTGTGTTTGTGTGGAAAGAGCTTTTCAAGACTGGGAGCTTTAAAGGTACACCAGAAAAGACACAGAGACGTGACGTGAGTGCTTTCAAAGATGTTTATTATAGTTGATGAATTGAGATTGTGCTGGAATTCACACTAAGGAAAGTGTTCATACACTGACTACATGGACTTTAGTGATCTAATTGTTTGCCTTAACCTGAAGACAATTATATGATTAAGGTGTTTATACGAGTTGCTTTCCGAGTTTTCCTTTCATGATATTGTTTTATATCTTATAGGCTAATTACCGGTTTGTAAACATTCAGGATGTGCGCGCATCGAGGTTGCAGAAAAAACAGGTGAAGGGAATGACATCTGATACGGTACAGAGTTTGTTGTTGTGTTAGAAATAGGATATATATATATATATATATATATATATATATATATATATATACACACACATACATACATACATACATACATATATACATAGATATATATATATATATATATATATATATATATATATATATATATATATACATATATATATATATATATATATATATATATATATATATATATATATATATATATATACATATATATATACATATATATATATATATATATATACATATATATATATACATATATATATATATATATACATATATATATACATATATATATATATACATATATATATATATATATATATATATATATATATATATATATATATATATATATATATATATATATATATATATATATATACACATATAATTTTCATAATGCTTTCAGCATATTATAACAGCTTGTCACCCAGTGATAAGCAATAAGCACAGCTATTTGGCTAAATTAATGTTAAAATGAGTGGCTATTGTCTGGCAGATCCATTTGCAGTAGCACCCTCCCAACGGATATTGGCAGGGGCAGACTGGCCATAGGGAGTGCTGGGACATTTCCTTGTAGCCTGAATGTCAATCTGGCCTGCCACCATGACTCTGGCCTGCCACACAACACCCATATAACGCCCTGAATAACAGTTACTTTTTCCTGGGTGAAAATGCTGTCCCAGTCCACCCCTGGTTATTCAATAAGACGAATTGGCCAAACTTCCAGCCCGAAATATACAACTATCTCATTGAAACTCCAATGACTCGTTTCCACTGACTGGTACAGTATGGTTTGGGTCGGTATGGGTCACCTTTATCAGGCTTGCGTTTCCACTTTGTACCCTTTTAGTTGGGCATGGTGAATGATAAAATTTAAGTCGATGTCATTTTCGATTGAGTAAATGTCTACAATAAAGCTGCACAGGTCGCTCACATATCAATGACCAATGACCGTGTGAAATAGCCTACTGTAACGTCTGTAATTATATTAAATAAATAAATAAATGAACATTTATGAACACATACAGACCCTTACAGTCCCAGATATGTTACCAACTACAGAAAAAGTACACACAGCATACTTTTCATCCTTATTTAGGTTAAAAACAACACAAAGTATAGCCTTCAGTCAATGAAAACCTCTCATCTGTGTCTGTAATCTTCAGCAGCACATGAAGCCTCTGTTAGAGAGTAATTCCATCATTCCCTGTTCATATTAGTCCAAAAGGTGATAATAAAAATTGAAACAAGGCAGTTTGTTCACGTTTGCTGAAGAAATAACGTGCTCCTTGGCTTTCCCTTTTTTTCCGCACTCCACTTTCGCGTTTGTCCTTTTCTTTCTGAATGTGTAATTATTGCGTTTGTCAGCTTCTCACAGGATCGGGTTTCCAAAGCTTGTCAATAATCAAGCGCACGTTATTATCATCAGCTCAAGAAGTTAGTTATTTCAGATATAGACGCGCCGCGAGCCCAAGCAAGAAAGCGAAACCGCTCACTCTTCATACTGGCTCGTAAAAACTACAAGGCACAGGGTAAATTCTGCTCTACTCCATGGCTTTGTGGCTGTTTATCAAGACGACGACAAGGCTTGTTATTATATGTTTATATAATTCCGCTTTAATCTCTCGCTGTGTATTTCAAACATGGCGGGATTTGACGCGATCCAGGATCGTTTCGTTCTTCAAAGCTGATCCGAGAGTTGTTGTCATGGCAACAGTTCTGCTAGGTCAAACCTGATCTGGACCTGGTTCAATTCATATAAACAGGATTAGATCGGCTCAGTTCAAGCAAAGATAATACAGAAAGTATGTTCCGAATTCTGATATTTTCTTACAGTAGTAGTTATACACACTTTGGACAATGGTACATATTTTTAACTATATATATATAAAGTTATAGTCATTAAAAAAATAAATTAAGTTATACATATTAATAAAACGTATACAATCTGCACCCTCGAAATGAAAGTACAAAGACTGCCACCTAGTGGTGCAAAGAGAACTTATTGATATGAACTTTTTAGATCGCTTTAGTACAAATTGTGTATAATAGAAATGCGCAATATGTCACTTTTTTTTAAGCAATAATACATTTATGCAGTCATAAACATGTTTTGATAGTTAACATGCCGGTGATTTGATGCTTCACAAAAGTTGCAGACACCTTTACTAATATGAAAATGCTTTTGTAAACAACCAGTTATTCTTTACACCGATTAAAAAACGGCTACTATTATAAAGAAAATCTTTTCTAAATGTAGAACTAAATACACTGATTTGCATTGAAATACATGATGAATACTCTTGTCTTGATAACTGTAAGTGTAAAGCCTGCAGCTCACAACAAATGTGGAAAGTTCTTGCGTGTCATATTTATCAAGCCGTTTACTGCTAATTTGATGTAATTTTGCTCACATGGATAATTGAATATTAATCAGATGATGTCATTACGCTGCTGTGCCGTCAGCCAATCGTTGCATTGCTGATCATGATTTCGAGGATCGATAGATCTGTCCTTATAACACACGCAGCGATCTCAGATCAGTTCATCCAGACATTCTAATCTGATTCGCGAACTTGTTTGGAGAACCAAATTAGTGAGAGATCAGTTATCAAGATTAAAAGATCCGGGATCTGCCAAATAATCTTAGATCATTTAAGCGAGGTACGAAGAACAGACCCCAAATGGCGCATCTCTGTAAACCAATAGCGATCAGCTTCGCGTCTAGCTCTGCCTTTTGGTACCCTTTCTTGTGTTTGGGTTCCTTTCAAAAGGGTGCAGAAAAACTGGTACGGTACGGTTCAGTTCGGTACGCCTTTTGACCGTGGAAACGTCCATAAAAGCTTACCAAACCACACCGTACCGTACCACTCAGTGGAAACAGGCCACAATTGATTTTACAAGAGGTAAGTTAAAGGCCTACAAGTCTTTGGATGCCTACAATTTTGTTCTGTGTGGTCATGTGCAAGAAATAATGTTCCATGATTACCAGATTTAAAACTTTGCAGTGTTAAAAATCGAGGTTCTGCCTAGCCAATGACAAGGAAAGAAGATGGAGCTATACAAGGCCTGGGTAATCATCAACTAGCAAAACGACTGCATTCTGACAGCGAACTGCACGTGTACGGCAGGGTATGTGAACTTACACTTTTGCATTTCATTCTAAGCATTCAGTGTTCACAGTTTAATTCACCATATGTAAATGTTATTGCTGCAATCAAAAACAAGTGATGTGTATGATTTAGCATAGTGTGAACTTACCTGATATAAAATGAGTACTGCAGAGTCCAGCATTTTTAATTAGGTCCTCACTCCGTTCTGCTCTTTTGATGGCTGTTAGCCAAAGACATCTGCGGTTGGCATTAAAAGTAGTGTGGTCTATGGTAAAATTGAACTTTTCTATTTTTGGACTTTTGGACGGTTTTGGCATCCTACCGCCACAACATGACATGTTTGCTATTGCAACCAGTCTTTTTTTTGCAACTGGTATTAGCGGTTGATTCCGTGTGATGTCATGTGTGATGTAGGTTGGTAATTCCCCTATAGCACATAGATCGATTAATGTCATTGTGCCACCACATGATTCACATATCCTTCAGAGTTTCATGTAATTTCAGGTGTTTTGTTTTTTATTTATTTAACTACGATTTGTTTAACCAGAAATGACACAGCCTTCTTCAGATAATAAGACAATGTAAAAGAGGAATCATTGTGGGAATATATATATATACATACATATATATATATATATATATATATATATATATATATATATATATATATATATATATATATATTCCCACAATAGGGGTTTGGGGGCTATGGACCCCCCTACTTAACGCTTGATCCCCCCTGAAGGACGTCAAAACAACATTTATGGGTCACTAGTCTTCTAAATAGTGAGAAATAGTTTGCTTTGATCTGTATCTTATAATAATATTAATTAAAATAATAGATATTTAAACACATTTGAGTACCCCATAACCATTCATATCATTGTAAATCAGTCTATGCAAGAAAAGAACAGCCTGAAACCTGCAGATCAAGAACCGATGGACATCATAAGTGTCACAAGTCACTTCTTGTAAAATAGGTTTGGTTCTAGATCTAGCCTATAAGTAAAGTCAGAATAGACACATAGCTTGTATAGTTTGACCTACAGTAAACTGAAGTAGCTAATTATTAATAGCAATTGATTTGATTCACTTAAGCATTACACAAACTAGTATATTACCGAAGATTTTAAACTCCATGATCGCCAATGTATAATTCGCACCCAATGACTGTAAAAAATATGGACGACGCGACAGCCCTTTTTCCCATTGAACGCCTTGAGGGCAAAACGCCTGCTTGACGGGCACAAACTGTCGCAAAAGACTGCTGAAATTGGAGCCAGACATGCGCAGAAGGATTGTCTGATGGAGCCAGAGGAGGAGCCGCGAAAATGAGCAGAGTCGAGCTTCCAATCAAACGCTTTATGTAAAATCAACTACGCCCCCCGAACTTCTCAGCATGCGTTTGCTGTCATATCAACACAAGTGGATGTAATAACGTTAACGAATATGAGGGTTTTATATATTCAATCGCGCCAGCTCCGGACCGCAGCGCATAACTTACTCGCGGCGTCGCGGGCTGATTCCGGCTCGCATGCGGCAGCGCCTGCTCGCTTGGCCACCGCATCTGGCTCGAGTGACTCGGGCTGGAATTGGGTAGTGAGTCCAGGCATCCGGAGTAGGTCCAGCAGAGGTAACATTAGTCAGTCTGAGCTCTAAGAGATAAGTCTCCGGCAGGCGAGAATCTAGCCGGAACTGTGTTTTGCTATCTGGGTGGCTAGGCGTGTATCAGCAAACTATTAAAGCCCGAAAAAAGCCCTGAACTTAGCGAATAAACAGTGTTCCACCAGGATCATGTATGTCAGAAACTATAGTTTACTGCTGAACTCATTTTGTCATGGTAAAATAACACAGAAATCGAATAATAACACTTCAGTCTACTTCAGTCTCCTACCGAAGCTCAGACGCCGCGCTTTGAGAAACTGTAAATCACAGCTGTCAATCACGATGACACGCCCAGCATTAAATTACTGCTAAAAACAAACTGTTTACAAAAATGAAGATCTGCACCTATTTCAGCACAATAACCAGTGCCTTAATCGACCAGAACCATCTTTCGGGACATTTTATTGCAAGTGTAATATTTTTTTTAATTTGGGCTCAAGTCTCCTTCATTAACACGGAGGAGGCGGGCTTTATGACTTGTACTGCAGCCAGCCCCCAGGGGGCGATCTAACGGCCGAAACCTTCACTCAAACGTAGGCTTGCGGCACACTTGTTCGCACCCTGGATAAAACCAAAAGAATATCACCCTTACTCCGTAGCACAAGAGGGCGGTAATGCACCAAACGGCGGGATGTAAACCGCCATCAAGAAAGACGCGGATTCTTTTGAAAGTGCCTTTTCTCACGCGATTTTTGTTTGTTTTTTTTAAACGTAGTTTCCTAGTTTTATACGTTTGTTAAATCGTTTTTTTAAAATGCGAGCTCTGTTAGTGTTTGAAGACATGCATTCACCCCATTAGGAAGATCAGAAATCTGTAAAGATAAGAGTTTGTTGAAGATTACAGTGAGAACAGGAGTGATCCAGAACCCTTCAGAATCAAACTTGAAGATTCTGAGAAACAAAGAGGTCAGTGTTTGTCATTCATTCCTTGTTAAATGCTGTAAAGTAATATAACTCAGTTTGAAGCATCCACACGTCTTAAGCAACTTTAAACACTCATTTACTGTATGTAAAGACTGACTCAAGGAAAAGTTGCTTGTTAGAAAAATACTTAATTAGCACTTTATTATTAAAAGTACAAATTTAAAATTCACAGATTGTGTAACTGGTGTCTTACTGTAGTGTTACGGTTTATTGTAGGGCTGCACAATATATTGTTTCAACATCAATATCACAAAGTGATCATGCGCTATAGATTGAGATAAAGTTGGTTTTATATTCATACATTCAGACTTTCTCCTTAATAACATAATTTCAGAAAAGTATTATTTGCAAACTATGAATAGGGAAATTGTATTAGTAGCCAAAGACTATCAAAGTACAACATTGTAGACAGCCAAAATATAGTGCTAATGTGGCTTTGAAGTCATATGTGCATGTGATTTTTAAACTGAATATTCAAAGTACCATGGCGAACAACATAGGGGCCATGTCACAAGTTGTCACTGAATGAATGTGTGAATTTAAAACTAGCTTTACCTTAATTTGCAATAGTCACATTGCAAGTATAAGTTAAGTAAGGTTGAGTCTGAATTATAATTAGCATTTTGCAAGTTTTTTTGAGGCCTGTGACTGTAAGCGTTCAGGCATAACAAATAGTACCTATTGTAACTTTTTTACTATTTGTAATTAATTTGATTGTATTTTTTATAAAAGAAGAGTATGCTGTATTATTTTACATTTGATTGTTCAATTAGTGTATACTTAAATACTGTTAGACTACTCGAAAAACAATTAAACACTGTTTATTTAATTTGTATGTTTTTCTTTTCTGAATGTATCTATGCTTGTAGATTGTTTATATTTTATGTACTCCTCAAATAAAAAGTTCTTCCCAAATTGATATTCAACTCATCTGGTGAAATAGTAATATCACAATATATATCGCAGGATAAAAAATATTGAAATGTTCGATTGTTCCAGTATTGTGCAGCCCTAGATTGTAGTAGTAGTTAGAGTGATTGTTTACGTTTTATATTTGATTTGATTGGTTACTTTGAATATTTGGTCTGATATCTCATGATTATAGGGCTGGGTGATATTGCAAAAAAAAATGTCATGATATCATGTTTCATATCATTCTGTATCGATAATTATTAAATATTTTTTTACAATACATTTAGGAATATTAGGATTTTAAAAATGTATCCACTTTATTTTTGTTCACCAACATTAATAAGGCAAAGAGTTGTACTAGTTAAAAACAAAAATATTTCAACAATATCTGATAATAAAACAAACAGAAGTGGTAAAGAGACTCTTAAACTTGATAAATAAAATGTTACAAAGTGTGTGCAATGAAAAAGCGTAAATACTGAACAATTAGGGCAAACTAAGGTGTAAATATAATGATACTGTACACCTAAAATTCTGTTAACAAAACAAATTATGATGACCATGAGCGCGTTGCTCCTATGTGTCGTCATGCAAGTAACAAGCCTCCATTGGAAATGACAAACTTGTGCTCTAAGCTTATTGACATTCCTTCTAATATGTACTCAGCAGACACATTTTAATAAAACTATAGCCTTCATACAAAAACTTCATACATATGTTAGGTTAATAAATACAGATATCGATTTTTAGCACCCAGCCCTATAATTATGACTTCAAAACAACATTAGCACTATTTTTCATAGCTATTGGCTAATAATATGATTTCCCTAATCAGAATGTGTAAAAAATACTTTTCTGAAATTATATTATTAGGGAGAAAGTCAGAATGCGAATATAAAACCAACTTTACCTCAACCTCAAGGGATCCAAGCCAGTAGGTTTTTTGTCATACCTTTACTTTTTTAAAAACTTGCCAAACCAATTTTAGTTTTGTCAAATGTCTTTCACAGTTTATTTATTTATTGCGTTAATGAAAAAGACTAAACATCTTTACTGTCAATTTAGATTTCAGTGATGAAATGAATGAAGAGGAGGAAAAACATCATATCCCCATACGAAAAAAGACTTGCAGATCATATTATAATTCATGGAGAAAAATCTTTCATAAATGAACAGTATGATAGGAGCTCTGCACTAAAGGATCACATGAAAATCCACATATGAGAAAAGTCGGATGCATCTGAAAAGTGTGGGAAAAGTTTATCATTCAAATCAAGTCCACATGAACATTCACAATGAAAAGAAGCCTCACAAATGTCTTCAATGTGAAAAGAGTTTATATTTTATAGAGCAGTTTAATTACCAGATAAAAGTACACTATGAAAAAAATGACAAACTTGCAGTCAATGTGGGATGATTTTTTCATTTTTTGGAAATCGTAAACCTCACATGAGAATTCATAGTGGAAAGAACACACCTGTGCACACCTATGATCAGTTTGGGAGACGTTTCAGAAGAAAACAATCTTAGTAAGCTCACACAATTTCCACACTGGAGAAAAGCCTTTACGCGTGTGAAAAGTGTGGGAAGAGTTTTATATTAAAAGCACAGTTTAATTATCACATGAAAAATCCCAGTGGAAAGAAGCAATAAATTTGTGACTGATGTGGGAAGAGTTTCTTGATTAAAGTAGATCTTAAAAATCGCATGAGCATTCAAAGCAAAGAGACGCCTAACGAATGTTTTCAATGTGGGAAGAGTTTTACATCCAAAGAATTTCTTAAGCGTCACTTGAGCATTCATACTGGAGAGAAGCCGTACACATGCAGGAAGAGTTTCTCACAAAAAGTACACCTTCCTTAGTATCAAATTTAATTTAATTTGAAATGACACTTGTTTGTTTATTTTCACTTGATATGTATTTGGGCCTTAACAATAAAGCATATATGATAAATATTTGTTTTTATTTGTTTTTCAGGGTTGTATTTGTTTTATGTTTATGATTATTCTCATTTAAAGGAAGTCTGTTGATTGAGACGAAAGCAGAAATTGATCGTCACTGAACTAACCCTAATGGATTTGCAAAGAGACAAATTGTGGTTGTTGCCCACATCTCTCATTTATTTATTTATTTGGCATTTGAAAAGAGAAAGACCATTAAAATTAAAAGTAATCTGTCCTCACTAAATAACATTTTTGCAGCTTGTTTTGCTCAGTTGGGTCTATGAGGTCAGTATGGGATATAATTAAAAGATGTCACTTAAAAGTAATAATAAAAGGCTTCCATATTCTTCACAAGCTTTCACTTTTCCTTGAATTACAGCCACCTAATAGTAAAAAGGTGAGTATAGTGGTTGCATTTTTCAAGCAGTTCTTTTATGATTTATTAAATTACAATGTTACTAAAACAAGCTTTTAATAATACTGTTGTATTAGGCTATATGTTATTTGCCAATTCAAAAATTATCTATACCAATCTAATGCACGAATGACCCATTTTATATTTGCGTGGGCCTAAACAAAACCGAAAGTGCTGAAGGCAAAAGATGAAACAAATTCAAATAAAAAGTAAGTAAACACATGTAGGCCATTTCTTAGTAGCTATGTGGACAAAATACTGACGAGTTCAGGAAAATAGTAATGACATACGTTAGTCAGCATTTAAAATTGGATCAAACTGTTTTTTCAAAAATGTTCTGAGAAAAGTGATTGTTTTAGGGAAAACTTCTAAAAGGTTTAGATACGCTTTAAATGTTGACTAATGTAGTGCAAATTTGATTTTAGTCAAAAAGTAAATAAAGATTAATAACATAATTACGTGGATGTTCCTCATGACTTCTTGGTAGCCTATCTTTTTTGGTTAAATTACGTATTGACGGGTTAATTGGCACTTTATTAAAAACCCCACTAATACAAATTCACGTCTCATTTTAATAAAACAAAGTTTAGTTAGACCTAAAACAGGAAGTCAGATCAATCGATTCAATTATATACGAATGTACAATAAAGATCGCAGAGCTAACAAATCTTGAAGGAGGGCACGTGCATTCCTGTAGGATTTAGAACGAGAGAAAGGGAAACCATTCTGCACTTCACTGTTGCTTCCGACCGTAGGACTATGGGCTAGCACTGTAAGTATTCGTTCTTTCAAAACGAGCTCTTTTCATTTTTTGGTATAGTTTTAATTAATGTGTTTATGAGATAACGATAATAGTTTTTTGCCTTTATTTTATGTTGCCGTTTTATAGATTATTTAACCACACCTTAATATTTTGTGACGATAAATGTACATTTACACTGTATGATTGCACTGCATGGTATTATTTTTTCCAGAACACGTTTGTACAGCTTGTTTGTTGTCAGCCCCACTTTCATCATTATATTTATGGTAAACAGTACAGTTTGTAATCTAATTGTCCTCGACACAGAATGTCTTCAACAATGACAGTTTAGCTGCAAAAATGTCAGAGGAACTAGAAATGGACTCCGCGCAGGAGTCTTCGAATCTCCAAAGGAAAAGGTAAGGCTATGATGTACTCTTCTGGTGATTTAAATTGTAAGAAACAAAACTGAACATGTCAGTAGCAAAGAAGCAACTCAGGAGACTTTTTTTCTTCTTTGGTTTATAAGAGTCTAAAAATCCGAGACTTAGAGTCCAGCGTCTACAAAGATAGAATTTTTTTTTTTTTTAAAGAGAATGTAGACCGTATGTATAAAAAGGTTTACATTTGTTGGTATGATTTATAAAAATCAACTACAATTTTACAAAAATAATGGTGCATAAAACATAGTGCAGTGCTATAAAGGTTTTCAATCAAATATTTATGAACAAAAACTAATAACCTTAGTTAAATCAATCGAAATATGCTTAATTTTATAGTTACTATGATTTTACTACAAATGTCACTGTAAAACTACATATAATTTTGTTTTTGTGGTTGTAATTCAAATGTCATAGTAAAACTTAATTTTGGTCTTACTACAAAAACCATAGTTTAACTGAAATAAAACAGTTGTTATTTTTTGTACAGCATGTCACCAAATTTGTTCCTGTTTCTGTTGGTATAGCTGAACCTTTCCTCCTAGGATTGAACAGTTTGCCTAATAAAATAATAGGCAGACATCCTAATGGTTTACTCAAGCAATATGGCTCATTGTAGTTACAAATGTGCAAATGTTCCCTACATATAAAGTGATCAAAAGTGAAACATCATTAAAAATCACACTTGTGTGTTGTGAGTGCAACATTATATCCAGTATAGTCAGCATTGCATCGTCTTTTAGTTTTGTTTTTTCTGAAAAGCCTGTGAGAAACTGTTAAAAAATGAAAATAAAGCAATTAAATGAACAGTGCTGACAGGACTGGAACTTATCCAGTTTTTCCAATCTTTGACCCCATTTTAATGATAATGTTTCAAAGTGACTCTCAAAGACATCAGAATACATTATCATAGGGGATTCACACTTCATTGGATGCAGCATGGCATTTTTTTTCTGATATACTCCCTGCCCCTTCACTACTTCTGACTATAAAAAATGAGTACATCTAATTTAGATCAATTTAGGTATAGAATCACAAGGAATGAGAATCAAAATAGTAATTTCAAACATGAAGACTTTTTAAACAGTTCCCAGAACAGCTGGTGGAAGTGCCTGCTTTTTGGTGTGATTACAGCACAGAAAAAGGGAACCATTTTAGTTCCAGAAGCACAATTTGAAGCAAGTAAGTTAGATCTTCCTTCAGAACATGGTCTAATCCAGCACAGAACTACTGTAGAGTAGAGTTTTGCATGCTTAAAAGCATGTTATTAGAAATGAATTTCTTAATTCACCACAACTTAAAGAGAAACTTCTCTCCATCTTGTAACACTAAACGTGATTATTACACAGTCAGCCATAGTCAATTACGCAAACTTACATTTATTTAAATCATTTGAACCTTAAATATCTTCCATTTAAATGGAAGTGGTTGCTGTTGTCATATATATATATATATATATATATATATATATATATATATATATATATATATATATATATATATATATATATATAGCTTAATATTTATTGTAACTAAAAAAAAAAGCACCTAGACTTTTTAAGATTAAAATAATTAGATTAGAGCTGTAGTAGCTAATTTCCATTGCTGCTGAATTAAACCTCTTTAGATGAGACTAGGAACCTGCTTTGTGTATTAATAAAGAAATCAGGCTCACACATGTCCTTCTGTGAGAAAACGCCATCACGAAACAGAAGGTTTTTCATGTGTTTTGTTACATTATTGATAGAATTTGTGTCCATAGTCATGATAAAAAGGACAAATATCATTCTAAGATCTTTCATCATCTCCTCTTATAGAGTATTTCTGAATTTGTCTTTAGTAAAAGATCACACTCACCTGTGCTCAGCTCTGTTTCTATGGCGAGTGACCATTCAAAAGGTGATGGACCAAACCTCAGTGAGAAACAACCATCACCTATCAGAAGGTATTTGTTTCTTATTGTTAATCATACATAAAAGTATTTGAATGCATGAAATATTTTGTTTCTCAAACGTCTTTTTAAAAATGAGTCCCAACTAGTTTGTCATGAAGTGATTAGTTCACTTGTCACCTAAAGAATTCACAGAGATCATAAAACCCAAGTCAACAAGACAGGCATAAGGAAACATTTTGTTAGGTGAAGTAGAAGGGAATAATTTTGAGCCAGTAGTTCATCAATGTTCAGTGTTTCTACATGTTGATTGAAGGCAGAGAAAGGAAAATGCCATTTTAGCTTTTAAAATTCATTAATGTGGACAATAATAGAAAAAAGTTTACACAGGAATCTTGGTGTGGTAAAATTTGGCAAAATTGTCTAATTTTAAAAATATATAAGCATATTTATTTGTGCTTCAATACATGCACAATATTGGGCAATAAAGGGTGGGAAGAGATCAGAGGTGGACACAGTGAAAGCACTGGCTAGTTACATTTTTTACAATCTTTTTATTTACTTCTGTCAAGTGTGTAAATTATTATTTATTCAGTTTTATATTAATTTCAGTAATATGTAAACGTTTAGATTAATTATGTACAAGACAATTTGTAAAGAACTATGTACTCACAAAAATGAGAATTATATGAAATGTGTATTTTATGTGTTTCATATGAGAGATTTGCTTTAGTTTTGTTTAGCAAACAAGTGGGTGTAATTTTTGTGTTTTTAAGCTCCTACACTCTCATAATCATTACACCTATATCCGTAAATTTGTCAGCATATTTGGTCTCATAATGTCTATTAAATTGTCATTATATCAAAGTACTCAAAACACAATAAAAGCACAGCTTCAATCATTGCATTTTCTTCCTAACTTGTTTCCGTGCAATGTCTTTTAATCCAAACATCTCTAAGAGTGGCTCACTTATGTTTTTTTTTGTTTTTGAGCTTGGCACCATTAAAATGTTGATACCATTTACTGCCATTACAAAGCTGAGAAGGTTATTTTTTGTGAGTTAATAAAAAATAAAAACAAAAACATTTACATATAGAATAGCTTGAGGGTGAGTATGGAATAATTCTTTTTCGTGTAGACTATTCTATTAACAAATCGCATTAAACGTGAACTATCTTTCATTGGACCATGACTTCATTTTGAGACATAATTGAAAGCAGCTTGATTTCAATTCAAGCTGGTTTTGAAGGTACAGTACAGTTTTGCATGCTTAAAAGTAAGTTATTAGAAATGAATTTCTAAATTCACTACAACTTAAAGAGAAACTTCTCTCCATCTTGTTATTACACAGTCAGCCATAGTCAATTATGCAAACTTACATTTATTTAAATCATTTGAACCTTAAATATCTTCCATTTGAATGGAAGTGGCTGTTGTCAAATTATATTTTTGTTCTACCTCTACTCTCTGTATAGAGAAAGATCTGACTCTGAGGTTTCTAGCGCTAATTCAGTAGAGAATGAGAAGTCAAAAGGGACCTACCAATTTATATATATATATATATATATATATATATATATATATATATATATATATATATATATATATATAGCTTAATATTTATTGTAACTATAAAAAGCACCTAGACTTTTCAAGATTAAAATAATTAGATTAGAGCTGTAGTAGCTAATTTCCATTGTTGCTGAATTAAACCTCTTTGGATGAGACTAGGAACCTGCTTTGTGTATTAATAAAGAAATCAGGCTCACACATGTCCTTCTGTGAGAAAACGTTATCACGAAACAGAAGGTTTTTCATGTGTTTTGTTACATTATTGATAGAATTTGTGTCCATAGTCATGATAAAAAGGACAAATATCATTCTAAGATCTTTCATCACCTCCTCTTATAGAGTATTTCTGAATTTGTCTTTAGTGAAAGATCACACTCCCCTGTGCTCAGCTCTGTTTCTATGGCGAGTGACCATTCAAAAGGTGATGGACCAAACCTCAGTGAGAAACAACCATCACCTATCAGAAGGTATTTGTTTCTTATTGTTAATCATACATAAAAGTATTTGAATGCATGAAATATTTTGTTTCTCAAACGTCTTTTTAAAAATGAGTCCCAACTAGTTTGTCATGAAGTGATTAGTTCACTTGTCACCTAAAGAATTCACAGAGATCATAAAACCCAAGTCAACAAGACAGGCATAAGGAAACATTTTGTTAGGTGAAGTAGAAGGGAATAATTTTGAGCCAGTAGTTCACCAATGTTCAGTGTTTCTACATGTTGATTGAAGGCAGAGGAAGGAAAATGCCATTTTAGCTTTTAATATCCATTAATGTGGACAATAATGGAAAAAGTTTACACAGGAATCTTGGTGTGGTAAAATTTGGCAAAATTGTCTAATTTTAAAAATATATAAGCATATTTATTTGTGCTTCAATACATGCACAATATTGGGCAATAAAGGGTGGGAAGAGAGCAAACATTATTTCATACCAATTAATTTATACCAAACCTTTAATCCTTTACCAATTTAAACATTGAGCTTCTGAGTTTAATATCCTGTGGCATCTGTTATTGTTTTTCCACCATTAGCTGTGCTTTCATGCTGGAAATAGATAGCATTGCTTTCACTTCAATTTCATTGGATTGATTTGCACTGAGCAGGACCTAAAAGTTCAAAATAGTTCAACCTTTGCCAATGTTTCTATTAATGCTGAATGTATGTTGTTTGAATTACTTGGAGTTATGGTTAGGAATAGAGCAGTGTGCTGGTGTTACTGCATTGTCTTAATAAGTTCCTGCATTGGGCTCACACATATAGTCAGTACCATGGCAGTCTTGATAAAGGCAGAGTTATACTTGTGCGTCAAGTAATTGCTATTATTCACAGCAAATGCCTTCCCCATAGCCACACATTTATACTTGTGCATTATGTTTTTGTTGCTCAGACAGTAACACTTTTGAATGTTCCAATGTTCCTGTGTATTGAGTTTCTTACGTGTTTAGAGTTTACACAGGAAATGAGTGAAATGCTAACTTACTGTAAAAGTAATTCAAATTTACAATTAATCAATGAGAAAAAAGGCAACGGTGTGTAACAATTTTAATTATAAAGTAAACACAAAACAGAATTATCTGTTTCAAGCTCCTACAGTACATAGGATTCAACAACTCTTAAACACTTGTGCCACTGGCATCAATTCACTACCAAGGATCTCGGCCCTGACCACATTCATCATTGCTGCCAAGCAGACCAATCACAGGTCTTGCACTACACTTCGACATGACGTGTAGTTACAATATTTGAGAAATGCACATCAGAGTTCACATCAGGCTATGGTAAAGGGTATGCGACTGTACAATGGAATGTGCCGGAGCTGCCACACGCATATAATGCAGAAGTATAAATCAAGCTGTGATGAGTTACTGGATTAAACCTCTGTGAGTGAGACTAGGAACCTGCTTTTGTTTTTCAATAATCTCTCACACATGTTCTTGAGTGAGAAAACACCATCGCAAAAGATTTTTTAATTTTTTAATGTGTTTTGTTACATTATTGATGAAATTTGTAACTACAGTCATGATAAGAAATACATAATATTCTAAGATGTTTTATAAGCTCCAGTTTTTTAATCTTGTCTATTTGTCTTTAGTGAAAGATCACGCTCACCTGTGCATAGCTCTGCATCTATGGCGAGTGACCATTCAAAAGGTGATGGACCAAACCTCAGTGAGAAACAACCATCATCTTTATCTACCACAAGGTATTTGTTTGTTGTTGTTGGTCAAACATAAGGTCAATATTGAAATACATAAAAATATTTTGTTTCTCAAACTTCCTTTAAAAAATGAGTCCCAACTAGTTTGTCATGAAGTAATTAGATCACTTATCACCTAAAGAATTCACAGAGATCATAATACTGAAGTCAACAAGACAAGCATCAGCACTCTTAAAACAACTGTGTTAAAAATAACACAACTTATTATTTCTTAACACATTTATGTGTCACCTATATGTAAGGTCAACACATTTTGTGTCATTTGTGTTACTCTTCTTAACACAGACAGTGTGTTAAATTATTTAACATACAAATGTATAATAAATCAAACAGTTTTGTCATAATTGTGCTTTATTTTCTACCACCTTAACAAGATGAATGCAGTTCAAAAAGCACATTTTAAATGCAGATACTGTATATTTAATAAAGAGCCAATATTGTGGTCTTTTGAAAATTACTTTCCATGCAGTTTGTAACACATCTCTAAGTGAATGAAAACATCCAGGTGAGGTTTAAATCTGAACCTTGTATGAAACTATTGATTCTAAAAAAGGAGCTGACTCGGAGTCTGAGAATTTACTATGCATTTGGATTTTTAGCCATTTTGTTGTGATGTCTGAACAAAACATTGCCCGCCCATTTGTTCAACAGACCCAGGAAAACTTAAACCCTCCTCAAACACTGTTGCAGATTTCAGGGGATGGGGCATCATGACATAAAAATGAGCAATCACTATGAGATGCCAAGACAGGAGTAAAGAAATTAACTGGCTACTGGGAAATTCACATATCGCATCTAAAACCATGTGGAAAACATGAGCTGTACTGCTTCCTTAACTAAACTTACTTCTGAGTTCACACCCCATGGCATAACTGGCCCTGAACTGGACCAGATCAAGATATAATATTTGGAACCAAAACTGAGCCAGAAGTAAACCATATTAAGACAAGTGTTTAACCATAAACCCCAAAACTGAGCCATACTTGAGCTCAATCCATGTGAACTAAACCTGCAGCCAAACTAAACCCATCCCAGAGTAAATCACAACAACTGTATTCTGAACAATAATAATTTTCACATTGCAAAAACAATGAACAATAAGGATACTGTAAATCTTTAACATTAGAACACATTGCATTTTTGCTCTTCAAATCGCAAGTTCTAAACAAGCAAGTCCTTTAACTGTTATTCTCCTAATGCTCCTTTTGCTTCTGTCTCTCTCTCATGCTGTCATCCTTATTTGAGGCCAGATATAGCCATCTTTTGATAATTGAGTCGATATCTGAGGCCTCAGATGTCAGAGGGTTTCATTTCACAGCCACTGAAACAGACACTTAAACAGTGTTTAAAATTAGCTTTTGTATCAACAGTGAATGTGGATATTAGGTTCTAGAGGACAATTACATTAAAACTCAACCAGGACCTTCTGCCAGACATGTTTTTTCAGCTATACGCAGACTGATTTGATGCAGATCAGTTTATTAATATGCTGGCACTATCTTCCTACTAAGTTCTAATATGGCTCCAGGAGAAAGTCAGTTTAAGTTGCTTTTCACAGAGCTTTGTGTAATTTAATAACCAAACATACTATTGCAGTGTTCTTTTAAATCTCTCCTGTAGTGCAATGCTCGGTTCAACACTCGTTGTTCATCAGCAAATAAGGACAGTATGTGAATTACAGTCATAGGTGTCATTATCAATTTTAACTGGTCTGTGCATGTATAGTTCAGTTTGAGTGTAACTATCAGTTACACTATCTCACAGTGTGTTTATTATACTGTAAATTGATATTAGAGAGATTTTTAAGAAATATGCTGTGTATTTTCAGTGGTGTGTTTAGAGACTAATTTGGTTAGCTCAGTTCAAACATGATAATTTTAGGTTATTCTGTCCTACTTTGTGGGAAATATTGAAAAAAAAAAATCTGTGTCTATATCTGTGCCCTCTTGGATGAGTTGTCGCTGTGCTCTTGGGGTAATTTTGGTTGACCAGCCACTCCTTAGAAGGTTGTTCACTGTTACATGTTTTTGCCATTTGCAGATTATGGCTCTCACTGTGGTTCACTGCAGTCCCAACGCTTTTGAAATATCTTTATAAACTTTTTCCAGACTAATGCTGATGTCAAGCTTTTGAGAATCTTTTGGTCTATTTCTCTTTGTCAGGCAGGCCCTATTTAAGTAATTTTCTGATTGCAAACAGGTGTGGCTGAAATAATATAGACCTTCATTTTAAAATTGTATGATGTTTTATTTGTGTTGTCTTTGACTAATATTTACATTTGTTTGATGATCTGAAACGGTTTTGATTTGAAATACTTTTTCACACCACTGTAGATATACACCAATATTGCAACTTGGCCCAAAAAACAAGCAAGCAAACAAACATACATAATATTCTCATTGGTTCAGCCAAATTACATGATCAAAATAAGCAGATTACAGCTTTAGTAGCTATTTAATGTTACTGTTACTGAATTTAACCTTTTTGAATGTTACTAAGGAGCCTGTTTTGCGTATCAGAAATAATACTCTCACGTGTGTTTCAGTGAAAAAACGTTTTTTCATGAGTTTTGTTACATTATTAATATAATTTGTGTTTATAGTCATGATGAGAAGGACAATATTCTCAATATTTTTCTAATAAGATGTTTCATAACATAACCCCTGTTATCATGCTTTTTCCTCTTGTCTGTTTGTCTTTAATGAAAGATCACACTCACCTGTGCTCAGCTCTGTTTCTATGGCGAGTGACCATTCAAAAGGTGATGGACCAAACCTCAGTGAGAAACAACCATCACCTATCAGAAGGTATTTGTTTCTTATTGTTAATCATACATAAAAGTATTTGAATGCATGAAATATTTTGTTTCTCAAACGTCTTTTCAAAAATGAGTTCCAACTAGTTTGTCATGAAGTGATTAGTTCACTTGTCACCTAAAGAATTCACAGAGATCATAAAACCCAAGTCAACAAGACAGGTATGAAGAAACTCTAAAGAATTGTTTTGATTGAGTGAGAAGGAGGGAATAACTTTTAGTCAGTAATGGACCCTTCACTAAGCCCCGCCCTCCTTAGTTACTGTTGCTACGCCTGTCAAGCTTTCGTATCTGCCGTGTCAGACATTGCCAGGGATATAATGTCATTTTTGGCAAACAGGTGAAATATCAGAGAAAGCCAGACAAAAAGGACTGCAGTATGCATCACAGGTGTATATTCACAGCATAATAGGCAACCGATTAGAGAATAATTCAATAAAAATTGAAGCTAGCTTAGCCTAGCCACCTCATACGCTAACCATTCAACATCTTAGCTCATGCTCAGCAGGAGAGGTGAAATTTAAAAATAATGTAATAATAACTACTGAAACCGTGATTTCTCTACTTTCAGCCAAAAGCTTGAAAGACTGTTGTTGTGCAATGAAATATACCGTTAATAACCAATGAGGAAACATGCATGAGTGTTTTTACATAGCTCATTCATAGAAAGAGCAGCCAGAAAGGGGAAATTGATGGATTTGTCCCAAATATTAGCATCATTGACCCATAACAATGTACAGTAAGCTACCTATAACTGTCAGTATGTTGTGTGCTCTTTATAAATGATTGAAAAACAGCTGCTGGTGAAGTATATTGAGCACAAGTGCTCAGTTTGTGATCATATCTCGGTTTTGTTTTGTTGATTTGTAATTTTAAATATTCATAACTTGAAACAGATGGAAATATGAAGTTCAGTAAAGTTAGCAACAGATTCGCAGATTTGTATTTACCAGATCAATAACTCACGTCATTATGACCTATTCGCTTTTAGTATGACTAACGTTACTATGGCGAAGGCTTAAACGAAGCATTACTCACAATATCGAGCGAAAACAACATAACCAGCTTTGTGTGTTTGTAGGAGACACAGTTTATATCTGTTTAGAGTAAGAGTTTTTGCCGTCTGTCTATCACTGAATGTGTCAGGAATATCAAAACAAAAGCAACTTAACGCCGCTTCTTTAGCACCCCTCACACAGCTTGATCCACGCTGGCATTTGTCCTCTTGGGTTTTGGGTTTTGAAAAGGGAAACAATTCCACCGTCCCGTCCAAACTTTTAAGGAGACCGGGTATCAGATTTGCACAATCCATATGCACTTGCTTGAAAGCTTGACAGAGCCCCTGTGCGTAGCTACAGTTGCTATCCACGATTGGTGGGTGGCGGTTTTTGAGTGTGGCTTAGCGAAGGGTCAATTGACCACTGTTTAGTGTTCGTAAATGTTTTTAGTATGCAGGGGAAGGAAACTAACATTTTTAGAGTCTAATGTCTATAAATGGGGGACATCAGTGAGAAAAGTTCACACTGAGAACTTTTGGTCTGGTAAAATCTTTGTAAACTGACTGTAGAATTCCAAAATAAATCATATTTATTTGTGCTGTATTCATTCATTCCTTTTTCTTCAGCTTAGTCCCTTATTTAGCATGGGTCGCAAAAGCAGAATGAACCACCAACTATTCCGGCATATGTTTTACGCAGCGGATGCCCTTTTAGCCACAACCCAGTACTAGGAAACACCCATACACTCTCACATTCACACACACATACACTACGGCCAAATTTGTTTACTCAATTCCCCTTTAGCGCATGTCTTTGGACTGTGGGGTAAATCGAAAACCCTGAAGGAAACCCACACAAACACGGAAAGAACATGTAAACTCCACACAGAAATGCCACCTTGCCCAGCCAGGACTTGAATCAGTGCTCTAACTAGTGCTAATCACTGAGCCACTGTGCCACCCTTATTTGTGCCTCAGTGCATGCATAATAATGGATATTTAAGGGTGGGAGGAGATCATAGTCTATAGTTTTCTCAGAGCTGGGCACACTGAAAGCACTGGCTAGTTACATTGAATCTCTAACCAAATAACAATGTATGTTTAAAGGTGGGCTTACCTTAAAGAGGCGTACATCTTTTTAACACTAGAACTACAGAGGCGGTCATTTTGTTAAAAATAAAACACATATTTATAATTCCCTGAATTTTATTAGGTATGTTTATATTTCCTTTTAATATTATATTGTTAGCATTACAAAACCTAAACAAGCTATGAGTATTAATGCCTTTAACTACAATAGCAGCCAAAATGAAAAATGCATTTCAGTGTCTGCTACATTTCCGTAGAATTGGCATCTATAGTCATGATGAGGACAAATATTCTTATAAAAATTTGTTTTATAACCTTCTGTTATAGATTTTTTTTTCCTCTTGTCTATTTGTCTTTAGTGAAAGATCACGCTCACCTGTGCATAGCTCTGCATCTATGGCGAGTGACCATTCAAAAGGCGATGGACCAAACCTCAGTGAGAAAAAAACATCAACTACCAAAAGGTATCAATACATATCTTTTTTTAATTTAAAATATTTTGTTTCTCAAACATCCTTTCAAAAATGAGTACCAACTAGTTTGTCATGAAGTGATTAGTTCACTTGTCACCTAAAGAATTGACAGAGATCATAATACTAAAGTCAACAAGACAAGCATCAGGAAACTCTGAAGAAAGGTTTTAATGGGCAGAAGAGCAGGAAATAACTTTGGAATCTGTATTTAACTAATGTTCAGTGTTTGTAAACATTTCTAGAATGTTTAAGAGAAACAACATTTGTAGGAGTCACATTGACTGTGGTGTTAAAGTTTTGTAAATTGAATTGTGTCTGTATTACATTACGTTTTGATACACTACTGATAGAATTGGCATCTACAGTCATGATGAGAAGGACAATATTCTTCTAATAAGATGTTTCATAGCCTCCTGTTATAGATTTTTTTTTCTTCTTGTCTATTTGTCTTTAGTGAAAGATCACGCTCACCTGTGCATAGCTCTGCATCTATGGCGAGTGACCATTCAAAAGGTGATGGACCAAACCTCAGTGAGAAAAAAACATCAACTCCCAAAAGGTATTTGTTTTTTATTGTTAGTTGTTACAACTCTTGATGATAGTTTAAAGAATTTTAAAGAGGTAACATTGAGTTGACATTTCTAAAAAAAGACAGCTAGGGAATATAGGTGGCAAGGGAAGAAGAAAAAAACAACAACGTTTTTTAGCACTGCAAAGATTTATTGCTCCCAAGTTGGTTATTTACAAATGTTTACTAAAAGATTAAGTTCAATCAATTTTAAAAGAAAAAGAATGAAATGAAAAAATAATTGAACTTAAGGTTATATTTAAATAATAAAAATAAAAAAAACAAACCCACAAACGAACTTTATCCACAATGTTGGAATATTAAATCAATTCCATGTGCATCAATAAAAAAGGTCAGGAGAGGGTTTTCATTAATGTCAGAAATCTTAGAAATTTATTGGACACAAATAATAATTCGATTTACAGAATTCTAGTATCCCCAATGCAATAAAACAATAATATTTAGGAGGTTCACAACTATTTTCATTTCCTGACTCCAACTTTTATAGGCAGCTGATATTAACAGTTGCAGTTTAGTAGAATTCGTCACTTGTTAATCATTCTCCAGTCGTCTGACGTCCGCAACGATACATAAATCCTCTTTTTTTATGAATTCTCTGCTTAACATTAAAAGCATAAGACTTCTCATCTGCACATATTCTGTGTTCAGTTTCACCCCATCTCTGCTTACAGGAAGTTTAGCTGTAGAGCTAAAGTTTATTTAAGACTTTCAAGCGCTTGCATTTCTATCAGCTTCATCTACTTCTGCAAAAGTGCTTCATTAGTATGCAAAGCATATCACACTTAAGAGAAGAAGTTTAGGTAATAAATCACCTATAAGCAGTACAAATACAATTGTTTAATAAAAGGAAAAAGAGACAAAAATAATAAAAAAAATACATTCCTTTTCCCCAACACCAACCTCTAAATAAAGAGTACAGAAATAAAAACACAGTCAAGAAAAAGTAATTTTCAGCGCAAAGCATCCTGGACTACCCTAACAAAAAAAGTTACAAATTTAGCGCACATCACTCAATTAATGTGTCTAAATTTAAGGAGCATTAGGATGAGCGGGTTAGTTTTTAGAACAATAACATGTTGTTTTTACATAGTTTAAAACAACTGGAGAAAGTGTGTCTCAACAAACGGTGTCTCAACAAATGTACTTACAACCCAGCCTAAAGCAAATCTTTCACACGGCACTTAATTAATTGAATTTAAGTCACTACATTTCTCATTAAAAAGCAACAGCCTAAAATTATTTAGCAGACAAGGACAAATAGGCCTATTGCCTAGTTTAGATGGGAAAAGAGTGGCTTTTTTTTCAAGGAATTAAATTTTTAACAATGAAAAACTGAATAGAATATTTTATTTTGTTTATGGATTCTGCTGTGGTCATTCATTCATTCATTTTCTTTTTGGCTTAGTGCCTTTATTAATCTGGGGTCGCCACAGTGGAATGAACCGTCAACTTATCTAGTCTGTTTTACACAGCAGATGCCCTACCAGCCACAACCCATCTCTGGCAAACATCCGCACACACTCATTCACACTCATACACTACAGACAATTTAGCCTACTCAATTCACCTGTACCACATGTCTTTGGAATGTGGCGGAAACCGGAGCACCCGGAGGAAACCCACAAGAATGCAGGGTTTCTTTTTTAAAATAGAGAACATATAAACTTCACACAAAAACGCCAACCGACCCAGCCGAGGTTCCAAACAGTGACCTTCTTGCTGTGACTACCCACTACCCACTGCATTGCCCCTGTTGTGTTTAATGATTTATTAAATGTACAAATGAAAAAAGTGAAATTAAAATTTAAGCCATTTAACTGGTCTCATTAATCATTAAAATGTCTCACAGGAAAACGATTTGTGTTGATCAGTATACTTTTACTTCTGTTGCGCATCTTGGATATGAGAAATATAATCTGCTTTGATGAGGAGTGCAGCCTAAATATTCGCCATGTGGATGTCATCATGCAGCATATGTTCACGTCTGCATGCAGCAAGATGCAATCAATTTAGATCACACGTTAATAAAACGAACTGCTTAATGTTAGCCTACTCTGAACAAGCAACGTTAATTTGACAGTTATGAATAAGTTTGATGCACCAAACATAGTGGTCATGGCATCTAATTGCAAACATAATTACTTAATGTTTTCCTCAGTGTGTTAAAATAGCATTGTGATTATATGCATGGGTGTGCCTCTATGATATATAAGTCTACCTCTCTTTTTCTTTCTGTATTGGATGTGCATGTAAAATTAAGAGAAAGCAGCCCCGTCTATCAAACAGAATGTCAAATCAAGCAGCTGCAGAGAGAAAGTAAGCATGTTGAGGCAGAGAAAGAGAGAGCAGCAGCACTGAGGCACAGCAAGAGTGAAAGTAGACACACAGAAGCATAAAGTTACTTTTGGGTGTGAGTGTAGGTGCCTCTGTGATAGGCCGGTCATGTGAAAAATAGGCTGTCAACTTTTCCATTCCTGGAACGTTTGCACCCTTGACATTACATTATTTTTGTTTTTCTATTTATTTATTAATTTGCTGGAAATTATTAAATCCATGGCCGAAAGCAGATTGTGCAGATTAGTATATATCCTAATAGCAGATTATGTATATAACTGTCTCTTTGAACTTTAATATTCACATTCGCATTCACGCACATTTTTACATCTGGATATAACCCACAGTCTTTTTTGTTCATTTATTCCTTTGCTGAAAAGTAGAGCTGAATTTAGAAATTGCTTTGAAACAAATCTTTGAGCTTAATAAATTTACAAAATTAAATATGGAATATATACAGAATCAAGGTTGCATGTTCAAAACTGCTAAAAATGGCAGTTTTTATGTATAACCTATAACTGTCTTTTTGCACATCTTTTTGCACTTTAATATTTACAGATACACTTTGCATCTACATTTGATTAATTTGCCTATGATCTTTCACACAAAATCCTTGTTATACTCTACCTTAGTGTTCACTACGGTGACGAATTCCTTAACAGAAATAATCCAGACTGAATTTGTTAATTTAAATTTTTTTTTTGAGGGCAGGAAAAGACACAATCCTCTCTTTTTCTTTCTGTATTGGATGTGCATGTAAAATTGAGAGAAAGCAGCCCCAAACAGAAAGTCAAATCAAGCAGCTGCAGAGAGAAAGTAAGCATGTTGAGGCAGAGAAAGAGAGAGCAGCAGCACTGAGGCACAGCAAAAGGGAAAGTAGACACACAGAACCATAAAGTTACATTTGAGCAGATAAAAAAACAGATATAGAAATGTTCACACTATGATAGTCACTGTAATTTCAGTACACAAACCTAGAAATAACATTGGTCATACTTAAGTGTATGTATATAATAATAATTTCAATGCATAAAATATTTGTTTTTCAAACAAGTCCCAACTGGTTTGTCATGAAGTGATTAGTTCACTTGTCACCTAAAGAATTCACAGAGATCATGTAACCTAAGTCAACAAGACAGGCATCAAGAAACTCTGAAGAAACATTTTGATAGGTGTTGAAGGACAGCATAACTGTGAGTTAGTAGTTCACTTATGTTCCGGGTTTGTACATGTTTATTGAATACTGAAAAAGGAAAATTGCATTTATTGATGCTACATTGATTCTTGATGTGGTGTTAATAATTATTTTTTTGTGTATATATTGTTTATAAATTCTGATTTATTTGTGCTGCGATAAAGCACAATTTCTCTCTCTCTCTCTCTCTCTCTCTCTCTCTCTCTCTCTCTCTATATATATATATATATATATATATATATATATATATATATATTTAAAGAGACACTAAAAAAAACTTGATTAGTGAAAGATCACATTTACATTTTTAGCTATTTTTCTGTAAAGAGAGACTGCTCAGCTAAACCTTTTGCCCTTTTTCTAATTTCTGTTAATAGAGAGTTAAACTCACGAGTATGCTTTATAAAGACAGACCATCTTGAACCCAAGATATTCTATGTGTTTTTAAAAATTTTTTACAATTGTGTATAGTTTTTTTTTTATCTGTTAATTATTTTAATGTTTATATAAGGGGTGGCCAGCCCTGTTCCTAGAGAGCCACCTTCCTTCAGATTTCAGTTGCAACCCATATCAAACACACCTGCCTGTAATTATCTTGTGGTGTTCAGGTCCTACTTAATTGGTTCAGGTGTGTTTGATATGGGTAGCAACTGAAATCTGCAGGAAGGTGGCTCTCCAGGAACAGGGTTGGCCACCCCTGGTATATATTCATGTATTGTGTGATTTATACCAAAGACAATTTTCCACAATGTAGTTTGTAAAGTACACACTTTAAACTGAAACCATTAGTGTATAATATTTGGAAGAATTTTGATAGATAATAAATGAACAGCCATACTGCTTTTACCATTAACACTGGAACATACCTTTAATTGTGACTGGAATAACACCTGTATGATGTTTTTTTCTTCTTTTTTCTATGTCATCAGTGTAAAATCAGGTTCATACATGTCTATCTCTGTAAAGAGTGACCAATCAAAAGGTGATGTACCATGGTTGATTAAGGGAACAACATGGAACAAAAGGTACTTGGTTTCTTAAATCTTGTATTTATCCAATGGTTGTTTCCAAATTACTTTTGAACAAGGTAAACGTTGATAGATTATCTGGTATGTTATTTGTACTCAATTTAACTAAATGCTGTTAGAACAACCCAGCTCAAACTGCTCATCAGAAAGTTCATAAAATATAAATCTGACTATTGCAGCTCCATCTTATAATCAGCACTAGTGACACAACAACAAATTTTAATGCTATAGAATCACTAAAATCACTCCCATGGTGACACACTCATAGAGGCCTTGATCTGTCGACAAAACTACCTCCAAAACCAGGAGACAAACTGGGGACCCCTGTCAGAGACAATGATCACCAGAAGACCATGAATACGTAACATGTGATCAATCACCACTTACACTGTCTTTATGGCTGAGGAAAGTTTAGGAAGGGGGATGAAATGGGCCGCCTTAGTAAAATGGTCCACCACCGTGAGAATGACAGTTTTGCCTTTAGATTCTGTGAGGCCAGTGACAAAATCAAGGGCCAAGTGTGACCAGGGGCAGGAAGGGATAGGTAGGGGAAGAAGCAGACCAACTGGAGGCGCATTAGAAGTCTTGTGCTCTGTGCAATCCAGACAGGCTGCCACAAATTGACTGACATCCCTAGCCATTGATGGCCACCAGAATCGTTGGTGAATGACAGTCGACGATTTCCAAACTCCTGAATGACAGGCTAGCCTGGACGATTGCCCCCACTGGATAACTTTTGAGCAAAGTTTCACTGGAACAAACAGACAACCTGCTGGGACCCTCCCTGGTACCAAGCCCCTCAGTTTGGCCTACTTTACCTATTTCTTAATCTCCCAGGAGAGGGATGCCACCACTATCTCTTTAGGTATAATGGTATCCATAGATCCCTTCTTTACTGGGACCTCACACAGACGGCAGAGGGCATCAGGCTTGATATATTTGATCCCAGGCATGAAAGACGAGAGCCCAGCAAGCCTGTTGAGGGGTCAACTTTCTGGCAGAATAGCTATATTCAAGCTTTTTGTGATCTGTCCAGACCAGGAAGGGTTAAGCTGCTCCTTTTAACCAGCGATGCCACTCCCCCAGAACCAGCCTGACTGCCAACAACTCACAATTACCTACGTCATTATTCCATTCCGAGGGACTAAGGTTGTTAGAAAAGACTGAACAGGGGTGCATTGAGATAGAACCGCATGTACCCCGACATCAAAGGTGTCCACCTCAACAATGTGTTGTTAAAAGTGCCGCAACCTGACCAAAATTCCTGATGAATTGCCAGCAAAAGTTGTCAAACCTCAGTGAACTGCTGCAGAGCTTTACAAGAGTTGGGGGTTGGCCACTCAGCAACAACCATTACCTTACAAGGGTTCGCCTGCATCTCTCTTGCTGAATTGATAAATCCGAGGAACTGAACCATCTGGGTGTGAAAAACGCACTTTTCTGCCTTGACATAAAGCTTGTTTTCCAGCAACTATTGTATCACCTGGCAAACATGTTGAGTATGTATCTGCAAGGATGGGAAAAATCAAGATATCATCGAGATACACAAAGAAAAAGTGATTAACCATGTCTCTTTACACATCATTAACCAGGCCCTGGAAGACAGCTGGGGTGTTGGACAGACCGAATGGTAGGACCCAGTACTCAAAGTGTCCCATAGGGGTTTTGAAGGCTGTCTTCCCCTCATCCCCCTCATGTATGTGGATAAGGTGGTAGCCATTCCTGAGGTCAAGTGTGGTAAAGACCTTGGGAAGGCAAGGAAATGGCCGTAGTCGTGGTCATAGATGTGCCAGCTGGTCAGCTGCTTCTTGACACTGAGCAGATTGGTCAGACAGTCTCACCATTTCTTGCCAAAGGTCCTCAAATGAGGCAAAACAGGGAGCATGAGATGTTCCTCAGTCCTGAGCCTTGCCAGTGAGGAGTGTCAGAACAAATGTCACTTTAGACTCCTCAAATGCATACGTACGTGGTTGTAAGGTAAAGACCACTGAGTTTAGTGATAGGAAAGCTCTACAGGAATTGGAATCTCCATGGTAGGGTGGCGGGTTATTGCAACGGGGCTCCCGTTCATGATGAAGGTGCGGGAGAGCAGGAACCCCCTGGACTGCATAATGCTGTAGGTCTTGTACAAGTGTGGTCAACTCAGCTACTTGATTGGCCAAAAACTCCAACTCCCTTGTAGTGTTGGTCAACATAGCTTCATGCAGGCCTAATAGCAGGCCCTGCTGGGTAACCATAGTTCTGACGTTCTGAACCGTCTGACAGTTTTGACAGTCTGAGAAAAAACTTCAAAAGTGAAATGGAACAAAATAATTTGAGAACTCTCCTGGCACTGATATGGTTTTCAGAAAAAAAAACAGAAAATCACAGAGGAAAATTAACAAAAAGCTCTCGGTATTAAGTACACTGCACAATAGTCCTAAAAATGAAACAGCCAGGGATTAAACTGTAAGAAAAAAAAATCCTTACGATCTTTTTCCAGCAAAGGGCACACTACGGCATGGCCTCATGGGGGATGCGAAGGAGGGGTGAGCAAGAAAATAGAATTCTGGCAATTGAGCTTAGCCAGAGGGCTCCAGGTGGTAGAATGGCAGAGCCTGAGAACAGGGAAAGATGAGCCAAGGCAAAACGCACACAAATATCATGAGCTAGGTACAGGATGGTGGCAAAACGAGACAAGGCCAGATCAGACAATACAAGGTAACTAGACAAGACAGGAAACTGGAAGAAAACTGACAGACTATAAGAAGGGTATACATAGGGCAAGAGAATAATCAAATACTGGTGAGGAGAATCAAATCAAAGGGTTAATGAGAGAGAAGGTGCCTTAATTGGTTCTTTTTTTTAAAACACTGTTCTACTAGAATAGTATTGTCAGAACTAAATACATTTTGAATTATGTCTGTTATATTTGTTTTGGAAGAAAAGTTTTAGAACTTGTTCTTTATATTGGCTCTCAAGCTTTGGCTTTGTACAATTCCCACAGGGAGCCATGAATAATGGAAAAACAGTCATGCAACCAAACATCGATGTGCCCTCAATCTATCTATGTTACTTGACATTCATTATACTTTCAAAAGGAGTGAGATTTAAGAACTGTCTGTAACACATTGTTTTCAATAATTTTTTGTGTCATTAGAGAAAGATCAGGCTCACGGATACCCTGCTCTGTTTCTGTGAAGAGTGACCATTCAAAAGGTGATGGACCAAATTTAAGTGAGAAAGTGCCATCACCTTCTAAAAGGTATTTTATGTATTTATAGGGAAGTTAACTTATCTTCTAACTGTGTTGTATGAGATGGAAGGAAATGACAATCAGTATTTTATTTATTTTTATCGCTGTTTTTGAATTTAGTGTTACAGCAGGTTCACGTGTTTCCAGTATTGTTTCTATGAAGAGTGACCATTCAAAAGGTGATGGACCAAACCTGAGTGAAGAAACATCATCAACTGTCAAGAGGTATTTCTAATGTTTTTTTTTTTTTTTTAATCTGCATTTATGAACCTCTCTCCTGTACTAATGAACTAAATATCAGTTAGTTTGAAATTGCATGTCAAATTTCTTGTCTTTTTATGTGTTGTTTAGTAACAAAGAACGGATGACTACAGTAAACATTGGCGCAGAAGCAAAACGGTGGGAAAAACTAAAAGCACAGAAGGGAATGAAGAGTGATGAAGAACTGGCAGCGTTTCTTCTCAACAAGTATGGAAGACAATTTATCACAGTTTCCTTCCTTTTCTGAAGTGTATAGATAATAATATAATATTATAATAAATTCAGATGTCCACTGGGGACACAACATTTTTCAGTCCGTTTTCAAATGTGTTTTTTATATTATTAGTATAAAAAGTTAATACTACAATGCATTGAGAATAAAAAAAATAAGTGTTACTACACAATAATGCACCCACATAATTTGAATGGAGTGGATTTGACTGCACAAACCTGCATACTTAATCCCCTTTATTTTGCTCCAGGGTTCAATCTGAGAAATCAGACGCAGACTTAAAAAATCTTCGCTACCGCAAGGATTTCAGAGAAAATCTCCATAGGATCTTTATGGTAAGCAAACATATATAATGTTATCTTTAATATATATATATATATATATATATATATATATATATATATATATATATATATATATATATATATATATATATACATATGTGTGTGCGTTTGTAAATATTTGGACATAGACACAATTGACCGTTCGCTAAGCCCCGCCCTTCTTAGTTACTGTTGCTACGCCTGTCAAGCTTTCGCGCCATTCATAGAAATTTCCATTCATAGAAAGAACAGCCAGAAAGGGGAAACGGATTGATTTGTACCCGGTATTAGCATCATTGACCCAAAACGAGGTACATTACCTATAACAGTGAGTATGGGGTGTGCTATTTATAAATTAAGGACAAACAGCTGCTGGTGAAGTATATTGATCGCAAGTACTCAGTTTGTGATCATATCTTAGTTTTGTTCTGTTGATTTGTAATTTCAAATATTCGTAGCTTGAAACAGATGGAAATATGAAGTTCAGTAAAGTTAGCAACAAATTCGCAGATATGTATTTTCCGTACCATCCCATCCAAACTTTAAGGATATCGGGTATCAGATTTGCACAATCCATATGCACTGGCTCGAAAGCTTGACAGAGCCCCTGCACGTAGCTACAGTTGCTAAGTCACGATTGGTGGGTGGCGTTTTTTGGGTGTGGCTTAGCGAAGAGTCAATTCCAACATTTTTGGCTCTATACACCAACACAAGGCATTTGAAATAAAACAAATCAGATGAACGCTGTAGGAATTACTATAGTTTGCATTTGTGCCTGCCATGCGGAAATGCTATGTGGAAACTTTCACTATGGGCATTTAGTCAGAATCCAATCAACTAAAAGAGTATATAAATGAGCCAATAAAATGCCAATGTGTTGGCATCATCAACATGCACAGCTGGTGCTACTTACAATCAATTTGGAATATAAGTGCAGTGTGTGCCAAGCTGTGGCATCCTTTTCTAGCTGAAGAGCCTTTCACTCCCAACAGCTAAGAAGTAATCATTGTGGTGAAGGAACATAACATTTCTGTTCTCTCCCTTGGGGAAGCACTCCCTTTTGGCAGGGTAACTTCAATGCTATGTGGAAACTTCCACTATGGGGAAATCTATGTAAAACGCTACAATGATTGAACCTTACCTTGCCCCCGATAAGAGGTTATGCCAAGCCAAGAGAATGCAGGTACCTATACCCAGAACGCGAGCTAACCAGCAGGCATGCTAACAATGTACAAACACCTGATTCTTCCGCTGAGTCAGATGCTGGGGGCTTTGGAGGAATTCTGCAGGGTTCGCCAAGTGGCGAACTCAACTAGCAAAGCAAGAAAGCGCTCATATCTCTGTGTTGGAGAAAAAGGAGCAGCAAGCATTTTACAACATCTTAACTGAATTTTTTCCTCAATCACCAAGTTTTCCTAACATCCTTGAGGAAACCGGCTCCACTCGCAGATTATAGAACCTTGCAAATGTGTTAGAGAGGCGCCGCATGCAGGCGCCCAAGAGTCAAGGGGGACAAGGCTCGCCCTGGCTTGGGTAATCGAGTTCCCTTTTGCCGACAACCATAACAGACAAAGAGCTGCTCAGCGGATCTAAAGCTCTGAGTGTGGTCCACATAAATTCGCAAAGCGCGAACAGGTCAAACAGATGAAAGGGCTGGGTCTGCCTCCTCTGTGGGCAGCGCTTGCAGGCTCAATACCTGGCCCTTAAATAGTGTGGTAGGAACCTTGGGCACATATCCAGGCCGGGGTCTCAGGACAACGTGAGAGTAGGCCGGTCCGAATTCTAGGCACAAGTCACTGACCGAAAATGCCTCCCTCTTATTTGATGCCAACACGACCAGCAGAGCTGTCTTCAGGGACAGAAACCTCAAGGATACTAAGTCGAGTGGTACAAATGGATCTCCGCACATGCTTGTAAGCACTACAGCGAGATCCCAAGAGGACATGAGAGGGGGTGGGGTTTATTTCGCCTTACGCCTCTGAGGAACCGGATGATGAGGTTATGCCTTCCCACAGTGCTGCCAGCCAGCGCGTCATAGTGAGCTGAGATGGCAGTCACATAAACTTTCAGTGTGGAGGGCAACAGCCTGTGCTCCAACCTGTCCTGAAGGAAAAAATGCACAATGCTGATCTGGCAAGTCCGAGGATCTTCTCGGCAAGAGGTGCACCATTCAGTGAATAGACTTCACTTCAGGACGTAGGTGCACCTCGTAGAGAAAGTTCTAGCCTGGGTAGCGAGGGTGCCAGATGGTGCCCTGTTCTTGAGAGAAGTGGTCTTCCCTCAAAGGGATCTGCCAGGCAGGGGCCATCGCAAGAAGGGAGATGTCTGAAATCCAGGTCCGGTTGGGCCAAAGAGGCGCAACTAGCAAGAACTGCTCTTCATCCTCCCTGACCTTGCACAGTAACTGTGGGAGCAGGCTCACTGGGGGAAAAGCATACTTGTGCATGCGCCAAGACCAGCTGTGGGCCAGTGCATCTGTGCTGAGGGAGCCCTCAGTCAGGGAAAAAAAAACATTGACAATGAGCATTCTCCGAAGCGCACCAATATCAGCTGGACAGACTCAGGGTGGAGTCTCCATTCTCCTGGACATAGGCTGCCATGAGAGTGCATCGATTGCCTGGTTGAGCTTACCCGGGGTATGAACGGCGTGAAGCGATTTATGCCACGTATGACTCCAGCGGAGCAGACTGTGAAAGAGCTGACACATGCGGCAAGAACAGATATCTCCCCATGCGGTTGATAAACACCATCGCTGCCGTGCTGTCCATCCTGACCAGCACATTCTGCCCCTCTAGCACTGGTAAAAGACAGTGGAGAGCGAGGAACACTGCCAACAGCTCTAGGCAGTTGATATGCTAATGCAACTGGGTTCTGGGCTGCATGCCCCCAACGCTGTTGGTTGTAAGGCCTGGCTCTCCGCCGGGGAAAAAGCAAGTTCACTCTTCTTCGGATGGCCTGTCTTTGGGACGCTTCACGGTCCTTTTAACGGAATTAGCTGCACCCCTGGGGCTGTCTGTTTGTGCGGTGCTCAACTCTGCTGCTTCGCCAGAGGCACAGGCAGGGGCGAGGCAGCTCTTATAGGTGGGCGCCCACAGTGAGGAGCAGTGGAGATGGTTGGTTTGGTTGGAGGAGTGGCCATACGTTCCCCCCGCTAGATGACATTGCCCATCACATCCGACTGCTCCTTCTCCACCGTGAATTCCTGGATGAACTCATCAACGTCTCGCCAAACAGGCCAGCCTGCAATATGGGCTAGTTAAAACATTGGACTTTGTCAACATTGAGCATATCTGCCAGGTTTAGCCAGAGGTGGCCCTCCCGGACCAGTAATGTAGCCTTCGTCCTCCCCAGCGTACATGCAGCGCTCTGAAGAGCAAAGTTGGTTGTGGTGCAGAGCTCGTGAAACAAGCCTGGGTCGGAACAACCCTCGTGCAACCTGGCCAGCGTCAGCACTTTGTAGTGCCGGTAAGTGGCCATAGCGTGCAGGGTGGAAGCAGCCTGGTCCACACTTCTGTAGGCTTTGGGAGGGACGCAGATAACCTGCAGGCTTTGAACAAAAGACAAAGTTGACCCTGCCCGGATGTGGCACTACGCGGGCAAAGGTCGATCGCAATGGTAGTTTGACATGTGGGATCATCAAGGGTGGTGAGGGCGGAGGAGCAGGCTGATCAGGCAGAAAAAGATGCCCTCCAAGACTGCGTGAGCCTACTGTGCACCTCAGGGAAGAAGGGGACGAGAGGCTTTGAAGGTCTGGCCTTCTAAGTATCCGCCACGTAATGCCTATCTAGTCAATCCAGCCGCGGGGCTGGGGGATAAACCATTACCAGACCCACAGCTGAAGCAGCCCTGTAAAGCACGACTAACATGTTTGCTTCGAGATCCGTCGCATCGCTCACCACCCCGGAGGAGGGGGAGCGGGTCCGGATCCTCATCAGACAATGAAAACCCACCCTGCGACGCAGACGTGGACATCTAATCCCTGGTGTCATCAAGCAAAAGCCCTACCTTCTAGTTAGACCAATCACTTCCTCCTTTCGAAGCTTGGATGGATCGCTTGGAGAAGCGCTACTCCCAAAGGGGAACCAGTTTCATTGACAGCCATACATGCTCATGCCATGACACTACCACCACCATACTTCACTGCTTAGAATCATGAGCAGTTCATTTTCTTCTCCATACTCTTCCCATCACTCTGATACAAGTTGGGCTTGGTCTCAGCTGTCAATAGGATGTTGTTCCAGCACTCTGAAGGATTTTGGAACTCTAATCTGGCCTTCCTGTTTTTGAGGCTTCACAATGGTTTACATTTTGTGATGAACCCTCTGTATTTACGCTGGTGAAGTCTTCTCTTGAATGTTGACACTGACACACATACACCTACCTCCTGGAGACTGTTCTTGATCTGGCCAACTGTTGTTAAGGGTGTTTTCTTCACCAGGAAAATAATTCTTTGGTCATCCACCACAGTTGTTTTTTCGTCTTCTGGAACTTTTGGTGTTGCAGAGCTCACTGGTGCATTCTTTCTTTTTAAGAATGTTTCAAACAGTTGTTTTGGCCATGCCTAATATTTTTATCTCTCTGGGATTGTTTTGTTATTTCAGCCTAATGATGTCTTGCTTGACTGATGGTGACTTTAAATCTCATTTTGAGAGTTGACAGTAACAGATTCCAAAAGCAAACAGCACACTTGAAATGAACTCTGGACCTTTAATCTGCTCATTGTAATTGGGATAAAGAGATACAGAAACACACACTTGGCCATGGAATTGCTTAGAAGCCAATTGTCCAATTACTTTTGGACCCTTAACAAGTGATAGGCACATATGCAAACTGTTGTAATTTCTACAGCGTTCACCTGATTTGGATGTAAATACCCTCAAATTAAAGCTGACAGTCTGCAGTTAAAGCACATATTGTTTGTTTGCAAATCCATTGTGATGGTGTATATAGCCAAAAATGTTAGAATTGTGTCAATGTCCAAATATTTATAATAAGTGTGTGTGTTTTATATATATATATATATATATATATATATATATATATATATATATATATATATATATAAGAGCAATAGCACATGAGTAGCAGTGCGATATGGCTGTATATCGGCACTGGTGGGAGGCGTGCGTTGGCACAATGCCATGTCTATATACAGCCATATCGCACTGCTACGAGTGTGATAATGCATTTATACAACAGTTTGACGGCATAATTGTGTATATAAAAATAAAATCAAACATGGAGAGTCTCAAAAACCCTTTTGTATGAGGAACTACTTTCTTCTGGATTCAAATCATAAGCTGACAGTTAAACAGTTGAGCGTGCATCTTTTAAGCTTTAGATATTCTGATATTGCAGAATATCGCACAGCTATCAGCCAATCAGATTTGAGATATATATATATATATATATATATATATATATATATATATATATATATATATATATATATATATATATATATATATATATAATAATTTTTGATGGCTATGGAGAAAAAGTTAGGTATGAAGCATCTGTAGTAGGCTAGTAGCCATCCAACCCCAGGTATCTGGATTTGTTAATAGGCCATTTGGCCATTCAATCTGGGTTTCTTGCATTTTGTTCAGCTGTGGCTTTAGGAGACCCTAGTATCCCAGGTAACATGCCTTAGTGAGAGACCAAGATAACACTCTTTGAGGTGGCTGTGAGCCCAGCGCACTGTGGATCCATCATAACCTTCCACATACAGGTTAGATGTTTCCCCCCATTATCAGAGGGCCACTGCACACTTTTTTGTTCTTGGAGTGAGGTGATAGAGGTACCTGCCAGTATCTTTTGGTGAGTTGGAAATGAATCATTCTCTGCCCAGTTGATCCATAAGGTCATCCATTCTGAGTATGGTGTATCCATTAAAGTTAAGGATCTTATTTAGCTTACAGAAATCATTGCGAATATGGAAAGTGCCGTCCTGCTTTGATTCTAAAATGACTAAACTGGATCCATCCAGGGAGGTCAATGAGATTAGTGAACTGACTGACCAGGGCTTCTTGCACCTTTTTAAAATTGGTAATCAGCTGGTCTCCAAAAGCCACAATTTTTGTAGCCACAAGTAGGGCTGGGTGTTATGACGTTTTTTTTTTTTGTTTGTTTGTTTTTTTTTTGTTTAACAACAAAAACAATTTACGATTTCAAATAGTTTTTCTCCCCCCCACCCCATAAAAAAAGCTAAAGAAAAAAAGCTGCAATCTAAAGATCAAACTTACAAGCTCTATTTAAAATTGCATACAAAACTTTTATAACAATAATATAAATGAAACCATTTTTTAAAATTACAGTGAAAATGAGCTACCGTGAAATTAAACTCATATTGATTGTTAACCTATTTCAAGACGATTTGTTTATTTTTAAATGAACATCCATTCAGAGGTTTGTTCATTTTTATTTTATGTTATATCAATTTATATAAATTACTCACATTAGGCTTGTGGGCTGCATTTTATTGCTTTTATTTGTGTGGGGTTTCTGCAATTGGTTGATTATTGTAGTTTACCGAGCGAGTTTTATCAGTGTTGATATTTACAATAATAAACGTCTTTGCAGCTGTGTCAGATAATTTATCCAGTAATGGCAACGTTGGAATCCAATATTAATAACAGTTGCTTTCACTTGCACGTTTTCTCCATTGTGTTTTATATTACTTCTTACAGAGGACCTGAACACCAGAGGGTATTTTTTGACAATAAAAAGAATAGGATAGGATAACGTGCTGTGCAGCTTTAAGAGTTGATGGTGAGCAGGGCTCCCGGGCGTGTGTTAGGGTGGAGTGCTGATCTCCATCAGTATGTGGTTTCTAAACGGGAAATAAAGAGAACAGCATAGTGCACTTGCTAGTGTCATGGCTAACCCAAGTTTTTTCTGCTGGTGAGTATAGATGTTTGCGAACATCATGCTCTTTTCAGGTATTTGGTGTTTGTATTGTTTCCAATTCACTGAACACTAACAATTAGTGAGAAATAGTTTAGCATTTTGGAGCAATGATTAGTATGACAATTGAAAGGGATGTAAACTAAATTAATCTGAGCAAAAAATGTTATGTTCATTACTGACTCAATTTATTTAGTGTTTCAAGTTTTTCTTGTGTTTGTGTTTTCTTTTCTTTTTTCTATTTGTTTTCAGAATGTTGAGAACAAAATAATTGCATTCCTGAGGAATGAGCTGGAAAAGTTTAAGAAAATAATACAAAAATCGAACACACAATACTTTGTGCAGGAATTTACAGAAGACATGGTCAAAATCAAAGAAGCCATTCTTGATATCACGCTCTACTTCCTGAGAGATATGAAGGAAAATAATGCTGCTGATACTCTGCAAGGTGAGAGGTTCATAGGTATAAAAAGCTACCATTGTCACATATTTTAGAGAGAAAGAGGTGCCAACCTTTTTGTTTTTGTTCCCGTTTGTGTGTTAGATGAACTGGTCCTCATTTTTCAGAGAAAGCTCAAATCTAACCTGAAAAAGAAGCATCAATCAGTATCTGAAGGAATTGCAAAGCAAGGTGACTCCAAGCTTTTGAATAACATCTACACAGATCTCTACATGACTCAGTGTGCTAATAAACAAGTCAATATTGAACATGAGGTCAGACAGATTCAGGCTGCTGCTCGGCGCCAGGAAGCACAAGAGATACAGATTGAGTGCAAAGATTTGTTTGACGCTCCTGATCAAGACAAGCAAATCAGAACTGTACTGACAAAAGGAGTTGCTGGCATCGGGAAATCAGTCTCTGTGCAAAAGTTCATTATTGACTGGGCTGAAGGAAAAGAAAATCAAGATATCACCTTCATATTTCTTCTTGCATTTCGTGAAATGAACATGAAGGAGAAAGATAAACAAAACTTAATGAGTCTTATATGTCAGTTTTTCCCAGAGATAAAAGGACTGAATCTCACAAGAAGTGACAAATATAAAATTTTGTTCATTCTTGATGGATTGGATGAATGTCGTCTTCCTCTGAACTTTGATAGTAATGAGACATGGTGTGATGTATCATCACCAGCCTCTCTGGATGTTCTCCTGACAAACCTCATCAAGGGAAATCTGCTTCCTTCTGCTCTCGTCTGGATCACCACTAGACCAGCAGCTGCTATTAGGATCCCCCCTGAATTTGTTGATCGTGTGACAGAGATACAAGGATTTAATGATGGACATAAGAAGGAGAATTACTTTAGAAAACGATTCAGAGATGAGGGTTTGGCCAAAGAAATCATTGCTCATGTTAAACAATCAAAGAGTCTCTTCATCATGTGCTACATCCCAGTCTTCTGCTGGATTTCAGCCACTGTCCTCGAGAACATTTTACAAGACCAAAGAAATAATGACATGAAAAACAATCAGGCTGATGACGCCTCCAAAACACTGCAGGAATCAAACACTGAAGACACTCCCAAGACTCTGACACAGATGTACACACACTTTCTGCGCTTTCAGATTCTGCAGAGCAGACGAAAGTATGAAGGAAAATATACACCAGATGTGTCCTGGGATAAAGATGCCATGTTTTCACTAGGGAAACTGGCGTTTGATAATCTGGCAAAAAACAACCTGATCTTCTATGACACAGACTTGGAAAAAAGTGGTATAGATGTCTCTGAAGCGTCAGTGTTCTCTGGCATGTGTACCCAGATTTTTAAGGAAAAAACAGGGATCATACTTGGTACCACATTTTGCTTCGTTCACTTGAGCATTCAGGAGTTTATTGCAGCCCTTTATGCGCATCTTTTTTTAGACAAGGACAAGAAAAATGTGTTTAGGATTGAGTCTACAGAGCTGGAAAACAGAGCCATGATTGATTTGCTGAAGACTGCAGTGGACAAGGCACTTGAGAGTGACAATGGACATCTGGACCTTTTCCTTCGCTTCCTTCTTGGTCTGTCACTCAATTACAATCGACCACTCTTTCAAGGTCTGTTGACACAAAAAAACACTGACCAGAGCAAGGAAATAGTTCAGTACATTAAGCAAAAACTAGAGGATCATCTTTCTCCAGAGAGATCCATCAATCTGTTCTACTGTCTGAATGAACTGAACGACCAAACTCTGGTGAAAGAGATTCAGAATCAACTCAGCTCTGGAAGTCTCTCATCTGCTGATCTTTCACCTGCCCAGTGGTCTGCTGTAGCTTTTGTGTTGTTGACATCAGATGAGGAGATGGAGGAGTTTGAGCTTCAGAAATTCAAGAAATCAGACGAGTGTCTCTTTAGACTGATGGAAGTGGTCAAAAACTCCAAAAGAGCTCTGTAAGTTCTAAGTAACTAGCAACATTTTTTCTGTATTGTGTTTTACCTGGGGATTGGCAATTTGACAGGATTTGATTAAGGTTAGCATACAATAGCCTAAAATCATAAGCCTACAAAACTGTAAAAAATAAAATAAAATTAAGTCTTGATTGATTTGCTCAAGGCTGCTGTAAACAAGGTGCTAATTTACCAATCTGGACATGGTGCATTTAAATTATAACATAAGGTTGTTTCAGACAGTTTCCAACTGTATCATCAGATCTTTCTTTCCCATGTAATGATCAAATTATTTAGCATGAGAAAATACAAAGTCTTTATAAATTAATGGCTCTGCAACTTTTGCGTGTGAAAGCAAACATTTGACTATGTTTGCAATCTACATAACCTTGATTGTATAGTAAATATTCAAATATGTTCAGTGATTGCCATAGAGAAAAAAAGTTACTTTAGCCCTGTATTGTGAAAATGTATTATCTATCGTTGAGAAACAAAAGTGATGTACCAGTTTGAAGAGAGATGTAGATTTTATCTCTTTGCTGAGGCATTAGAAGAAACACACATTATTGTCACATAATACACATTGTGACAACGCATCTCTTTACTACAGTAGGAAATGCAGACTTTCCACCTTCTTGATGAAGGTAGGCAAAACTGGGATAAATCAATCCATGAGACAAAAGTTAGAACTAGCTTTATTTTGTTTGCTTACATGTTGTTGGGTATCCTAATAAGTAAAACTTGAAATGAGATGAAATGCCAGCCTTTATTTTGTAGTAGCCAGATGCATTGTAATGGGGTATTAATTTGATTACGTCACATCTCTTGCCTCTGAGCAGTGAGGGAAGTGACATCTCTCTTCAACCAAAATGTAGCATGCTGTCCCAGAAGTGGTGGTCAATTGTCTAAAAGTTACATGTAGAAAACTAATACAACAGAGCAAATCCTGACTCCATGAAAGTTGTTGCATGTACCTCTATTTTTGTATCTGATCATCTTGATTGGTTAAAGTTAAAGTGACAAATGCTGACAGTTAGATGTTCAACTGAGATGCACTTCATTTGAGCAGAGATCTCATAAAGCAATTGGGTTGCATACATAAAGTGAAAATGTGTCAGGGTAACTTCTAGTATATATTCACTTTTTGTTTTTAAAACAATGCAAAATGTATTATTTCTACTGAGTGTTTGTATTCTGGTAACTTTTCTAGGTTAAATGAATGCGAGTTAACAAAAGAAAGCTGTGGTAGTATGTCTAATGCCTTCTCATCAGAAAACAATCTGATAGAGCTGAACATGAGCAACAACGATCTGCAGGATTCAGGAGTGCAGCAGCTCTGCTCTGGACTGGAGAGTACAATGTGTAAATTGGAGATATTGGGGTAAGTTGTGTGACAATGAAAAATCCTGTGAATGTTTTAGATATTTTTTTAAATAAAGACAATGCATATTTTTATGATATATTTTATCATACATATACATACATACATACATACATACATACATACATACATACATACATACATACATACATACATACATACATACAATAAAAGTATGTTTTTTTCAGGCTCAGTAAGTGTAGTATAACAGAGGAAAGCTGTTCAGCTCTTGCTTCAGCTCTTAGTTCAGACTCCAGCAGTCTAAAGGATCTCGATCTGAGCAATAATAATCTGAAGGGTTCAGGATTGAAGCTGCTCTCTGATAAACTGAAGGACAACTGCAAACTGGAGAAACTCAGGTAAAAAAATGTTTAACGTCTATGGGTTATATGCCTAAGAAAGAAATCTGAATGTTTGAACAAAGGAACAAAATTTACAATCTTTTTTTCTGATAAATATCTCAAATAATATAAAATATCTATTATATTTAATATTGATTTCTTATTATAGACTTTCAGACTGCCATATTACAGAGGAAGGTTATAAAGCTCTGGCTTCAGCCCTGAAGTCAAAGCTTTCACACATTACAGAGCTGGATCTCAGAGGAAATGATCCTGGTGAATCAGGAGTGAAGGAGCTCCTTGATGTCCGACAGGATCTAAACCCTAATCTACAATTGAGGTGGGATGTGGTGTAATAATTCATAATGCCATGTAGTTTATTATTTTTTTATACACTCTTTGAAAAAAAGGTATGAAAACTGTCATCAGGTGGTTTGTTTTTATGTTTATAATCAATTAATCTATGTTGGTACCTTAAAAGGCGACTCAGTGGCGCAGTAGCTAGTGCTGTCGCCTCACAGCAAGAAGGTTGCTGGTTCGAGCCTCAGCTGGGTTAGTTGGTGTTTCTGTATAGAGTTTGCATGTTCTCCCTTCGTTTATGTGGGTTTGCTCCTGGTGCTCTGGTTTCCCCCACAGTCCAAAGACATGCGGTACAGGTGAATTTGGTAAGCTAAATTGTCCGTAGTGTATGTCTGTGAATGAGTGTGTATGGATGATTCCCAGAGATGGGTTGCAGCTGAAAGGGGATCCGCTGCGTAAAACATATGCTGGATAAATTGGCGGTTCATTCCGCTGTGGCGACCCCAGATTAATAAAAGGACTAAGCCATAAAGAAAATCAATGAATGAATGAGTGGTGCCTTAAAAGAACATGTTAGTAAGTAGACTTCAGACTGGCGCCTGATGACCGCCCACTGTGTTATATGATTCACAGATTAACCAATCAATAAATCAAAAAAAAAAAAAAGTGTGGAAACGTTCACAAAATAACAGCCTGGCCAGCATGCAATCATACATCATTCATAATTTGTTATTATTAAGAATTTTCATAAATTTAAATGATGGTTTCCAATTAAACTTGTTTCCAGGCTGACTAGTTAAGATTTCTGCACACTCAAATCCTGGAAATCCTGTATATTCTGTATAAGCCAATCAGAAGATGACTTAAGATCTGCAAAAGGGTTTCCAGAAAACTGTACTATATGCATCAGCCATTTAGCCACAGGTCTGTGGGCGGTGCTTAGTATGATGTTCGAGGCTGAGAATTTATCTTATTAGCACCATATAAGCACCTAAATGAGCCACACCCCCTTATCTTTATATCTTATTTTATTTAAGGTTATGCTTCCATTAGATTTAATTCAGGACAAACTAATCCACACTGTTCCAATTAAAATAAGATATATCATACATCTTGTGACAAGTTTGTTATATAGCAAACAGCACAAAAATAAACTTTTAACACAAATTAAGGCATCAAGTCACGTG
The DNA here is from genome assembly GCF_052040795.2 of Danio rerio. Classification (NCBI taxonomy): domain Eukaryota; kingdom Metazoa; phylum Chordata; class Actinopteri; order Cypriniformes; family Danionidae; genus Danio; species Danio rerio. The sequence continues at coordinate 9,113,305 of NC_141042.1, forward strand.
CGAAGAGAGTGGTACTTTGTCTATAAATAATGGAAATGGAAGTAGACATAAGAAGTGCAAGAAGAGAGGTGTGAGAGATGTGAGAATTTTTTCCAAGTTTGGAGTGACTTGGTTCTTCGACGCTACGCCACCTGCTGTGCATTGCCGGCTGTTTTTCGTTGGTGAATCCTCGCTTATCATTTGGACTCTGGTCCATTTGGGCTAGTTCATGTTGGTTCATGCTACAAAGCAACCACAGGTACTTTAAAAAAAAAGTTCTCTGAAGTTGCTCCTTTACTTCCAACATACACATAACTCCCTTCCGCCGCTGATAGACTGTTTCATACACCAGTAAACACACAAACACATGGTCACCTACCACACAAGATTAACAAAATTACCAGTTTGTTTTTGTTGATTGTTTGTAAATGGGTGGACTTTATTGTTTCTAAAATTAATGATTGAATAACAAACTATTTAAAGTGCAATTAGTTAGTATTTTTTTCTTCTTCTCTTGGTTGAAAATCCACAATACAATTTGCTATACTTATGTTTGTGTATTTTATTTATTTTTTTTTCAATTATTTTTTGTGGTTATTTTTTGTGTGCAATTGATGGTTTGAGTTATTCCTGGATTTGCATAATAATTTTTATTATTGTAGTTGGTAGATTAAGAGCTACCAGGCTCCCAAAGTTCTAATATTTAAATTAATAAAATTCATTTCAGCCACTGCCACCATTACAACCTGGTTTTGTCAATTGATTTAAATTTCCTATAACTTCTCTCCTGCAGATTTTTGGGTCCTGATGCAGAGAAAGCTTTCAATTTTTTGACTGATGTTCTCAACAAAAACCCTTTACTTCTGAGAAAGCTGAATCTGAGTGAGCATAAAATAGACAGAAAACTGAAAGAGCTTGCTCCTCTACTGGCAGATAAACACTGTAAAATAAACACACTGATGTAAGTCTGATAATTTGATTACAATTTCGATGACTGAATTACTGTATTGTGCATTTATTATGTTGTCATCAGTTGACACATACAAAAGCAGCCTAAAAATAAAGGTTACAAAATAGGGCTTTTGGTGTGATGCCACAGATGAAAAAAAAACATTTTGGTTATCATTCCTAAAATAATATTTTTATCTATAAACTTTTTCTAATATAAGGAACTTTTTGTGAAATATAATGTTGAATTGATCTGTGTTCACTATTTATTTTTAAATGTATATGTGAAGTACACATAATAGTGAAAGTAGTATCTAATATACTTTTGTTCAAAAAAAATAAAAAGTAGTTTTCTGTTTATGCAGTCTGAATAGCAGTAGAATAACAGAAGAAGAGTGTCGTGTTCTGATAAAAGACTTGAATTCAAACCCTTCAAATCTGAAAGACCTGGATTTGAGTGAAACTCACCTCGGAGACTCTGGAATGAACATATTTTCAAGTTTGTTTAAGAATAAACAGTGTAGACTGGAAAAACTGAAGTAAGCTAATTTTAATAAACAATACAAATATATCATTGCAAGCAACTGCATTCCTTGATTTGATTTTTCTTCTTCTACAGTTTGAATGGTGTCAGTATTGGAGAAGCAGGTTGTGCTACTCTGGCTTCAGCGTTTAATTCAAACCCCACAAAGCTGAAAGAGCTGGATCTGAGTAGGAACCAACTAAGAGACTCTGGAGTGACACAAATCTCTGCTCTGTTGAAAAATTCACAATGCTCACTGCAGATACTCAGGTTTAAATTTGGTTAAAATAAGCATGATTCAAAGTAAAGTTTATAAACATTTAATATGTCAAAAATGTTTATCTTACTCTAGAATGTCAGACTGCAGTATTGGTGAAGAAGGTTATAAAGCTCTGGCTTCAGCTCTAAGATCAAACCCTTCACACCTGAAGGAGCTGGATCTCAGAGGAAATGATCCTGGACAATCAGGAGTGAAGGAGCTCACTGATGTTCTACAGGATCCTCTGTGTAAAGCAAACCTGAGGTCAGTTGTGATTTAAAAAATAAATGCATTTTATTTCATTTATGTATCTAGGAAGTGTTTTTTTTAGATACAGTGGATCAATATTAGAGAACAGATCGATACAAAAAGATAAACAACTGAGTTTTCAAGGAAACGTTGTACACCAGGCATTCACCAGTAAAAATCCACAACAGTTTTTAAATTTTGCACTTTGTCATACAGTAAAGTGCTCTATGCTGCTAGAAGAAGTGGAATAATTTCTCAGATGCTTTTTAGATTTTGGATTTCACAGTTTGTATTTGTAAGATCGTCTTAATTGTCAAACACCCCTCAAAATGCTTACAACAGATGCAAAGGCCTGAAAAAAAAAGATGTTTTTTGCTGAATGAAAGACAGGACAACGCAGTGGCGCAGTGGGTAGAACGCTCTCCTCACAGCAAGGTCACTTGTTCGAGCCTCGGCTGGGTCAGTTGGCATTTCTGCGTGGAGCTTGCATGTTCTCTTGTTCGCAAGGGTTTTCTCCAGGGGCTGTGGTTTCCTTCACAAGTCCAAAGACGTGGTATATGTGAATTGGGTGTGCTAAAATTGACCATAGTGTGAGATTGTGTGTGTAAATAAGTGTATATGGATTTTTCTCAGTGATTGCAGCTGGAAGGGCATCCACTGCGTAAAATATTAGCTGCATAAGATGGTGGTTCATTCTGCTGTGGCGACTCCTGATTAATAAAGGGACTAAGTCGAAAAGAAATAAATGAATAAAAAACAAAAGTGTGGAAATATAAGGTTGTATTTATTTTTAACGTGTGAATCAGACTCCATGTTCAGTGAGCTTTACTTCTATTAGAATACCGTCAAGTAAAACTAATTCATGACTTTAGGATAATTTAGCAGATTTGATAATAGGCTGTTCTCTAATTTTGGTCTCCACTGTAGAGTTAGATGCTATTTTACGTTATACCAGATTTAGTAGTGCACTGAATTTAACGTGATCTTCTGTTCTTCAGATTTTTGAGTCGTGATGCAAATAAAGTCTGTCAGTTTGTGAAAGGAATTGTGGGTAAAAACCCGTTACTCCTGAAAGAACTGAATCTAAGTGATCGTCAACTACGAGACACAACTGTGAAGGAGCTTTCTGTCCTGCTGCAGGACAAACACTGTAAAATCAGTGCACTGACGTGAGTATTATACATTGTTGTGCATTTTGCAAGTTAAATATAAATGCTTAAAGTCTAATCAAACAATGTTATTGCTGCTCTTTGAAGAATTTAAGGGGCTTAATATTCATTGAATCATGTAAATTTGTCCTTCTAGTATTGTAACATTTTATGTCTGCTTTTTTCTCTGCAGTCTGAATATTTCCAATATTACAGAAGAAGATTGTGCTGCTTTGAGTTCAGCATTTAATTTAAACCCTTCAAACCTAAAAGAGCTGAATCTCAGTCAAAATAAACTGGGAAACTCAGGAATATCTAAGATCTGCCTGCTGTTGAAAAATAAACAATGTGGATTGGAGATACTGAGGTTTGTATTTTCACCAGTTTCACTTATATCTGTTAATATTGTGGAGCGGTTGTAGCTTTGATTCTGATTTGCTGATATACATTTTGAGGAGTGCAGCTATTTTCAGATAAACTAGACAGGTTTTCAAAGCAATAGATTTCCTTATTACTACATTAATTTATTTCAGTTATATTAAAACTAAATAGAAGGCTTTGGATGTGTACATAACTTGTCATACACAAAGAAGCAGTTTGAGTACAATAACATGAGAAGCATCTTTAAATACAGCAGTCTATATCAGTCATGTTGCTGGGTGGGCATTAGGCCCTGTAATAAGTAACAGTTTAATTTACTGAGCAGTGTTGTACACAGAACTATTCTGTATTCACATTCACAGTTTCAAATCAGTAATACAAATCTGTTGATCTAAACCAAGGGTGAAAGTTGTGTAACTTGTATAAGCAGAATAAATTACTACAGTCTGTGAAATTATTAGAAAATTAATCAAACACAAGGTGTTATGGCCATCTGCTTCGCACAATGGTTGCTATGGGCCCTATCATACACCCGGCGCAATGTGGCGCAAGGCGTGAAGCAATTGTTGTTTGCTAGTATCAGCTTGACTCAAATGTCGTTTTGACGTTTTGCACCACACTGTTTAAATAGCAAATGCATTTGCGCTCGTATATGTGCCTATAGGCATTCTGGTCTAAAAAAGGAGGCATGTTAAGGCGCATTGTTGGCATATTGCTATATTGAGGATCTAAAATAGACCGCTCGATAGACCAGCTAAGAGGAAGTCTACGGTCCAGGGCAGAGAGCGTCAGTTGTGCGTCTCACTTAAACATTGCTTAATACACACAGGATGTACAGCAATACACAAATATCTTTACAAATGAAAAATAATTAAAGAATTAAAATATTACAAAAAATATTATTTTCTACATGCATAAAAAACATAAGCTTTTCACTCATCATAGCACACGTGCTGCTGATGATATGACAATAAAAGAGATTTGATTTTGATTTGACATTAAAAGTGATTTGAAAACCACCGCCTTCATGCCTTCTTCATCTCAGGGAGCTTTTTCGGTTTATTCATGACAATTTGCTTTTGTATAGTGTTATTATTATTATTAGCAGTATTATTTATTATATCCATATTTATATTTGTTTTATTAAAAAAAAGCTTAGATTTGCCCACCTGCAGGTTTTAGACCATATAGGGCACAGCATGAGTATTAGGATATAACTCTGTTTTTAGACCACACTTTGTTATTATTGTTCATTCGTTTGCTGGAAATTGGAACTGAATTTAGAAATAGTTTTGAAACAAATCTTTGTTCTTAATAAACAAAATTAATTATTTAAAGGCTAATTGATGTCTGTGCGTACAACACCTGAGTGAAAGTGAAAGAAAATAATGAGGATGCTTGTCTCTTGTTCTCATGCTTGAGATGCTCTGTTTAACTGTTTTCTTGCTAGTAAAGTGTTCAGTTTTTCCACTTACCAATTCCGTCATGTGAATAGCAAATGTGCTATGGTGCGACACAACTGACTCTTAAAGGGAATGGGAGATGAGACTCTGATTGGTTTATTATCAAAACACACCTATAACTCATTAAGAGAATAAGCTCAACCCTGTTAAACCATGTGCTGTGGCGCAAAATGGATTTTTTCATCCTTAATATAGTAAAAATGGATTCAGACATAACCTTATTGCTTTTGTGCTCTGCGCTTTGGACATTGCTCTAAGATTGTTAAAATAGAGCCCCATATTTTCAAATACTTCAATGGCCCATCATCAATTATTTTTTAAATATAACATTAAACACTGTAGCTGACTGCAAAATATGTAAGTGTGTTTTAGTTTGTAGTTTTAGTCAGTGACCATATGTGACCCAACAAAGAATAATCAATGCTTTTGTTTTACAGATTGTCACACAGCAGTATCAGTGAAGAAGGTTATAAAGCTCTGGCTTCAGCTCTGAGATCAAACCCTTCACACCTGATAGAGCTGGATCTCAGAGGAAATGATCCTGGACAATCAGGAGTGAAGGAGCTCACTGATTTATCACAGTACATATGTAAAACATTAACCATCAGGTAAGTAAAAATAAATATTGATTAGGATTCTACATTCAACAGAACAAATGTCTGTCTTGCTGCTAGGGGTTAAACGAACATAAAAGTTAACATCAAAAAATCTCAAGTCGAGTCAATGTCATCTAGTTGCTGGTGATTTGCAGAAAACGTATCTGCACATGCTGTTTGGCAGTGTCTAAGATTAATTTTAGTGTGAAAAACAAGTGCATGCCAACACTAGCACACATTAGCACGGGTTAATTTTAGTGCAAATGAAATGCAGTCAACACATTGATTACGGAACATTATACTAAGAATTCAACAATAACAAATATTTTTTTGTGCAAAATAATATTTACATTGTCTGCACATAAAACACTGATTCATGGCAAGTTATTTCAAAACAGAATAACGCATGAAAGACAAAGGCTTATCACGTCAGAGTCCTGCTCAAATGTATATTTTACAGCTTAAGAGAGTTGAATTTAAAATAATTAGTTTACCAAAAACTAACAGTAAACTTTGTTCTCCTAGCTTCTCTTCTATGTCAGTTGAGAGTGTGTTGTATGCGTTTATGAGCACACCTTAATCTGATGTGGGTACCATATCTGTAGACTATTGTTTTCATAATTTCACAATTTTTAAAATGCTATTGCTTTTGTTTGAATAAAATATCTTAATTTGTTTTCTGAAGATTGAAATTACTGAATTATTGGAGTAATTAATTCAGACTTAATTCAGAATTTTCATTTTTTAAGGACAATGTTATTTCTGGGATGCCCCCTTTTACCCATTTGGTGAACCTATTTTTGTGTGTGAGGCTGCCATGTACGCCAAGTCAAAAAGCCTTGTGGTATGTGTAGTGCAACCAGCTGACATCAGTCAAAAAAGGTTATGGCAGAGCATTAAAATCGACTAGCAACCCCTACTTGCTGCAAGTCTCTAAAGGAGAGCACTTTTAATTTACAGTTATAATTTTTTTTCTTTAGGTTTTTGAGCAGTTCTGGTGCAGAAGAAGCATGTGATCATCTCACTAAAGTTCTGGGCATAAGTCCATTATTACTGACAGAACTGGATCTGAATGAAGATAAGTTAAAAGATCTGGATGGAGGGAAACTCTCTGCTCTTCTGATGGACTCTCATAGCAAAGTGGAGAAAATCAAGTAAGTGAACATGATTATATCAATAATAACGTGTTAGGGTTAGTTATTGCGTTAGGGGTTCTTCCAATGAAGCAGACTCACAAATAAACGTTTTTTTTTTTACTTTTTAAACAATGCAAACCAAAATAAAGATGTTGCCACACAAAAATTCGATAAAACAATAATTAAACAAAAGTAAAGGGTTGCAGATGTTATATATTTGATTTGGTCCCCAATTAAAAACCACAAACCAAAACCCTTTAAATGAACAGGACTGCACCATTTGTGAAAGAGGTCATTCACACACAAATAAAAACAAATACATAAATTCAAAAAATCATTCAAAACAAAGAAATAAAATAAATGTTCACGTACATTAATCATAGAAAATAAACTCTCGCTCACAGTTATTTGTCATTCCTTTGTGTACACTAAAGAAAATCCACATTTACTAAAAGAAAAAATATATATATTAGTGCTGTCAATCAATAAAAAAAGAACTAATTAATCAAACTTTTTTTGAAAATTAATCGCGATTAATCACATTTAAAAGACTGAAGCTTGTAATTTTGGCTATTAAAATGTAAAATGAATGTAAACGCAAGACAAAACTATTTAAATTCAAAATATAATTGTTTATTAGAGTTTTTGTTTAACTTGTAACACTTGTAAAGATTTCTTCATGTAAACAACATACCCACAATAAACCATCAAGATCCTGGCTTGACAGCCATATTTATTAAAGAAATTATAACGCAGACATGCTAATGCCATTTGAATTTTAAAACAATCAATGCCAATAAAGAAAACATTGATTTCCATGTTGGATTCTAAATAGACTGCAAAAAAATACCAAAATACAGGAATTGCAGATATGGAAAATGGAAAATTATAATAACAATAAAAAAGTATTGAATACAAACAATTGCACTCATTGTAATTGCTGTGAGTTGAGAACATTAATTATAAAGTAGAAATAATTTTGTGCACACACAGACCAGGGCACTGCACAGGGGGGTGGCCTGATGGCTAGAGCCACTGCCCCACTGCCCTCTTTGGCTGAGGTGCCCCTCTCAGCAGGCACTTGCTCTTCCTTTTGCGATCACTTTGCAGCACCTGCCCCTGTAAGGGTCTGTGCACGGGCCTGACACATACACATACAGACACACACATAACGCCTGCAGGACTGCGCAGGGGAGCGACTTCCTTCAGATTCAACATGCATGATCGAGTTCATCAAATTTGCTTAAATAAAGTGTTCTAAAGTATGGCTGTATTTCACAAGGATTCTGACACAACGACGAAGCACACACTTTCGATACGTTTAGGGAGGAAACACGTCAAACTTACTGAAACATTGGAGGGCTCGTGCAGAAAGGCATTTTTAATGTCTTTGACAGCTCATGACTTCACCTGACACTTACTAAGTACATTTACATAAGACACAAATTCTCTGATTTTAATACGATTAAGATAATACTCTTATTAAAAGTTTACCATGTAAGCAGCGATTTGATTACCTTAAAGAACCACCAAGTCACGAAATGCGGAGGTTTTTCTTTCCGTTCACCATGCGGTATTAAATTGCATTAAAACAGAAATTGAAAGCTAAAAATGAAACACCCGAAATTGCATGAAACTCTGGAGAGCCTGGTGATGCGACATTTATTGTTTTAGACTGAAACTTGCCTTCAGAAAATGCTTCCTTGGTCTTATCCATATTTTCTTTGCATGTTTACCACACGTCGTCCACAACAGGAAGTAAAAAAAAACCTGCAACTGCGTTCATTTTTTTTAAACGCGTTAAATATTTCAAATTAATCGCATGCGTTAACGCACTTATTTTGACAGCACTAAAAAAATACATAACACGTTTCAAAACAAATAACCTTATTAAATAAACATTTAAACCCTTTAAATATAGTTTTAAGTTTACAGTGCGGAGGACTTCCGGTGGCGCTATGACCAAGTAAGCAGCATAAAATTGAGCTCCGTCAAAATTAAAAAAGTCAAGTGGTAACTTTAATTCCTAACACTTTGGTTGAAGTAAAATCAAGACCATCAACAAAATGAGCTCGACTTCAAGACATAAGACGAGTAATAAACTCGACAATAAGAAGGAAAGGGAGGAAAAACGGAGAACGCCGAGCCCAGTTAGCATCGAAAAGGCTAACGCTAGCAACGAAATGAAGCTAGATCCAGACGTGCTTGAAGAATTAAAGAAACTCCGCAAGGAAAATCAAGAAGGACACAGTCAGACAAAGATGTGCCTCGAAAGAGTGGAACAAACAGTCAAAGATATAAAGGACCAACTTATTGAACACGAAGAAAGAATTGAACGGGCAGAAGAAAGAATAAGCATGGTGGAAGATACATCACGGCGACACCAAAGGGCGATAAAATACCTGCTTCACCGCGAATGGGATCTAACTGCAAAGTGTGACGAACTTGAAAATAGAATGAGGCGCAACAATATCCGAATTTATCAAGTGCCAGAAGGAAGTGAAGGAAAAGATACGGCGGGATTCGTGAAGAAGTTGCTAGATGAAGTACTTAATTTACCGTCAGAAATTGACATTAAGATTGAGAGGGCGCATCGTTCACTAATGCAGAAACCAACGGACACGACAGCCCCCCCGAGATCTATAATTGTCAGATTTCTGGATGCAGCGGTGAAAGACGCGATCATCAGACAAGCGTGGAGCCAAGGTCAGATTCATTTTCGGGAAAAGCGAATCTTCTTTGATCAAGATTACTCCCCTGACCTTCAAAGGAGAAGAGCGAAAGTCTACGAAGCCGTCAAACAACTAAAGAAGAAAGGAATACAGGCAAAATGTGTTTACCCGGCACAACTAAGACTGAAACTTAGCAGCGGCGAGAAAACATTTTCAACGCTGAAGGATGCGACTACACAACTGAAAGAACTCGACATTGAAATACGCTGTGGAGAGAGAGAAAGAATGGAAGAGGAGTTGAAAGAAAAGCCGGGAAATAAAAGGAGAGAACGAGACACAGTATTGTCGACAAGCGACATAAAGGCTTTGATTCAAGAAGGGTAGATTCGGTACTTCAAAACGGGACAATAGTTTTCTTGCTTTCTAAGTAACTCAGGAAGGTGCGTTCCCGCTTGTGTTAGGAGTTTAAAATATGACTATAAATTTTATAACTTTACAAGTTCTGTTGCCATACGTATACAAGTGTTATGTTAAAGTTTTGACGGACGCTAAATTTTAAATAGGAAATGAGTGAAATGCACTCAATCAGACCTCTTATCTTTTACACGTACTTTAGTGTAATAGGGGTTTCAATAGCACTGAGTGCTATATCTTCCCCGGAGAGGATGGACCACGCCTCTCTGCCATACAAACCTGGATTAGATGCAGAACACGTTCGAAAACTGCGTCTAATGGGACAAATGGAAGTTCAGTTCAGTTCTGTTCAGTTTATGGTTATTGAGGGAATTGTTTTTCATTTTCTTTTTTTTGCTCTTTGCTGTCATTTCAAGTGTAGACATACAAACATAAGGAGGAATGCACATCTTAAAGTAATTAATGAACATGGAACTATTGAATGTGGTTAGTTACAATATAAACGGAATTAATAATCCTATAAAAAGGAAGAAAATCTTTAATCAGTTAAAAAAATGGCAGTGTTCAATAATATTATTGCAGGAAACACATTTATCAGAGATAGAACATTCCAAATTAAAAAGAGAATGGGTAGATCAAGTGTTTAGTTCATCATTTGAAAATAACAAAAAAAGAGGAGTAGCGATCCTATTTAGTAAAGCGGTGTGCTATAATAGTGAACAAATATTTAAAGATAAGGATGGGCGTTATGTTATGGTGATTGGATCAATTGGAGGTGTAAAGATAACAATTATAAACATTTATGCCCCAAATGAAGATTGTCCGCTTTTCTTTAGAGAAATAGCAGCACTTGTAACAGATAAAAGTGAAGGGATTTTGATTATGGGAGGGGATTTTAATTCTATATTGAATTCTAAACTGGACAGATCACCAATATTAATAAAACCTCTCTCTAAAACTTCCAAAGAAATTACAAACTTGATGAATGAAATGGGATTAGTGGATGTTTGGCGATTTTTGCACCCTAAGGAAAGAGACTTTACATTCTTTTCACATGTGCACGGAAGCTACTCAAGAATAGACTATTTTTGTATACCAAAAGCAGATATATATAAAGTAAAAGAGTGTAGAATTGAACCAGCCACCATTTCAGATCACAATCCAGTTATTATGAAAATTAACCTGGGACTAGACACGCAGTTTAGATATTGGAGATTGAATGTCTCATTGTTAACAAACACTCAAACAAAAAAAGAAATACAAGAAGCATTAAAAGAATACTTTTTAATTAATGATGATGGTAATGTCTCCCCTTCAATATTATGGGATGCAGGAAAAGCCACAATAAGGGGTAGGATTATATCTATAGGGTCTCAATTAAAAAAACAAAGAAACTTAAAACAACAAGAATATGAAAACGAAGTAAAAAGGTTAGAGAGAGAACACAAAATAAATAAAAAAGAAGAAACACTTAAAGAGTTAAAAGAAGTTAAGCAAAAATTAGATGAAATACTAACGCACAAAGCAGAAGGAGCTCTTAGATACATAAAAAGAAATTACTATGAAATGGGAAATAAAGCTAGTAGATTATTGGCTTTTCAACTCAGGAAGGACCAAGCTAGCCGTATTGTCCCAAAGATTAGACACCCGGTGACAAAACAAATTGAGACACAACCTAAAGCAATAGCTGACATTTTTGCAGAATATTATCAACAGTTATATAAATGCCAAGACCAAGAATTAAAAAAAGAAAAAATTTTGACATTTTTGAAACCACTTAATCTGACAAAATTATCAAGTGAAAAAGCAAATAGATTAACAGACCCCATAACAGAAGATGAAATTAAAGAAACAATCATTAAATTAAAAAACAATAAATCCCCAGGAGTGGATGGGTTTTCTGCAGAGTATTATAAGGTTTTTGTGAATGATCTTACCCCAATATTATGCAAAGTATACAACTACGCGCTAAAATCACACGATCCACCAAAATCATGGTCAGATGCTATAATTTCAGTATTGTATAAGGAAGGTAAAGATCCTACGCAATGCAATAGTTATCGTCCTATCAGTCTTTTGTGTGTAGATTACAAAATATTAACATCTATATTGGCGAAACGAATTCAAAATTGTATAAAAAATGTAATAAAACCAGATCAAACTGGATTTATTCAAAACCGACATGGAACCAATAATGTAAGAAAGACATTAAATTTACAATCCATAGCGGTAAAAAGTAAAAAGAATGCAATGCTTCTCAGTCTTGATGCTGAGAAAGCTTTCGATAGAGTTGATTGGCTATTTTTAGAGCAAACACTGATAGAAATGGGTTTTGGAGAAAAATTTGTGGAATGGTTCAACATATTATATAAAGAATCAAAATCAAGAATAAGGGTGAACGGTCAGTGTTCCAAATTCTTTGGGGTAGAAAGAGGAGTTAGACAAGGGGACTCTTTGTCTCCTGCTTTATTTGCTTTAAGTATCGAACCATTAGCAGAAGCCATACGTCAGAATACAGCCATTCTAGGAATAGAAGATGAAGGGAGATCGGTTCATAAAATAGCATTGTTTGCAGACGATGTATTGTTCTACATAGAAAACCCATCCCACTCCATTCCCCCACTTATGCAGTGTTTGCATGAATATGGACTAGTCTCAGGGTATAAAATCAATGAAAATAAATCCGAAGCCATGATGGTTTCTGGGGTTTGGCCTCCTTAGCTTAATGAGCAGGTTTCGTTTCATTGGTCAAAGAAAGGATTTAGGTACCTGGGTATCATTCTTACCCCCAAACCTAGCCAGCTTTTCGAAGCAAATTATTCAAATCTAATAAAACAAGTTAAAAATGATTTAAAAAGATGGGAGCTTCTCCCTCTCTCATTACTGGGTAGAATTGAGGTAATAAGAATGAACATACTACCCAGATTTCTTTTTTTGTTCCAGTCTCTCCCAGTAAATGTGCCTGTCTCAGAATTTAATTCGTTAGATAAAATATTTGGAAAATTCATATGGCAGAAAAAGAAAGCTAGGATAAAATATAAAACATTGCTTTTATCAAAAGATAAAGGAGGTTTAGGCTTACCAAATCTAAAATATTACTACTGGGCAGCTCAATTAACCGCAATAGTAGCTTGGATTAAAAATAATAAAGAATCAAGATGGGTCGAAATTGAACAAAGCACAATAAAAGAGACATCACTGTCCGTTCTACCTTTTATAAATGTAAAACAGGCTCCAAAAATTAAAATAGATAACCAATGGATAAAACATACTCTAAAAATTTGGAATAAAATAAAAAAAATGTTTGGGGGTCCAGAATCTATATCCAGGGCCATGCCTATAGTAGGAAACATTGAGTTTCTCCCATCTGTGTGGGATGGTGGATTTCGAATATGGGCAGATAAAGGTCTTATAACAATAAATCAGTTATTCGTTGGAAAAGAAATTAAATCATTCTCACAACTCCAAGAACAATTTAATATTTCACCAAAAGATATGTATAGGTTCTTCCAAATAAGACATTACATTACAAACCATAAAGAAAAAGCTCTAATCATGCAAGAACCAAACAAAATAGAGGAATACTTCATAAATATTACAGAAAAAAACACTCCAGCTAAAAATCACGTCTCCCATTTATACAAAAGATTACTAAATAATACTGTACAAAATACCGATCACGTTAAAGGAAAATGGGAACTAGAACTAAATACCATAATCGAGGATGAGGTCTGGACTGAGTTATGTGAAGGATGTCATAAAGGAATTAATAGTCAATTGTGGAAAGAATTTGATTGGAAAGTAAAAATGAGGTACTTTAATACTCCTTTTGTAATTTCTACATACGTAAAAGGACCATCGGTAGCTTTGTGTTGGAGAAAATGTGGTAAAATTGGAGACCATACCCACATTTTTTGGGACTGTCCTACGATTCAAGAGTTTTGGAAAAATGTTAAAAAAGAAATAGATAATATATTAGATAGGGAGATACCCCTCGATCCAGTTGTGTGTTTACTGGGAGCACTGCCCAAAGGGATGTTTGATAAGGAAGCAAGATTTGTCCTAAGGATATTATTACTGGTTGCAAAAAAAATGATAACAGTACATTGGATGGAAGAAAGTTCTCCAAAAGTGTCTCAGTGGATTCAGAGACTTAAACAGGTCTATATAATGGAAAAAATGACTGCATGTCTACAGATGAAAACTGATATTTTTCTAAGGAGGTGGAAAAGTATTACGACATATTTTGATATGAATATTTAGAGATTGCTTAACCTCACCTTAACATGACGGTTATTTGATGTAACTATGCAATACAATGTAACTTGATGTACAGATGTATCCCCTGGAAAGTAATTATGATGGCAACACCTTTTATTTTAATTTTTTTTTTTTTATTTTCTTCTTTGTTTTTTATTATTATTATAATTTCATTATTTATTTTTATTTATTTATTTTTTTAGGTACCCCCTCGTGTGTAAGGGGTAAAAAATTTTTGGGGAAGGGGTTGTTCTGTAAAATAAATATATAAAAAATCTTAAATAAAAAGTTTCAAAAAAAAAAAGTTTACAGTGCGGCTGGTTTATTGTCAAAGAATTACTGCAGCGGAAAGACTATAGACACAGAAACCAAATTGTGGATATGATGAACTATATTTATTAATATAAATAGTTTTTAAATATTTATATTTATATGTGCTCCTGTTCTCATGTATTGAAAGTCTGCTGACTTAATATTTGTGCTAAATAATAAATAATGCCATTTTTGTGTTTAGGCTGAATAATTGTGAGCTGACAGAGAAAAGCTTGTCAGTTCTAGCTACTGTTCTCTCCTCTAAAACCATCCTGAAAGAGCTGAACCTGAACAACAGTCGTCTGCTGGACTCAGGAGTCAGAAAGATCTGTGAGCGACTGAAGAATCCTGTGTGTCAGCTGAAGATACTTAAGTGAGTACATTTTACCACCAGGAACATTCAAGTCCACACTTTCACAATACCGTTGTACAGTACATATGAGGTCCAAAATTCTGCATTGTTTTTAAATGTGGACATGATTAAAAGTTTTGTACTATCATTGTTTTTTATATTACCCCCAGGCTGAATAAGTGTAATCTAACAGAGGAAAGCTGTTCAGCTCTTGCTTCAGTTCTCAGTTCAGACTTTTGCAGTCTGAAAGCTCTTGACCTGAGCAATAATAATCTGCAGGATTCTGGAGTAAAACTGCTCTCTGATGGACTGAAGGACAGTAAATTGGAGAAACTCAGGTTTGGGAATGTTTAAAGTGCTATATAACTCAAGTGAGTTTGTCTTAAAGTTTTGTATGAAAATTTTATACATTTTTGAATAAAGTTCTGGTTCTAGTCTTTCAGACTGCAGTATCAGTGAAGAAGGTTATAAAGCTCTGGCTTCAGCTCTGAGATCAAACCCTTCACACCTGATAGAGCTGGATCTCAGAGGAAATGATCCTGGACAATCAGGAGTGAAGGAGCTTCTTGATGTTCAGCAGGATAAACTAACAATAAAGTGAGACAAGAGGAAATAATTCTAAATATATATTAAACAAATAATAAAAGATAGAGCTTTTAACAAGAGTTGTTATTTCACAATATATTTAGCAAGACTCCTGAACTGCTTGATCTTCTCTGTCTACAGGTTTTTGAGTCCTGATGCTGATGCAGTCTGTCAGTTTGTGACTAGAATTGTGGGTAAAAACCCATTACTCCAAAAAGAACTGAAGCTGAGCGAACTTACACTAGACTTTAATAAAGTCAATCAGCTTGCTGCTCTAGTGCTTGATAAACACTGTAAACTGAGCTCAATTCAGTGAGTATTTCAAATGGTTTTAATATCTAGAAAACGCTAATATGTTTTTTTTCATAAAAAATGTCTTTACTCTTCACTAGCTGGGTAAGTAGGTAAGTTTAACACTTGTGCTATGTGTTCTTCTACATGCAGTTATTTAGTAGTTTCACGGGTGTGTACAGGAATACAGAAGCTAAAGATGGAGATAAGATCTACAGTGTTTCATGGTGAAAGATAAAGAAATTCACATCAAATTTTGAACAAACACAATCATGATGATGATGATAATGAAAAGCCTATATTTGTCACATACACACATCTTTCTGTAGCTGTGTATGTGTGCGTAAGCCTGTAGAGTGTCTTTGGAACAGGGAGCAGCAATTAAGAGCATCTCATTATCATGTTTTCCGGGGGAAGTTGTTTGTCTACAGCCGAGGCTGTCTGGCAGGACAGTCATAGGGAAGTCGAAAGAAAAGATTTTCAATTTGGGCCAATATATGCCAATTTTGCAGATATGTAATGTTCATCACTGGTCTCCAAATCACCTTGTAATGCTGCAAATGTGTGGTCTAATGCCAGTCAGAGTTCCAATAACCCTGCTTACTACCCTTTCAATCCAGCCAGCCAGCTTGGTGGGGTTGTGAGCCGCACTAACCATTTTTATTAATCGTTGATACTCCTGGGCCCCACCTTAGGCCATCTGCAGAAACCCTGTTATCAAAGTTCTAAATAGATAGTTATCTTCAATATCCTCAGGGCACAAAGCGGCCAGGCACATGTCCCACCCGTCCATTATGTATCCAGCTGAAAATTTCCCCACAGGACAGGTGGGTTACCCCGAACCCAGACTTCTCATTGAGAAGATGGTGTCAATTGAGTTCAGAGACCATTTGATCAAATCCATAATTGCTTATTTGTTTGAAGAGCAGGGCAAGACGAGCCTCAGAGATCAAATAAGACAAAGCAAGAGGAGCCAGCCTGGAGATATATGAGAGGGAGAGTAAAAAAAATGTGACCGCCTTTGCCAAGAGCCAAAGAAGAAGATACGATCAATGAGTCTTGACAAAGAAGACATGAAAGACTAAATGAAAACTTATTAGTGAAAGTTAAAGAATAGCAAAAATAAGAATTTACATAGGTTAAAGGTGATAGAAATGAGGGCCTGGAGAAACCCTAATGGAGGTATGATTTGCAGCCTAGGTGACTGACCAATGCTGAGCCAGAGAGACGAGGGAGCCTGGCAAGGCTGATGAGCCATGGCACAGATGACAAAGTATGAAGCCAATGACTTATAAGTGGAGTTTATAGTTTGGAACCAAACCAGTTGTAGCTTGTGGCTGAAAGTTTTCTAGAAAACCGTTAATGCCAGGTGTTAAAGATGGAGGATGAGCAGAAGTACTGACAGAAACCAGCAGTGGCTAGGCTGGTCTCTGGACAGGGGGATTGGGCTAGATTCAGGAGGTCCTGAAGATTCAGGAGACTTAAATAGTCCAATCAAATCAAAAGATTAAGTCGACTCAAGAAATTCAAACAGTTCAGACTGGTCAAAAGATTTCACCAACTCAGGAGAATCAAACATTTTTGATTGTTCAAGAGATTTCACTGACTCAAAAGATCCAGTTTGTTAACCAGAATTTTTTTTCAGTAACTGGTTTAAGATGACCAGAATATTTCCTGTCTGTTTTTTCTTCTTTAGACTGAATAATAACAGCATCACAGAAGAAGGTTGTGCTGCTTTGACTTCAGCATTTAATTCAAACCCTTCACACCTGATAGAGCTGGATCTGAGTGGGAATAAACTTGGAGATTCGGGAATGAAGAATATCTGTTGTCTGCTGCAAAATGTTCAGTGCAGATTGGAGAAAGTGAAGTGAGTATTTTCAGTCAAATATAATTTCATCTGTTAAATTATTTGTTGAAAGGTATGCATTTAATTTAACAACTCTACTTTTTAAATGTGCATCCTTAATACAGAATTGATTAATTTAACAGCATTGTCAAACACAGTTATTAAAGGTGCCCTACAGTGCATTAAGTTAAATTGTGATATCTACATAGGTGGTATGTGGCTTAGATAAGTAAAAGAATTCCCCAGAAACGGTGCTCATTTATAACCAAAAAAAAAATATCCCTAAAATGACAAGTTCAGTTTTAACCATTTTTGGAACAGTCATAAATATAAAGGCAAATCGGGATTGAAAAACCTGTAGTGTGAACTAGGCATAACACAATATCTTTGTGGCTGTTTAATATTTAAAAACAACATTCACGTTTTATTTTGTTTTTCCATAGAACACACTCCAACATAACCAGAACATACCCAACATATGACTTTTTATTTTTCAGACTTTCACGCTGCAATATAACTGCAGAAGGTTATAAAGCTCTGGCTTCAGCTTTGAAATCAAACCCTTCACACCAGATAAAGCTGGATCTCACTGGAAATTATCCTGGACCATCAGGATTATCGTGGTTCTATAAGTTTTTTGTAGGTGATATGGGTATATTAAAGAACATCAGGTAATTACAGGATTTAATTATTTCCAAATAATACTGAATTGCAATTTAAAGATAATCAATACATCACACAACTGATTTGAACAAATTTGCTGCTGCTACTGACACATTGTAAAAATAAATTATCATCTGTCATTGCTTCCTCAATCTCGAAATTAGGTGGAGTCATGCTTTGGAATTTAATCACACTGGACCCTGAATGATTGAATTAAAAAAGCAGAACAGTTGTAACTGTGATGTCACTGCAACAAAATGTTGTCATTTTCTCCTATTTCTGTAGCTTTCTAAGCAGTCCTGATGCAGTAGAAGCATACGATTACCTTACAGATGCTTTGGGCACAAATCCACTACTACTGACAGAACTGGATCTGAGCAAAGTGGCAAAAGACTACAACTGGGAGAAACTTTCTGCATTTTTGCTGGACTCTTGTTGCATAGTGGAGAAAATAAGGTGAGTGAATGTCATTTTAAACATTCATGTAAATTGCATACAAAATAGGGCCTAAGATGAATCATCGTGGCACTCATTTAATTCTTTAATCTAACTGCCCCTCACTGACAAACAAAATAGTAAATGTTGGAAAAAATTAAACCAGACCCATAATAAAGCCTGTCCAATAAAAGTCACAATGGTTTTCTCATATAAACGCTCTGCTGTTTTTAACGCAGTTCTTCCTGTTCATGTTTTTGGAAAACTAAATACTGTAGAGAGGTGCAGGAATGACATAAGAACCTAGAAGAATAATTCACCCATTGATTCCATTGGGATTTTCCTATGGGCTTTTTAATTATTAAGGGCTGTGGTTAACATTACTTGATGTTTTAAGTAATGCTCACATCTCAATCATTTTTATTTAGATCAGTGTTCAAGTCTTGTCATGTTATGTTTACCACAGACAGCGTTACATTCATTAATTTTAACCACCATTGTAAAATCTTAATGGAACCACCTGTTTAATGCATTATTGTTTTGGGTTCTGATATAATCCCTGCACCTCTTCTCTGATGTTGTTTTTGTAATAGTATACAAAGCACTTGATAAAATGTTACTTTCAGTATTTTTTTTGTCACATGTGAGCAAATAAAGAATTGATAACCTGATGTCTGCTTAATAAATATTACTTATTTTTTTTATTTTTTTTTTAGGCTAAATAATTGTGAGGTGACAAACAAAATGTGTTCAGTTCTTGCTACTGTTCTCTCCAAAAATAAACTCCTGAAAGAGATGGACCTGAACAGGAGCCCTCTGCTGGATTCAGGTGTCAAAAAGATCTGTGATGGACTGAAGAAATCTACGCTTAAAATACTGAAGTGAGTGCATTTACACATCTCAGATGAAACAGTATAGTGACATTAACCATTATTTGTTCATTAAATATGCTCAAATTTGGAAGCAAGCCCGTGTAAAATGGCCATTTTTATGTGCAGTGATTTTATTCACTGCAGAAACACAATGCATTTTCAAAGGAACACTACAGTGTTATCTCTAAATACAACACTAACAATATACCAGCACAGAATAAATTAAAAACAATAATTATCCTGTTTTTACATTTACACTTTACTACATTTCCAATGGTCATTAATGAATTATTAACTAGGAAATAAGTGACAGTGGTACTATGAGTGGTATACACATTTTCCCTCCAGTCTTTCAGACTGCAGTATCAGTGGAGAAGGTTATAAAGCTCTGGCTTCAGCTCTGAGATCAAACCCTTCACACCTGATAGAGCTGGATCTCAGAGGAAATGATCCTGGACAATCAGGAGTGAAGGAGCTCACTGAGTTAGCACAGTACAGACGTAAAACATTGAGCATCAGGTGAGTAAAATACATATTTATTATAATTGTACTTTTAGCAATTTGTTGAAATGCAACAAAACTCTTCACTTAAGACATTAAGGTAGGTGCTATTAAAATAATAATGAGCAATACTTTTCAAACTAGTTTAAAACATAAAAATATAAATACAAAATTTGAATGAACTTAAGGACGTTCCACAAGCTTAAAAAATATTAAGAAGTAGTGATGTTGAGGATCCATTGAATACCTCTCTCACATGGTCGACCACTGAAGCTAAGCAGGGCTGCGCCCGGTCAGTACCTGGATGGGAGACCACATGGGAAAGCTAGGTTGCTGCCGGAAGTGGTGTTAGTGAGGCCAACAGGGGGCGCCCAACCTGCGGTCTGTGTGGGTCCTAATGCCCCAGTATAGTGACGGGGACGCTATACTGCTCAGTGAGCGCTGTCTTTCGGATGAGACGTTAAACCGAGGTCCCGACTCTCTGTGGTCGTTAAAAATCCCAGTATGTCCTTCGAAAAGAGTAGGGGTTTAACCCCGGCATCCAGGCCAAATCTGCCCACTGGCCTTTGTCCATCATGGCCTCCTAACCATCCCCATAATCCAATTGGCTTCATCGCTGTCTCCTCTCCACCAATCAGCTGGTGTGTGGTGTGCGGTCTGGCGCAAAATGGCTGCCGTCGCGTCATCCAGGTGGATGCTGCACACTGGTGGTGGATGAGGAGATTCCCCCCATTGTGTGTAAAGCGCTTTGAGTGCCCAGAAAAGCGCTATATAAATGTAAGGAATTATTATTGTTATTATTACCTAAGTTTTAGGAAACCCTTCATTTTGAGTAGTCTTCGGGTAAGAGAAACAGCAATTAAACAAATAGAAGTCTCACTGTAAATATATATACAGTTGAAGTCAGAATTAATAGCCCCCTCTTCTTTTTTAAATATTTTCCAAATTATGTTTAACAGAGCAAGGACGTTTTCACAGTACAGTATGTCTGATAATATTTTTTCTTAAGGAGAAAGTCTTAGTTGTTTTATTTTGGCTAGAATAAAAGAAGTTTTTAATTTTTTAAACACCATTTTAGGGACAAAATTATTAGCCCCTTTAAGCTATATTTTTTCTCAATAGTCTACAGAACAAACTATTGTTATACAATAACTTGCCTAATTTCCCTAACCTGCCTAGTTAAACTAATTAACCTAGTTAAGCCTTTAAATGTTACTTTAAGCTGTATAGAAGTGTCTTGAAAAATATTTAGTAAAATATTATTTACTGTCATCATGCCAAAGAAAAAATAAACAAGGGGTCTAATAATTCAGGGGGGCTAATAATTCTGACTTCAACTATATATATATATATATATATATATATATATATATATATATATATATATATATATATATATATATATATATATATTTTTTTTTTTTAATTTATTTATTTTTTTTTTTTAAGCTACAAATGTAATACAGTTAAGAGAAGTGAGTGAACGATGTAGGTTTATTAGATTGCAGACAGTTCATCATACACCATAAGACATCATACATATCTGACACATACTGTACATTTTTTTTAAACAGTAGCATTCAAAGAAATAAATGCACAATAATTTACATAGATCATCATTTCTACTTTGTTCAGTATTCAGCAACACTTTAGGAAATAATCACTATTTATTCACAGTATTTTTTAATCACAGTACTTTTAATAGTGCACTTCAGACATTCTTCTAGCCTAAAGTAATTTTCCAACCGTCAACTTGCAGTCATTAGAGTGCTAGGCTACCTGCTTAATATCTGATGAACACTTTATTCTGTTGGAACCCCAATACTTAATATAATGGGTAGCTTTGTAACTACACCCAAGCTTATTTTACTAAGCCAAAGTCCCTTTCAAGGAAAGTCTGTTCACTCATCTACCAATATTTGCAACGCCTCCAGGTAGGTCGTCCACGACCAAAGTCCATATCTAGATGAATGGGGAAATACTAAAACCACAAAACCTCCTTGCTGTACTCAGTTAAATGAGCTATTTCCAATCAACCACAAAATCTGAAGTGACCTGTTCTTTTACTTTTGTTGCTTAAATACTAAATAATTTAAAAACATAACCGATGGATGCAGTTAACAAAAGCTGAAAGAGTACTGACAAAACCCTTAGCCAAAACTGGAGGATGTCACTGGAAATAGATTACATTTGATGGGCTAAGATTGTTTCTGTCAAAAGCTGGGCAAGTAGGCATTAGTTGGAAAATGAAAGGGAAACAAGTAAACCTGGACTAATCCCTCCACAAAAGTATAAAGATTGATTTTTAATCTGATTGGAATGCGGTGCTTACTTCACTCTGTTAGCCATACTGTGCCTTGTAATTTACCCTAGTAATGCAAATAAACTGTATTTGTATATCTGTAGTTTTTGACTAAGTCTGATCTTAAAACAAACTAAAACCCTAACAGTACAATAATTACATGTACTCTAACGAGAGTAAGTTGACTTATAGTTGGAAAGTTAAGTGTTAGGACTTAATATTTAGAATAAAAATTAAGTGTATCTAATCAGTTTTACCACTATATTGACCTGGATTTGGCAAAATAGAATGCAGAATAATACAGATAAAAAAAACCCTGTTATCATGAATTACTTACAAGCATGAGTCTGTTGAAACAGCTTTTCTGTTTCCTGTTAATTAATATATATATATATATATATATATATATATATATATATATATATATATATATATATATATATATATATATATATATATATATATATTAACAACAGTTCTGTCTGGTTTTAAAATCTGATTGGCTGGTAGCCGTGCGATATTCTGCAATATCAGAACTCCTACAGCCTCTTTACCCTTTGTGTATTACTTTGTGCCCACATACAGCCTGCAAAAAGCAGACACTACAGATCTAAAGTTTAAAAGATGCTTGCTCAACTGTTTTAACTGTCAGCTTATTGTTTGAATCCAATGTGGAAGAAAGTATTTCCACATACAAAAGGGTTTTTGAGACTCTCCATGTTTGATTTTGTTTTTATATACACAATTATGCCGTCAAACTGTTGTATAAACGCAATATCACACTCGTAGCAGTGCGATATGGCTGTATATTGGCACTGGTGGGAGGCGTGCGACGGCACAAGGCTGAGTGCCTTAGTGCCCCCACCTTATGCCGTCGCACGCCTCCCACCAGTGCCGATATACAGCCATATCGCACTGCTACGAGTGTGATATTACTCATATATATATATATATATATATATATATATATATATATATATACAGTTGAAGTCAGAATTATTAGCCCCCTTTTGATTTTTTTCTTCTTTTTTAAATATTTTCCAAATGATTTTTAACAGAGCAAGGAATTTTTCACAGTATGTCTGATAATATTTTTTCTTCTGGAAAAGATCTTATTTGTTTTACTTCGGCTAGAATAAAAACAGTTATTAATTTTTAAAAAAACATTTTTGGGACAAAATTATAAGCCCCTTTAAGCAATTTTTTTTTTCAATAATCTACAGAACAAACCATCATTTTACAATAACTTGCCTAATTACCTTAACCTGCGTAGTTTACCTAATTAACCTAGTTAAGCCTTTAAATGTCACTTTAAGCTCATAGAAGTGTCTTGAAAATATCCAGTAAAATATTATTTACAGTCATCATGGCAAAGATAAAATAAATCAGTTATTAAAAATACGTTTTCAAAAACTATTATGCTTAGAAATGTGCTGAAACAGTCCTCCCTCCATTAAACAGAAATTAGGGAAAAAAATAAACAGGGGCGCAAATAATTCAGCGGGGCTAATAATTCTGACTTCAACTGTATATATATATATATATATATATATATATATATATATATATATATATATATATATATATATATTTTTTTATTTTTTTTTTTACTCTGTATTGACAGTAACATTATTTAGCCTGAATAAGAGAAATGGTTCAAACATGCTTGTAAAAAATAAAAAATAAAAAAGGTCTGCTAAGTTTAAACCATACAATTTTTTTGGTTTTAAAATGACAAAAATATAGTACTACAAGTTGGTACTTGGCCTTTATCATGCTTTTATAAGTTGTTTTAGGCAAATAAAAATAATTAAATCTAATGTCAAGTAATGTGTCACTATATGATCTGTCTCCAGGTTTTTTCAAGGTCCTGCTGAAGAAACTTATCAGTATTTGATTCGTGTCTTCAAACAAAATCCATTAATATCAAAGGAGCTGAATCTGAATGCAACCAAACTAGACCTAGAAAAAGTGAATCAGCTCACTGCTCTACTGCAGGATAAACACTTTAGAATCAACAGACTTCAGTGAGTATCTTTTTCATTATTTTTGTAGATTTTAAGTAACTGTAAATAATCAAGTGACCAAAATGCAATATTTAAATGATCAATGAATATTTTTGACATAACATAGTTTGTATTTGTAAATTCTGCCACTCTTGTTTAATACTTCAGGCTTAGTAAATGTGGTCTAACGAAGGAAAGCTGTTCAGTTCTTGCTTCAGTTCTCAGTTCAGACTCCAGCAGTCTGAAGGAACTTGATCTGAGCAATAATAATCTGCAGGATTCAGGAGTGAAGCAGCTCTGGAATGGATTAATGAATAACAACTGCACACTGGAGAAACTTAAGTGAGTTCAGGGAAGCACTAACTTCAGGGTTCCCACACTTCTTAAAAGTACTTATGGATTAAAGGCCTGGAAAGTACTGTATACACAGCTCTTTGAAAATGCTTAAATTAAATTTGTTTATTGTGTTATTTTAACAATTGCACAGTGCTGCTGTCAGAAAAAGAAAAAATCATAGTTTAAATATAAATCTTAAATTTAAGTCATATACAAGAGCTAAGACAAATAATGCATTTTATCAGTATTTCATGAATTGCGTTTGAATATTACCAGTTTTGAATTCAAAAAATTGTATTAAAGTTCTTTGAGCATGACTGTTTTTAAAGCTCTAAATTTTTAAAAATGACACATTCAAAACATCCTAATTATTCGGACATTTGTGACTATAAAGTGTAAGTAAAATGCTAAGTTCAATAAAGTTGCGCTACATACGCTGGTGGTGGGAATTACAAAGGTGCTTGATTAAAATTAATGGTGCATTAAAAGTTCTTAAATTGGCTGTTTGTGAAAGAGTGGGAGCCCTGTGACTTAAAGTACATTTTCTTTGTAAATTGCTTCAATAAACTAGAGGAAATTCATGGTTCTGTAAGCAGTGAATAATGTTTTTGTTTTCAGTCATTTTTAATTATACTTCAAATCTATTTCCTCTAGTCTTTCAGACTGCAGTATCAGTGAAGAAGGTTATAAAGCTCTGGCTTCAGCTCTGAGATCAAACCCTTCACACCTGATAGAGCTGGATCTCAGAGGGAATTATCCTGGACAATCAGGAGTGAAGGAGCTCACTGAGTTACTACAGGATCGATACAATAAATTGAAGACTCTCAGGTGAAACATGAAAAAAAATATGTATTTTCCAACTGATTATTTAAAACAGAAATGATACAATATGTTGTGTACAGTATAAATTGATTTTAGGATTTAAAAGCATTAAATAAAACTTTGTAATATAATTTTCATTAAGCCACACAAGGTCAGTGAACTGCATTCAGCTCTGCTTCTAATTTACAGGTTTTTAAGTCCTGATGCAGAAAATGCTTGTAAGTATGTGCCTGGACTTGTTGGTAAAGATCCATTTCTCGTGAGAGAGCTGAGTCTGCGTGATCAAAAACTCGGAGACACAAACATCAAATATCTTGCTGCTCTGCTGCAGGATAAACACTGTAAACTCAACACAATTCAGTGAGTATATTACAGGGATTCCTAGTTAAATATTTTACCAGTGTAGCTGTTGATGCTTATATGTCCTCATTTATCAGGACTGCAATAAACATCTACATTTAGAACATAAAACATTACAATACAGGACAAGTAGTTATGAATGAACAAATAATGAACAATACATGTTCAGCATTTATTAATCTCAAACTCTGTGCTTGTTAACATTAGTTATTGCACTTTGAGTTAACTTTAACTAACAATGAACAACTGCATTTAACATAAAAAAACATGAACATATACTTTAATAAATGTATTGTTCTTTGTTTGTTTGTTAGTAAAAACATTAACCATCATTAACTATGTGTCCTTTATTGTAAGGTGTAAGCTATATTGGTTTAACAAAAAGAACTGGCATCAATCTGTAAATAGTTGGCTAAATGAGACTAAAATTAAATAAAAGTATTTTGAATATATGTTACTCTGATCTACTTATTCTAATTGAAAATTATATTATGTCATTAGATCAGTCAAATGCTGACCAGATTTTTACTTTTTTGTGCTATCTAAACATTGTATACTCAAAATTCTGTAATATCCAGGGCCCAGTTTTTCAAAAGGTTCAATCTGGAGAAAATTGATCCGGATTTAGTAATCCTTTTTTTTTTTTTCGATCCGTGATCACGTAATCCAGTTTACCTTTTGAGCTAGTTTTTCAAAGCAACATCGGATTAGATCAGTCTGATTCAGATAGCAACGTTTCAGGATCACTAAATCTGCATAACCAATGCTCAAACAGGATAGGAAATCACAATGTAGAACTATAGATATGTACAGAGCAACTAGTAGAATAGTTAGTGTGGGGTCAATATAAGTTTATTTTTATTTGAAATGAAAACACACAAATTTAATAAAAACTAAGAACAAGAAAACCCCCCCCCCATCCTCTTCCAGCAGTTTGCTCATCTGAGACCTACAATACAAACACTGTACATTGAGGATAATTATAACAAGTTTCAAATATGTATTGTAAAAAAAGACAAAATTAATTAATATTCATTTTCTTGTCAGCTTAGTCTCTTTATTAATCCGGGGTCGCCACAGCGGAATGAACTGCCAACTTATCCAGCAAGTTTTTTTTTACACAGCGGATGCCCTTACAGCTGTAACCCATCTCTGGGAAACATCCATACACATTCACACACACAATCATACACTATGGACAATTTAGCCTGCCCAATTCACCTGTTCTGCATGTCTTTGGACTGTGGGGGAAATCAGAGCACCCGGAGGAAACACACCTACATTTTTAAAAAGACTTAATGTCAAAAACACAATAATTTCAGACTTCCTCATCTGGTGTGGAGAGACAAGCTTGTCTGAGCGTAGCCTTTATGAGGCGGATCTCAAGTCTGGCCTTGGTTTACTGCAGTTTGGTCAGAGTCAGTTGTTTCTAGATGGAGCTGTGCTTCTGCCCTTTCAGTCTCTTTTTGCAATTGTTGAAAGTGATTTATAAAATCAGTGATTGCCATTCTTTGCAATTTCAATAGTCATTTTGGTTATTCTGTAATCATTGCATGCATCACATTTAAATATTCTAAAAACAAAAATCTAAAATATTCTAAAATAATGTATATATCAATTAGTGACAGAATAAAATGTATTGTTTTTGGTCAATTTTGACAGCTGTTTGGGGGATTATTTTATGAGGCCAAACTCTTACTTTGCTGTAGGCCTATACTAAAAGGCTGAATACGTTAAAGCCTACCTAATTACTGTGACCTGACAGATAAACAAATACAATTAAAACCTTATGAATAAATAGGATATCTTGTAAGATACTGCATGATCCAAATATAGTATTATTTGATACATTTTGTTTCATTAAATTTTGGGCATGAAATCCATACTGAATCCACCCGTCTGATGAGATCCGTTTAATCCAGATTTTTTAGATCAAAATGATCCAAATCCCACAAAAAAGGTCTTAAAAACCCAAACTAAACATTTGATCTGGATCAAAACCAAGATTTTATTATGTGATCTAATCCGATCATGAAATCAGTTTTTTCTTCTTTTGAAAAACCCATTTTCAAAATTTGATCCAATCCGTTATTCAAAATCCTAGTGGATTTCTTTTGAAAAACTGGGCCCTGACATTTGTTTGCAACACTTTATCCGGTCATAGTGAATCTTGAGCTTTTTTTTCTGAGCTTTTTTTATTTTTTTTATTTTAGGCTGCTTAATTGCGGTATTACAGAGGAACAGTGCGTGTTCCTGTCTTCAGCTCTGAAGTCAAACCCGTCACACCTGAGAGAACTCAACCTCAGTGGGAATAAAATAAGAAACACAGGAGTGAATCTCTTATGTGACGTACTGGAGGATTCACACTGTAAATTGGAGAGACTTAGGTGAGAAACATTTACATACAAGAAACTCAATCATTAAAATCAATTCAGCAGTTTAAATCGAGACTGTATTCTCATTATCTTAAGATCTTTTGATTTATCTTCCTCTTTTGATGTGACTATTTTTTCTGCTCTCTCCCTCTCTTTTTCTCTTAATGTAGTTTATGCAGCTGTTCTCTGACAGATGACGGTTGTTCTGCTGTGACTTCAGCTCTGAAATCAAACCCATCACACCTGAGAGAACTGAATCTCAGTGGGAATCAAATAAAAAACACAGGAGTGAATCTCTTATGTGAGTTACTGAAGGATTCACACTGTAAACTGGAGACACTGAGGTGAGAAACATTCACTTACAGCTTATCTGTTATAGTTTAGAAAATGGTAATAAAATATGACGAGCTAATTTTAACTGTCTAAATAATTTAATCTTGATAATAAATTATCAGATAAGAAAGGAATCAGTCAAATATAATTGAGACAACTGTCAGTATATTAACACCAGTGTTTGGTGTAATTGGCTAAAATGAACTATTTTCTATAATAAATTACTTATCTAATGAACAAATAAAGTAAGAGATTAGTTTTTAGGTAATTTAATTACAGGTATTTATAACCAACAAATGCACATGCTTAAGAAACAATCAATTTGTTACAGGTAAATGACAGTATATGGTATGTATGAAGTGTGTCTTTACTTTGGCTGCGTTCACACTGCGAGGTTTAGTGCTCAAATCATATTTTTTTTTCTCACATCATATTTTTTGCATAGCTGTTCACATTGTTGTTATAAATGTGGTTCTAAAATGACCCGCATACACAAAAGTACATTACGGACAGCACAAACTGTCTAATTATGCACACAATGAGTATACTGCATGAAGTAAGCACAGTGTCAGATTATGCTTTATTGCCCTTCTCACAGACAACCGTGGTGTATTTCATCAACTGTAAAAGGTTGTTCTTCTACTACTATGTGTGTATTTCACCATTTGAAACCTAAAATAAATCACTTGTGATTGAAAACACTGATCATTTGTGATTTATGACCAATGCAGTGTGTGTCTTTCTGACCTCCGGTGTAGTTAACTTATAAAGTTATTCCATTATAATTCGTTATAAACAACAGGCACGTGCAGAAGGGGGGTTTGGGTGCTTGAGCACCTGCCCTTTTTTTCTCTCAGAGAGAAAGTTCATCAAGTCCTCTCTCTTATGAGCATTGATCCCCTATCCGTAACACCCCCGATGCTCTTCAGCTTTGCGATCAGCCCGTGCCTTATCCGTTAACCAAATTGGTTATCAAGCATAAGTTTTGCCTTCAATTTTTTTTTTTCAAATAGAACAACCAACTTTCTGTGGTAATGTAATTGCCCTTTGTGCCATTTTACTATGCTGCTGAGGAGTAGATGTTTGCAGCACAGAATGATGTTGCATGTCGCTCAAAGATTATATAAAAGCACATGAAATCCTACATAACTGTTCACACTGCAGTCGCACTGCGAAACATCAGAAAGTGGCACAAATCTGAATTAAATAGATCAGATGTCATGCAGTTTGAGCTGTTAACACTCTCAAGACAAAGACAAATCCAAGTCACATGTGGGCATAAAAATCTGATTCGGGCCACATTTGCCTGCAGTGTGAACGTAGCCTTTGACACATTTTGGGCCCTATCATAGACCCCAATAAGGCGCAAGACGTGTAGGGCATGATTTGTTGCTATTTCAGACCAGCGCAATTGTCATTTTCATGTTTTGCACCACAATGTTTAAATAGCAAATCCATTTGCACCACTTTGTGGACTCATGGGTGTGCTGGTCTGAAAAGGAGGTATGTTATGGTGCATTGTTGGTACATTGCTATTTTGAAGAACTGAAATAGACCATGCCATTGACCAACTGAAAGTCAGTTAGTTACGCACCTATGCAGATGCAAAACCCGTACACATTGCTTAATACACCCAGGATGTACAGCAATACACAAATATCTTTATTTATGAAAAAAATGAATATTAAAATGTTACAAAACATTTATTTTCTATATGAATATAAAAACCACTACCTGCTCCCATGCCTTTGGGGGCTTTGGAATCCAGCTGTTTATTATAGCAAGTATTCATTACAATTTGCATTTGTATAATGCAATTATTATTATTATTAATATTATTATTTATTAGTATTTATGATGCTTATTTTATTTGTTTTATTAAAAACAAGTTTAGATTTGTCCACCTGTTGGGTTTTATATGGGGCAATAGAAAGTGTGTTTGGATATAACTCAGTTTTTTGACCACACTTCGTTGTTATTGTTCATTTGTTTGTTTGCTGGAAATAAGAACTGAATTTAGAAATAGATTTTGCTCTTAAAAAAAAAAAATACAAAATTAAATATGTAGGCTAATAGATGTCTTCAGTGGAGTGAGTTTCCACCATTTTCTTATCCACGAACACAAAGAAATAAAGTAAAGGAGTAAAGAGTAAAAGTAGAGAGAAAGTAAAGAGGCCGAATGGAGGGCCTCATTCTTTATCCTCGCACTGCAGATGGTCTATTTAAATGTTTTCTCGCTAGTGAAGCGTTCAGTTTTTCCTCTTACAAAGTAGAAATGTTTTTGCAGCATGCGTTATAGACCAAGCACGTAGTTTATTAAAATGGAGCCCTTTGTGTTTTGATACATTTTACTTTTAACTTTTTATAAGTGTTACATTTTTTAAAAAGCTAAAAAGCCCTGTTTGACTATAAATTAAAAGTTTAATTTCTGGTGTCTATGCATTGAGATTATAGTGGTTTTAAATATTTTTGCATTAGGTAATTGAATTCCTTATTGAGAAACGAAATTCAGTCAAAGGGGTAAGAAGAGTATGTATAAATTTTGTATATAATGTTTGTAATGTATACATTAATGTAGCCACGTTTCTCAACACTGGTCAACCTAAACAATCAATACTTATAACAAAACCAGTCTTATCCACAGTAGCTGTTTCCATCCACCTATTTTTATGCACATTTTTTGGAATATTGCAAATATTTTATTTTAAAAAATTGACCTAAACTGTGATGGAAGAAAGAGCCTCACAGCTCCAAAAGCCACCATGAATAATTTATTACATAAGATAAAAGGCCCACAGTGGATTCTCCTACCACAGCAAATTCCTTTTTTCTGTTTTGATTTTTGGATGGGGAACAGTGCTGCATTTGCAAATATTTTATGTGATATTCCAGTTTTTTGCATAGGTTTTATTCGCATCTTGGAATGGAAAAGTAGCCAGTGTCAGCTTGTAGTCTCTGCTGTAAACCAGTTTATGCAAAATGAACTTCTATATTTTCAGCATATTATATATCTGCAGCTGCTTCATCACTTCCGGTTGTTTTTAACTGCACTGTGTGAAGTGGGTAAAGCAAAATAGTGTCTTGTACCCCTGTTAAAAAATATCAGAAGTTATATCTGCATTCTGAAATTTGTTTGGTTTCATTGTGACTGAACAGTCCATTTGTTTAATTTCTCTATAGGTTGAGGTGCTGTTCTCTGACAGATGAAGATTATAAAGATCTGGCTTCTGCTCTGAAAGAAAACCCATTACACCTGAGAGAACTGGACCTCAGTGAGAATAAACTAGGAGACTCTGGAATGGAAAAACTTTCTGATCTACTGAAGAACCTGCAGCACAAGCTGGAAAAACTACAGTAATTTTATGGAAATTTTACTAACTTAAAACAACAGAGCCCAGATTGCTGTGCATTAATAACTTAACATAACATGACTGATGATAGAGGTCTTTTACAGGACTTGCAAAACTTTTCATACATGTTACCCTGGATCACAAAACCAGTCATAAGTTAGATTTTTTTTTAGAAACTGAGATTTGTACATCAAAGAAAATCACTTTATTTTTGTCTAAATTCCATTCTTAGCATTACACATTACTAAACAAACATTTTGATAGATGCAATGCAATATAAGACTATAAGACAATATATTTTTAATTATAGGTAGTCATTATAGTTAATCAACATTGTCATTGTCATTGTTTTTTCTCTTTCTGTCTTCAGTCTTTATAATTGCAGTATTACAGAAAAACAGTGTAAGAGCCTGACTTCAGCTCTAAAATTAAACCCGTCACACCTGAGAGAACTGGACCTCAGTGGGAATGAAATAAAAAACAAAGGAGTGAATCTTTTATGTGACGTACTGAAGGATTCACACTGTAAACTGGAGACACTGAGGTGAGAAACATTCACCTTCAATCACATTCAATCAACATTCTTTAAACTAAGATTGCTCATTTCTATATCTAATGATGAAATAGTTGAGGATTTGTTTTACCACAACCTATTCACTAACTCTTTTCTGTTTGTCTTTCACTTTTTTTAGTCTGCATGACTGTGGCATCACAGATGTTTCTTCTTTAACTCAGTGTTTGATGAACACAAAAGCTCTGCAGTTTCTAAAAGAGCTTGATCTGAGTAAAAATAAGCTTGGAGATTCAAAGAAAGAGCTCAGTGAAATGATAAAAGTCTCAGACTGTAAACTGAGGTCAGTAAACAAACAGCATTTTCTTTGTGGTAATGAAACTATCATTAAGCTTTATTAAAACACAAGTAATTTAGCTAAGTTTTTTTTAAATCTGTATTTAATGCTGAAAGAAATCAGGGCTAATTAAGCTTCAGCAGCATATCCTCAATGTCTTGTTTTTTTCTGGACTCTAGTTGAGTTTTACTTTAGGATACTATATTCTTGTCATCTATTACATAAAATTGTACCAATCAGCATGTTTCACTTTTAAAGCGACTCAGTAGAAGTTAAAAGCTCTCAACCAAAAAAATGAACATATGTCATGTTTTAAATGTATTCTGTTTAAAACATTTAGAAATGTCTACTCAAAATAATGACTCTAAACTATATATATTTTTTGTGTAATATTTTACATGTACTTAAGCAAATGAAATGGAGCAACTACTTTGAAATGTCAAACTTCACACTAATAATTTTTCTCTCTTGATTCTTCCTTACAGACTAGGCAATGAAGAGGCTTCAAAACACACTGGTTTATGGAATTGGTTAACTTCCAGGTTTTAATCAGGTGAGATTCATCAAAATAAGACTCATTATAATATTGCATTTATGAGGAGAGATGAACATGAATTTGTAAAAACAAATGTGACTGAAAACCTACAGCATTATGAATTCAAAATCTGTTTGTTTGATATCAAATCTCAAGGCATAGTTTACCCTAAATGAAAATTCTGTTATCATTTCTTCACCCTTACTTGATTCAAACCTTTGAGGTTTTTTTCTTCAAAAATGTTGGAAACCTGTAACCATTGATCTCCGATAGCATTTGTTTTTCCTACTATGAAAATCAATGGTTAAAGGTTTTCTGCATTCATTCTTTAAATTATGCAAACTGCTATTCTTTTGTGTTCAACAGAAGAAACTCATAAAGATGTGCAAACGCTTGCCGTAGTGTAAATAAAGTGAGCAAATTTTCATTTCTGAGAAAACTATGCCTTTAATTTTGTTTAAAAAGTAAATATAATTACATGTATGCAGCTTGAAGAGGGTCAGACTTACAAAATAAATAATTCAGCAATAATAGAACCACAATTCTGTGTGTTACAGGTAGAATGAAACCGAACCAAGCCAGAGCTCAGGTGAGCCTGTCATCAGGAATAAGGGAAAAAAGTGGAGTCTAATAGAAGATACTAAAAACATGTATTTAATTCAAAATAATTGTTTTTTATACTTGTTCTCGTTTCTGCTTCTGCATGTCACAAATTCAGCTCTATATACAACTTTAAATGTATTTAAAAGCAGAATTCATCCAATTCCGGATTATTGAGTATGGCTTGAATTAAAATTGGGATATTTGTTTAATGCTCTAATAACATTTCTTCTATATAAAAAAAATGTAATTTACAGCTTTTAAATAAATAAAATTTACATTTTACAGATTTTGTACATTTGTTTTCATTTAAAATTCAAGATTAAAATGTAATAATTCCACCAAATGTTATTTTTAAATCACATTCATAGACCTTAGATTATTCATTTATTCATTTTCTTTTCGGTTTAGTCCCTTTATTAATTTGGGCTCACCACAGCGGAATGAACCGCCAACTTATCCAGCATATGTTTTACGCAGCGGATGCCCAGCTGCAACCCATACACTCGCATTCACACACAGATATTACGGACAATTGAGCTTACCCAATTTTCCTGTACCGCATGTCTTTGGACTTGTGGGGGAAACTGGAGCACTTGGAGGAAACCAACGCGGACATGGGGAGAACATGCAAACTCCACACAGAAACGCCAACTGACTCGGCTGAGGCTCGAACCAGGGACCTTCTTGCTGTGAGGTGTGACACCTGGCCTTAGATTTTGCAACAAAAATAAGTCACTGTACAATAAAACCAAGTTTCAGAATACAACATTTTCTTCTTTGTCCTACAACAGCTGAAAAAATAATAAAATGCTGTGGTCTACACATGATGTAATGGCAAAAGATCAGTGCAAACTTCTACGTCACTTTATAAAGATCAATGTAATTAAGAAAGTCACAATTTGTATTAATAATTATTATTAACTTGTACAATTTTGTATAGCTTACTAGCCTAGCTGAGTGGTGGCTTTCTAGAGTGTTATGATATAATTATTATGATATAGTCACCTTAGGTAGGATAAGGTTCTATCTGCGTTCTGAATGATTTTGAAATATTGAGCTTCAAAGTTTTTGCATTCCATATAGCAAACAGTATGTGTGTAACATTTCTTTTTTTAAATTAAAAAGTCAAATTGTAAACAATTTATAAAAAAACATCCAATAATGTAAATAAGCTGTCATTTAATAAGAATATGTCAATAACTCAATTTTAACAAAAATGTCAGATAGAACCTTATAATTCTAAGGTGACGATATATTGGAGCAGAGATCACTGTGGGGCCACTTCAATTTCAAAACCATTTAAGCTAGATAAAACATCAAGGGAAGGAAGCAGGGTTAAGCTTTGTTGAGATAAGGTGGGTAGATTGGCAGTCTATGAATTAATGGAAAACTTGATGGAAGAAAATGAGAGTGAAGAACTGAATGAAAAGGAGAAACATGTCAAGACTGAAGAAAACTAATACATGTGCTGAAATGAAGGATTTTTTTCAAGAGAAACCAGAGGACAAACTAGGTTTTGAACTGCTTTATTTGTCAATGCAAACACACTAAAGTGTAAATAATGTGTAAACTTCAATTATTTACATCATTTGTGCTTGTTGTGCAGTAAATGAATTGCATGCAGTCATTCCAACATGGCTGTATACAAATAAATCATTTTAATAATTGAAAAATTGATGTAAAACCCATCAGGAGTAATGAAGCATGACAAACGAAAAACAAATTGCAAGAATTGATGAACAATAAACATCCTTCCAAGTTGCATCTAAAGCAAAATCTTTGTCTATAGGGTGGTTTTTCTTTGTCTATAAAAGGTTTTTATCACAGACTCATTCACTGAACGCAGCTGCTGTTTTGACATTTTATATATATATATATAACTATATTTCTTTTAAGCATATTGTGTTGAACTCAATTATATTTTTCATTAATATTACTATGAAAAAAACTGCTTTCTACTACTGTAGATTAGGATTTACTCTGGGTCTTGAATTGGTTTACTTGTTTGGGAAACCAAACCCTGGATGTCATATTTTATTTTCCAACATAGAAGTTTGTCCATTCACTCTCCTGTCCAGTGGGCGGCGGTATAAAAACCCTTCGGCGAAATCCCATTCCCAAAACCGAAACCGACTTACATGGTTGTTGCTAGAGCGGATACGTTTGCGGCCGGAAGTTAACGAGAAATATTTCTATTATTTATTAAATTTCTCATTTATTGTATTTTATTAACGTCTACCCCCACCCCAACCCTAAACCCAACCGTCACAGTAATGTAAAAACAGTTGTTGTACCGAGTATTAGTTATGTTATCTATTAAATTACCCAATAAAATGTATTTTTTTAACGCCTACTCCCAACTCAACCCTAAACCCAACCATCACAGTACTGTAAAAATATTAATTATTGTTATACATTGTCATTAAAAAATGCTGCTTTATTAATGTGCATATCGCACTTCCGGCCGGCCGCATATCCGATCAACGTTAGACTGTGGTGGCGTAGATGCGTTAAGACCTTGCTAATTCAATTTTTTAACATATAAATTTACAGATATCGATTTAACATGGTGCATAGATTCGCAATCCATCTACAGCCAGTCGGACTTACGTTCTGCTGGAAACATGTTTGAGTTTGGACGTATTTTCTTCGTAATTAACAAAACTGCTGGTAAGAACGACTGTTTTCTCGAAGACGGTGGTAAAGGTCGTTAAATAGGCCTATCGTCAACGCGTAATCTGCATTTTTCATATGGGAAATGATTCAACTAATATAAAAGATGTGAAAATATGAAAATAATAATAAACTGCAGTAACTGAGTTCACTTTACCAACACAATGTTTTGTTAAAATGTCTCGTTATTTAAGAGTTTGTTTTTCGAGCCCAGTGTTAGTTAAACCTACAAAGTCATGTGAAACGACGAAGACCATTAAATTACAATGTTTGTTCTGGAACTCTACGCGATTTGTTGTTCAATAAAAATATTTTCTTACCTGCATTTATTCTCCTCCTCAGGCGAGCTCAGATTGAACTGGTGAAGGTTTACACAAGCCAGCGTTAATCTTCAGTATGTCAGAGATGGAAGGGGCCTCTCCTGAGATGAGTCTCCCAGAGAAACACCGGTCAGAGAATTAGTTGTCTCTTACAAAACCTTAAGCTTTGTTTGTCGAATGGTTTGTTAAAATGTTTACCAAAACAGCTTAACATATACTGTATGAACGCCGAATATACAGTATGAGCAATTGCATATACACAGCAAATAGACACAGCTAATATTTGAGCATTGTTTCAGTGCTTGAAACTTGTACACAAAGTATACTAAAATAAAGATATAAACAAGTAAAAAAAACAATAACAACAACAACAACAACAACAAAAAACGGATATCTACTCATGTGCAGTATGTAGATACTGCTATCAAACACTGTTTACCTGGTCAGTTTAATGGTGAAGGAATTGATCGAGTAGGCCTATTGATGGAAGGTTTGCAAAGAAGGTTCATGCTAACTTGTAAAAGTATTTTGTTGTATTTTTAAAATGCAAAAATACAGTATTTTGTTGTGATACATATTTAAGCTACTGCATTTTGTAGTGTGTTGATACCATACACCTAAAATTGAAGTGTTTGTTTTTTTATTATAAATTACATTTCCCTTCATTCTTTGTGTCATCAGTGTGAGATCAGGTTCACATGCACCCAGCTCTGTGTCTATGAAGAGTGATTGGTCAATGGAAAAACCACCAGACCTGACAAGTGAGGGGAAACCTGCATCTACCACAAGGTATTTCATGTGGTTTTTATTTTAGACTTTATCTGTTTTCTAACTGTGAAATAAGAACACAAATGTCTCTTGCTATATTAAACTCTAGAGTTTGATTCTAGTGAAGCATTTATACAGGCAGCCACAAGGGGTCTAAATTCACCAGTTCACCACAGGAAAACAGATCAGTCAACCTAACAGGAATATGTAATTTCTTTTATCTGTGGTCATAGTTTGACAAATGCACAACTGTACATGCATTTAATGATCATTTACAACATTAAACATCTCTTCACATGTTTCCAGCTTTTTGTCTCTGAAGAGTGACTGGTCGATGGAAAAACCACCAGACCTGACCTGTAAAAGAAAACTCATGTCTACCAAAAGGTATTTTATGATGTGTCTTGTTTTTGGTCTCCAGGGCTCCCACAGATCACAGATGTTGTCAAATATCATGGAATATTAAAAGGGATTTTCCAGACATTTAATTTTTTTCTATATTTGTTGTTGATTTTTATATGCATATTAAATTCACTCTAAATTCCAGTGCAGATTTTTGTACGTTAGCACCCTGGGATTATACAGAAAAAAATATACATTTCCCTTGTTATTCTTTCTTTGCTCTAAATACAGTAGCTGTGCTGTCTTGTTAGTTAAATTGGGTTTTTGCTAAATGTTTGTGAATTAATTAAAGCTTGCAAAATTAAGTTTGCTGCCTGCTTTTCTGTACATTATAGGTCATGGAAATTCTAAATTAAGAAGCTCATGTAGATGGAGTTAGAAAATTATAAAAGCTGGAATTCTGTAATAACTTGCTTGCAAAAAAAACCCCCAAAAAAAAAACCTTTATTTATAATTATATCGAGATTCATGTTATGTCATAATTGGATTTGTTAAAGAGCCTCTATTGTGGGTTTTCAAAAATGAGCTTCCATGTAGTGTGTAACACAGATCTAAGTGAAGTGAAATATCCAGCTAAGGCTTAAGGGCCCTATCATACACCCGGCGCAGTGGGGCGCAAGACGTGGCGCAGTAGTCTTTTGGTAGTTTCAGCTTGGCGCAAGAGTCGTTTTGAGGCGTTGCGCTACACTGTTTAAATAGCAAATGCATTAGCGCTTATTTGTGCGCTCATAGGCGTTCTGGTCTAAAAAGGAAGGCGTTCTGAGGCGGACCGCTGGCGAGTCGCTATTTTAAGAATCTATAATAGATTTTTCATTAGACCAAAACAAACCCGGTCTAAACTCTGGCGCAGAGTTGCGCCTCGCTTACACACTGCTTAATACGCACAAGAGAGCAATATGCAAATAGCTTTACATATGAAAAAATGTAAATATTAAGGATATATATTGGATATAATAAGAATAGACATAGAATATAAATATAAAGGATTAAAATATTACAAAACATTATTTTCTAGCCTACATAAATATGAAAAATCACTGCTTTTATGTCTTCTTCATCTCGGGAGGCTTTTTCAGTTCATTCATAACAATTTGCTTTTGTATAATGTTATTATTATTATTAGCAGTATTATTTATTATATCCATATTTATATTTGTTTTATTAAAAACAAGCTTAGGTTTGCCCACCTGTCAGGTTTTAGACCATATGGGGCAAAGCATGTGTTTTAGGATATAACTCCGGTTTTTGAGCACATTTTGCTATTATTATTCTTTTATTCGTTTGCTGGAAATTAGAACTGAATTTAGAAATAGTTTTGAAACGAATATTTGCGCTTAACAAACAAAAGTATTTATTTAGACTAATTGATGTCTGTGCGTAAAGGTTTCCCTATCCAAGAGTGAAAGTGATCCATTATCTCTCATTCTCACGCAGTAGATGCTCTGTTTAACAGTTTTCTGTTAAAAAACTTTTAACTGTTAACTGTTTGCTTGTGAAATGCTAATTTTTTCCACTTAGACTCACTTTGAGTCCTGTAAATAGCGAATGCGCTCTTGGCGCAACGCAGCTGACTCTTAAAGGTAAAGGAAGATGAGACTCTAATTGGTTTATTCTCAAATCAAACCTACAACTCATTAAGAAAATGAACTCAACACTTTTAGAACATGCGCCGCGGCGCAAGGCAGATTTCCCGTCGTAAAATTATCAAAAACACGTTCTGACACGCCCTGAAAGCGTTTGCGCCCTGGGTTTTGCGCTCTGCGCATGGACCGTCAAAAAAAAGAGCACTATATCTGAAAGTGGACAGTTTTTAAAACTTTTGATTCATCTAAAAAGAGTCTACTCATAGTAGTTAGAATTAATCGTCTTCATAACGAGTCTTTAGCCGTTTCGGCTTGACGTAACTACGAAACATAATTGTTATGGGCGCAAACCCAGAAAAATTTAAACCTGCGCCCCGTCCACTAAAACAACCGCGAAGACAAACAGATCTTTGGGCAAAGTACAGGTAAGCCCTAAGAACATATAACACTTCACGCAAGGGGTGCCATAGCAATAATTGCAAATAGAAATGATCTAAATCAGGGGTTTTCAAACTGTGAGTCGCGACCCACTAATGAGTCGCACAGTGAACAAAGGTGGGTTGCACAACGTCACATAGCTGCAGCTATTTACATTGCGGTGAATCAAAACCAGTATGATTGACGGCAATAACTCGAAAACCTCTTATTCTAAAAATATCTAAAGTGTGTTTACTACAAAAAGACAAAGCTGGTTATGTTTCACCGCTGTCTTTTTCTTTATTTTTTTTCGCTCAGCATTACAACCACGGCTATGTTTGAGGCCTTGCAATCTGCGTTTAGCCGGGAGAGCTCACGCAGAGCGGAGCTCTATGTAAGGGACCGTCGGAAAAGTGCTTTTTTTTTTTTTTGCTCCTTGATGCGTGCTTTATTTTAAACACAACTAATTTTCTCTTAAATGACTATGACGGTCACGGGGTTATCGCGCGGGGCCGTCGGCCGGGGGCTTAACAAACCACGCTGGGCATTTGTCTAGCACTGGGCATTTGTCTAGCGCTGATCGCTGTCGACCAATCGCAACAGGCTGTCATCGGTCCAATCAGCGCTGATTTGCTTCGCGCTAAAGAGGTGTTTGGGAACAAATGAATCAATTAACGATTCATATGGGAGTCGCTGGGATAATGGGGTAAAAATAAATGCATATTATAAGACCATGAAAGTGTTTTTTGACCTTGCATGCATATCAGTATGTTGTTGGAGATCAATATAACCGAAATATGACCCTTTTTCATGTATAATATGAACTCTTTAAAATATGTTAACAGGCTTTTATCTGAGACACAAGATTTCCAGGCTCACAAAAACCACAAGAATTTTACAGACAATCTTCAAGAGATTTTCAAGGTTTGAGATTGACACTTTTTTGAAAATTACATTTCTGGTTTATTTGTACAGTTTTCGTTTTATTTATCAAAAAATGTTAAATAAAAATTAATTATAATTATTTTTGTAATTATAAAATTGTTTAATTTTAATAATAATTAAAAATGTAATACAATTTTAAGCAATATTGTTGGATCTATATTTTTATGTACAACCCCAAATCAGAAAAGTTGGCACATTATGGAAAATGCAAATAAAAATAAGTAGTGGTGTCTTAACTTTGACTTTTATTGTACTGCAGACAATACAACAAAAATATTTAACTTGCTCCTTATGATTTTTATAGTTTAAAAGTAATGAATTTATCATTCTAAATGTTCAATTTAATAAAAGAATACTAACTTTTATTTTACAACTATTTTCTTGTACTGCAGACTATATTTATCTCAGTGTTTGCTTGCTTGAGTAGTTGTGTAAGAGATAGATGTTTTGCAAGTTTTGTGAGAACATTTTGGCCAGAAAAACATGTTGCTCTCCATAAACTATATGGGTGATTCTATAGTTGCAGGTACATTTAATGACCAAAGCCATCTTTTTTCAGCGTTAAAAAATGTTTCATAGATCACAACATGTTACAATAAAATATTCTGTGTAAAAATTATCCTAAATTACCAAAACAAAATCATGATTGCTTAATTATCACGTAATCAAAATATTTTATTTAGATTTAAAAAAATATTTTCACCAATATTTTAAAGAATCGATACTGTAAATACTGTTTCTACGTTTTAAAAGTAAAACTGAATATTTCATTAATTACACATTGGACAATTAAAAAATATTTTAATCCTAATTTCATTAGTGTCATGTGAGCATTTATAGGAAGTAGAATGTTTGGCTAAAAAGTTACTACAATTTATCAACTACCCATAAAGATTTTTCATGCTACAATTTATTATGATTTTTTACGTATTACTAAATTCATCCATTACAGAGTTGACAAACAATATATATAAAAAACATTTTATTCCCTAAAAGTAAAACATGAATGAAAAATGAATATAATAATATTTACAACTGAAGTGTTTTCTTAATGCTGGAATTTCCAACTTCGGGATGATACCTTGATAAATATCAACATTCCATAACAAATTCCATATTATGTGATGTAAAAATAATCTTGATATTATTATTAATTATTATTTAATGCACCAGAGCCAATGTGGACATTATTACTTTTTTAAACTAATATAAACTCATTTTTTGAATAGCACATTTTTGCATATTAGCCTACTTGTTAGTGTTAAATAGCTAATACATTACCATTTATAGCCCTTAAAAACATTTTAAGCATTTATTTCATATTTAACATGCTTTAATCGACCTGATCGCTAAAGCATCTTGAATTCTCAATAGTCATTATTGAATCCTGAATTTTCAATATTTCACTGCTGTTAAGCACAATAGTTAACAGTAACAGTTTAACACATCTAGAGTGTATGTTTTTGACATTTTTTCCTTGTCAGCTAAAAAGTCCAATAACTGAAGGAGATCACATATAATAATTTGAGAGGTGTAAAGTGAAAAAAAGGACAACTCTTCAATCGACAGCACTTTACACGGCTGTGTTATTTAATTAATGGAATCAGTGATATTGATATTAGCTTAGTTATTAAACATTCAATATTGTTTATAGCATGTGACAGCAAAGTGAAAGCAAGATTATGTGTGGATATGTATCGAAATATTGATATTTTC
Organism: Danio rerio; assembly: GCF_052040795.2. Classification (NCBI taxonomy): domain Eukaryota; kingdom Metazoa; phylum Chordata; class Actinopteri; order Cypriniformes; family Danionidae; genus Danio; species Danio rerio. Next base: position 9,155,887 of record NC_141042.1, read on the forward strand.
GACACAAACTGCAAGAAAACCAGGCCCAATACATCTCCCGATTATCCTACACGGTACAGCTGAACTGTTTGCTTTCTTTAAGACTTTCTATTGTATGAGTTACGATTGCATGAAATGATAGAAAGGGAAGTGCGTTTTGTAATGTGCACAGAAATCTGTGCTCTATGCTGAATTTGGTTCTTTTTCATTAAATGCAGCTTGAATAGTTTAAAATTAATAAAACTGAATACTTTAATCAAGATTGTAAATGAACCTGCATGCCATGTTTTTAAAGCTTAAGGTCACATTGTAGCTATGCTGCTTTCTCGGTTATTCTCAGACTACCATTCTGTGGTAATTTTTTGGACTTGAGTTTAAGCCGACAAAAGACTTTAGCTGTGTTGGCTTCTGGTTTCATGGCACACTAAACTTAACTGAACTCTTCCCGAAAAGAAAAGAAAAGAAAGAAAAGTAATGAAGATGGCAGTGTTTGGCTGTGCTGTTATCCCATCTTCCCATCTGCTCGCTGGATCTGAAGAGTAGCTGTCCTGAGCTGGAACAAGGCTTGGGACTAACCATGGTAGACTGTATTTACTGGGCCACTGGGGTGGTTTTTGGTGGGCCATTTGGTTATCCTGCGTATTTAACGCAAGTTGAGGTGTCTCCTTGGAGTGTGGGGCTGTTCTATCATCATTTTGATGATGATCTGTTGGTTTTTAATGTATGAGTCTCAGGAAGGAATTAATTGTTTCTGGAAGAAAACTTTGTTTAAACCATTTGTTCAGGTGTTAACTTGGATGTTGACTGGGCCTTGTTCTTGATACAATTATCACGTGTGCGTGAATTGATACTCTAAACAGCAACAAAGGCAATGCATAGTCTTGGAAGACTCTGTGGCGACTTTGTCCCAAAATTATGTGGTGTTGATTTGTTGTTGTGATCAAAGGGACGCATAGTGTTAAATTCTTTTGCCAAATGTGTACACCGTTATTACAATATTGTACTCCAAAATCTCTATGTACCTTTTAGCAATAATGGTGTCATCACGGAAGTCCAATTTATCTTTGCTAAGGGCACTGACACAACATACCACGACAGACCCTGGCTTTTAAACTTGTTGCTAGTAACAGTCTGTATGATCCTTTTCTTCGTTGGTCCAGAGCACACGGTGTCCATTTCTTCCAAAAAATAAAACATAAATAAAAATTACCTGAAAAGTGATTCATCTGACCACAGTACACGTTTTCACTGTGATGCTTCATCCCAGATGCCTCTGAGCTGAGAGAAGTCGACAGCACTTCTGGACACTGTTTACATAGCTTTCTTTTGGCACAGTACAGCTTTAACTGGCATTTGTGGATGTAACTACATATTGTGGTACTTGACAAAGGTTTGCCAAAGTAGTTCTGAGCCCCTCTGGTGATTTTGCCTATAGATGAATGATGATTCTTGATGCAGTGCTGGCTGCAGGATTGGAGATCCTAGTTGTTCAGCTTGGCCTTGTGACCTTGTCCTTTATGCCCTGAAATTCCTCCATATTTCTTGAATCTTTTAATTATGTTACGCACTGTTGAAGTGTATCCAAATGTGAAATATCCAAATGTCTTCCGATCTTTCTTTGAGAAACATTTTCTCATGTATTTGTTGCCAAACTGGTGATCCTCTATCCATCTTTGCTCCTAAAGGACCAGACCTTTCTTGGATGCTGCTTTTGTACCAAATCATAATTACAATCACCTGTTGACATCGCCTGTTTCAAATCACATCACTATTTAACCATTTTACATGATTATCAGTCCTAAACAGCTTCTGTCCCAACGTTTTTTGTAAAAATGTGTTGCAAGAACCTAATTTAAAATACATGTTATTTTTAAAAAAACAAATAAGTTAAATTTGGAAATCAATACTTTTTTATTTGCATTTCCATACTGTCCTAACTTTTTGTCATTTGGGGTTGTAGATGTACACTTTTTGTTACAAATTTGTCTATTTCTTTGCTTTGTAGAATCTGGAAAGCCAAATAATCTCATTCCTTACCAACGAGTTTGAAATGTTTAAAAAAATATTACTAAGAGTAAACACAAATAATTTTGTAAAGGATTTTAATGAGAACAGATGCAGCATCAGAGAAGCAGCTCTTGATCTCACACTCTACTTCCTGAGAGAAATGAAGCAAGATGAAGCTGCAGATACTCTAGAAGGTGAGAGACTCACTGTCGTAATGTCAATTATAAAATGTCAAAGAGAACAATGAAAATTGACACTATATTCCTCTGTGTGTAGATGAGCTGTTCTTCATTCATCAGCTGAAATGTGGCCTACAGAAGAAGTATCAGTGTGTGTTTGAAGGAATTGCACAGCAAGGAGACTCCACACTCCTGAAGAACATCTACACAGATCTCTATATCACTCAGGGTGGCAGTGAACAGGTCAATACTAAACATGAGGTCAGACAGATTGAAGTTACTTCTAGACACCATGAAGCTCAAGAGATACAGGTTGAATGCAGACATTTGTTTGAAGCGTCTGAACAAGACAAGCAGATCAGAACTGTACTGACAAAAGGAGTCGCTGGCATCGGGAAATCAGTCTCTGTGCAAAAGTTTGTTCTGGATTGGGCTGAAGGAAAGGAAAATCAAGAGATCAGCTTCATATTTCCTCTTCCATTCAGAGAGATGAACTTAAAGGAGAAAGAAACACTCAGTTTGATGGAGCTTATAACTCAGTTTTTCCCAGAAACAAAAGGACTGAACCTTACAAGAAGGAATCGATTCAAAGTCCTGTTCATCCTTGATGGATTGGATGAATGTCGTCTTCCTCTGAACTTTGCTGGTAATGAGACGTGTTGTGATGTTTCGTCACCAGTCTCTCTGGATGTTCTCCTGACGAATCTCATCAAGGGAAATCTGCTTCCTTCTGCTCTCATCTGGATCACCAGCAGACCAGCAGCTGCCAGTAAGATTCCTCCTGACTGTATCGACAGAGTGACAGAAGTTAGAGGATTCAATGATGAACAAAAGGTCGAGTACTTCAGAAAAAGACTCACAGATGAGAATCAGGCCAAAGAAATCATTGATCATGTTAAACAATCAAAGAGTCTCTTCATCATGTGCCACATCCCAGTCTTCTGCTGGATTTCAGCCACTGTTCTCCAGAACTTTTTACAGGAGAAGAGAAATAATGATGTGAAACACAATCAGGCTGATTCCAAAACACTGCAGGAATCAAACACTGAAGACACTCCCAAGACTCTGACACAGATGTACACACACTTTCTGCGCTTTCAGATCCAGCAGAGCAGACGAAAGTATGATGGAGAAAACACACCAGATGTGTCCTGGGATAAAGACGCCATCCTTTCACTGGGGAAACTGGCATTTCAGCAGCTGCTAAACAGCAACCTGATCTTCTATGACACAGACCTGGAAGCCTGTGGTATTGACGTCTATAAGGCCTCAGTTTACTCAGGCATGTGTACCCAGATCTTTAAGAAGGAAACAGGGATTGTTCTTGGTACCATGTACTGCTTTGTTCACTTGAGCGTTCAAGAGTTTATTGCAGCCCTTTATGCACATCTGATTCTAGACATCAACAAGAAAAGTGTGTTTGATCAAGACTCTAGAAACAGAAATGAGTCCATGATTGATTTGCTGAAGACTGCAGTGGACAAGGCACTTGAGAGTGACAATGGACACCTGGACCTTTTCCTTCGCTTTCTTCTTGGTCTGTCTCTCCAGTCAAATCGGCGACTCTTACGAGGTCTGTTTGCACAGCACGACCACAATAACAAATGGAACATATGGAGCATATGGAAAATATTTCAGTACTTCTTTAGAACAGCAGATCAGCAGCAAGACCACAATGACCTTAGCAAAGAGGAAATAGTTCAGTACCTCAAGCAGAAGTTTGAAGCGAATCTTTCTCCAGAGAGATCCATCAATCTGTTCTACTGTCTGAATGAACTGAACGACCAAACTCTGGTGAAAGAAATTCAGACTCGCCTTAGTAAAGGAAGTCTCTCATCTGCTGATCTTTCACCTGCCCAGTGGTCTGCTTTGGCCTTTGTGTTGTTGACATCAGAGGAGGAGATGGAGGAGTTTGAGCTCCAGAAATTCAAGAAATCAGACGAGTGTCTCATCAGACTATCAGCAGTCATCAAAACCTCCAAAAGAGCTCTGTAAGTCAGTCAATTTAAATGCAAATTTTCATTTACCTAGTTAAAACCTAACAGACAAATGCTTTTCAGCTTTGGCTAAAGTTCTTTGATCAGATAGCAGTCTTAAAGACCAGGGTCCTCATGTAAATGTGCGTACGCAGTAAAAAAATCAGATGTATGAAACACTGCATACGCCGAATCACACGCATATTCTCTTTGTACATCCGCATGAACGTGATACTGAGCGCAACATGCACGAGCACAAAACCCCTCCCTGTCTCCTCCCCCTTATGAATATGCTAATGAGTCTACTTTGGCTAAACTCAAACGAAAAAGCAATGGTAAAAGCAAGCAAAAAGAGAAACTTTGAACTGAATGTGAATTGAAGGTGCTCCTTTCGGAGGTAGACCAGAGGAAAATGGTGTTATTTGCAAGTTTGTCCTCCGAAATTAATAACAAAAGAAAAAAAAAAATAGAGTGGGAGTGTTTAGCTAATGCCGTTAACACAGTTGGGTCTGAACATCACACTTAGTGGATTAAAAAAAGAAATAGTGCGGTGTAAAGATTTACACCGCAAGGTGCAAAGATCAGTGAAAAATTTGAAGTGGCTTTAACAACGTGTGGCATAGCTCATAAAATGCATGCCAACATGTTTTGACACGTTCGAGCATGAACTCGGTGGTTTGAATCTGGCATCTAATAAACTCATTCTTTTTTTCCCCCCGCTACATATCAGATTTTGCCTATACTCTTCATCACGAGGAAGACAAGTATGAATCATTAATAAGTCTGTGCATCATATTTTATTTGCACATTTAGTGAATGGAAATGTTTTTTATTCACGTATGCAAAATCATCCTAAGATTGTGTCTTTATAGCAATGTGCGTGCAGTAGTTAGCTCTGATTACATTGGGGAAAATGGCGACCGCTGCAAATTGCGCTTTAATGTTTGGCTGGTCAACTGCATGGTATGGAAACCTTATATACCTGCTAGACATGTGGATGAACCCGTCTCATACACCTGACATTGCACGGCTCAAAGACACTTTGTAGTGTGTAATTTAACACAACTGCCTCTAGGAGTCGCCAATGGAAATAAGACAGACACACACAAGAAATGCACGTACATCAGGCATGAAGCTGGCGTGGAGCTGCGCACATTCACACATTTATTTCATCGTTAGTAAATCCAAACATGAGCGTGAAACCTGACGTACACAAAGTTTTTGTGTGTACACAGCGTTGACACATAAGGCCCCAGGACAGGAGCAATGATAATCTACAGCAGGGGTGTCCAAACTTTTTGGGCCGAGGGCCAGATGCAAAACAAAAAAAAAAAAAAAACGTCCCGGGCCAAATTTTACATACATCACACAGATTCGCATATATATATATATATATATATATATATATATATATATATATATATATATATATATATATATATATATATATATATATATATATTAGGGGTGTAACGATACACAAAAGGCACGGTTCGGTTCACGGTTTTGGAGCCACGGTTCGGTACGGTTCGATTTCTGTTTGCTGTGGGGTTAGGGTTGATGTCATGCTAACAGCAATGCTAAGGGACAATTCACTTAATAACAAGAACATCTTACCTTTTTCTTTATTAACTTTGTCATCACATTTTTAGTACAGTCAGGATACCCGAGTAAACAACTAGAATTAAATAAATACCTCCAATATAGACTAGTCAGAAAAAAAAAACTATTCTCTTTAGTGCAGCCATCTTAACTAAGTAAACTAAAATTAAATAAATAACTGCAGTGTAGACTAGTGAAAGATCTTCTTCAAAAACACCATAATATCCACATTCTCCGATGAGAGGCTTGATCGCTGTGCTGACACAGACGCTCATTTTTGATAATATGGTTTCATTTAGATAGATAGGTTTCTGTTTAAATTAATGAAAAATATACATATACTGTGTTTGTAAAGTGTTTTACATGACATATTCACCAGTAAAATGCATTGCAGTTGTGTCTGAAACTAATGTTAGGGTTGTAGCCGGCTGTATGTTTGCCTCCCGATCTCTCTCTCTCTCTCTCTCTCTCTCCCGCTCCCTCTATGCTGGTCATTTATGTAGGTCCGCCTTCACGACAGCTGATGCCTGTCATTTCTGTAGGCCCGCCTTTTTGACAGCTGATTGGTCAGGAGACCGATCTATCATCATTTGGCGACGCAGCGCGGGAATGTAAGAAGCATGTCAGGAAGAGCGGGAGAGAGAGCGCTTTTTCCTTTGATCTCGTTTTTCGTGTATTTTTCTGACATGATTATTATTTTCGTTGTTTTTGCTTAACTTTCGTTTGGGTAAAATTATTTTGCATTACTTTTGCCCACTTTAAGAAATTTTGTGAGGTTTGTACATTTTTATTTCAATTGATTTGTATATTATTTTTTAGCTCCGACAATATAGCTGTATCTCCTCAAGTTCAGTCTTAGTGTAAGGTGGATAGGGAAAATGTCATACGATTTCTATTTTGCAAACGCGTAGAAAATGTATTGTTAAAGACATCAGGTAAGAGGTGAAGGTCATCTTTGTTTATTTTATTCAGTATAGGGAAGAATTGGCGCACGGCGCTGAAGACCTTTTTTTTCTTTTCATCAGTTTTAGCGAGGTAAGAGGGGTTATTCATGAGTTAGAATTGTTTTATTATATTTATTTCTTTTGTTTGTCTTCACTATCACCCCCTTGCTCGAGTTTAACAAATTTTTGTTTGATACTTTTGTTTGAATTTGTTACTTTATTATATTATTTTTATTAGTGTAAATATTTCTCTTTTTTGTATAATTGGGCATTATTCTGGTTTTACTTTTGTACATTAAATCACTTTTGTTGGCAGTTCTGTTGCTTACACCCTCACATTGTGAAATTACCACACTTTTTAAATGTTTTTCCTTACAAGTAAGGCTTTGTCTATGACACTAATTCTATTCCTGTACTCAACTGGAAAACCAAAATGTTTCCACACAGATGACTTAAATGTGTCTGGGGGATCTGCAATCTCAGTACTATGTGAAGCAGCCATCCTGCTTCCAGTAGTAACGAGTGTGATGCTTACTCAAGTCACATGACATGACATGCACTAATATACTAACTTTAGAATATAATATTTAGAACAAATCCTCATCATTACTAAAACAATTTAATAAAATATGATAATAAAGATGTGTTTAAATTGGTTCAATTAGTAAGAGACAAGTGACATCAACCTCAACAATGGGCAGCAGGGGGCGTGAGAGTACCGCGGTACGCCACGAGAGTTTCGCGATACGTATCGTGGTAGGTGTATCGCGATATTTCGGTTCGGTTTTAATATCGTATATGTATATACATATACATATGTGTGTGTGTGTGTGTGTGTGCGTGTATATGTGTGTGTGTGTGTGTGTGTGTATTATGGAATTATTTTAATTATTTCAACTGTGTTTCTAAAAAGACTTACGTTTTTAAAATCTTGAATCTTCTCAAGGCAAATTACAGTTGCAACACTCATCAGACACTCCTATACAAATTCTCCTTCAGTGAAGGGTTCGCTGTGCATAACTAGCCAGCGTAGAATTTTCTTGCTCTTTATTAGCATGAAAAAACTGCTGTTGTTGAGCTGATACAGCAGCTGCTAATTGTTTTACTTTCCGATCTAATTCGGCACCAGTGTAAAAGCTGAAGGCCTGATGTTTTGTTTCATAATGTCTTTTAATATTATATTATTTCATTACTGCAACTGATTCCTGGCAAATTAAACAGACACATATTCCGCTGACCTGTGTGTAGAAATATTCTTTGCCCCAACGTGACTAAAATTCCTGCTCTCACTGTTGAATTTCCTTTTTCTTGGTTGTACCATGGCTCGCCAAAACGTGATTATCAATTATGTTTCCTTTAGTTTGTTCGGTTCGTTTTGCTTCATTACAGGAACCGCTGCCTAATTGAAGGTGTCATAGCGACACCCGGGGGCCAGATTCTATTAATATTTATAAAAAGCCTTTATAAAAAGGCCGTAGTTTGGACACCCCTGATCTACAGGATTCAGGAGTAAAGCTGCTCTTCACTAGACTAAAGCTTAAAGGGTCACGAAACACCAAAACACATTTTTTGAGCTGTTGACAGTCACATATGTGTCCCACACTGCTAAAAACACTATTAGGACAAAGTGAAAAAAATTGGTTGTTTTTGCATTATTTCGAGCAAATTCGTTCTTCCAGTTTAAAACAAATTTTTTAAACTGCATCATGGCGATTAGATACTTGCATGTAGACTGGCTGTCTGTACCTGGGAGTACCTTGTGACGTATCTGAGTGTGCTGCATTCATTCATGAGTAATGCTTGGTTTAAACCAATCAGCGCTCTCTATTGTGTATGCGGTGCAACTTCATTAATAGCATGATAGCCTCCAAGACTGTTTTTACCTGTACAGTGTTCAGATGGCAGAGAGATGTTGTGTTGTGTTGCCAAAACAAGTGGAAGAAGAAGAATTGTTTGGAGATACGGGTCGTCAGTGTTGCTTTTATAATTTGCTGCAAGGAAGGTTTTATTTCATTTCCCGCTATGAGAGCGCAGCTGGACTCACGTGTGGATAACAGCACATGCGACGCATGACAAAAATACATGTCTAAGGAACATTGTTTACCCGAGAGCTTTTCTCATCTGGAAATGGTGAAATCTGAAATTGCTGCTCGTCTCTTTTTAAAAAAGACACGGCTCCAGTTGGTGTTGATTGTAATGTCTTAACAGATTTGGTAAGTAAGTGATCAATGGTCTTTGTTTATGTTTATTTAGATGGCGAAGTTAGTTCGTATCGTCAGCAGTACTCTTTCAGTGTTTAAAGACAGACCTTAGTCAAATGATTTCTAAGTTACTAAAGTTTACAGTTTGTTAATATCACTACAATATTATAGACTGAAAGATCTGCTGTAAATGCTGCTCTCTGAGTGTAAACATGTAAACACCGCAATCAAACTATTACCGACGTGTAGGATTTTCACCACATTTGTAACAGGAATAACACACATGCCTTTCTGATGCTACTTGCCGAGTGCATCTAAGTAACAAAGAAATGCAGAGTTTTTGAAAAGGGCCATGAAACCCCCCATTTCAGCAGGATGTTTTCACACCTCTAGTTTGGAAAAAGTCTGGAAAGTGGGTGTGTCTAGCTTTGTTTGGGTGGAAGTGTTGGGGGAAGAAAAATAGGCAGGGTTTGAATAAAAATGGGCAGGGTTTGAATAAAAATGGGAGTTGCCATTTGGGCACACGCTTCTGACCAGGTACAAACAAACACACGCAGGAGAGACAGTGTGTTTAATGATGGTGGGATGTTTGATACCACACGTCGTATAAGAAAAAAAGCCTCTGCATTTCTCTGTAACTCAGATGCACTCAGTAGGTCAGAAAGCCATGTGTGTGTGGACTATCCTGTCACAAATGCAGTGAAAATTCAACACGACGGTCGGCAAAAGTTTGCTTAGTGTTCACTTGTTCACACTCAGAGAGCAGCATTTACAGCGGACCTTTTAATATTGTAGTGATATTAACGTACTGTAAACTAAGTAACTTAAAAATCATTTTGACTAAGGTCTGTCTTTAAACACTGAAAGAGTACAGCTGACCATACAAACTGTAACTTTGCCATCAGAATGAACAAAGAAAGGGCGCTGATTGCATACACTTACCAAATCTGTAGACAGGACAATCACCACATACTGGAGCTGCGTCTTTTTTAAAGGAGACGAGCAGCAAATCCGGATCTCACCATAAATGAGAAATGCTTTTGAGTAAAAAATGTTTCAAATAAACGCATTTCTAGTTGTAATGTTTTTTAGATTTTACTAATATTATACATGTTATAGGAGCAGCACATTATATGACTCATTCAGCATCTCCTGTGTTCAATAATGTGGTCAGTATGCAGAAAGTGCTGTTTAACTGTCTTTATCAGTAAAATAATTTCTTATTGTCTTATCTGGAGATGGACTAATTGCAATTTCCTAGGCTGATTTCAGAATTTGTCTAAAAGTGTAACCTGCTGATATAGGTATTTGCAGATTCCGATTTTTTTCCCCCCTTAAGAATATCTGTATACTACCACTAATAATAATAATACATAAATAAATAAATAAATAAATAAATAAATAAATAAATACATCAGTCTTTCTCCCATACTGCATTTACACACAGTAACTAAAGAATAAATCATTTTCAAATGTCTTAACTACTGTCTTTACTAATTTCAGTCCAAAGATAATCATATGCTTTTAATATATTCTGTTAATATATTTTAATTAATAACTGTATAGATTTGTATTATTGTTTTATTGTTATGTTATCTTTTGTTCTGAACTTTTAAACTTCAGCACTACTAAAAATCTGATTAATTTTGATTGTTGATTTAGTTGCTTAAATGGTTCAGCTGTTCATCTTCAGTGTTGGTGTTTATTTTCAGGCTCAGTAAGTGTAATCTAACAGAGGAAAGCTGTTCAGCTCTTGCTTCAGTTCTCAGATCAGACTCCAGCAGTCTGAAGGATCTTGACCTGAGCAATAATAATCTGCAGGATTCAGGAGTGAAGCTGCTCTCTGATGGACTGAAGGACAACTGTAAATTGGAGAAACTCGGGTGAGGTTAAATTTGCAAATAATAGTTACGTATTTTTGTTTGCAGAAAACAACAACAACAACAACAAAATCCTGTTCCAGACTCTCAGATGTCTTGTAAATGTCTGTTCTGTATTTTTGTTTGAATATAAAATGAATTCCCTGTTCCAGACTATCAGACTGCAGTATCAGTGAAGAAGGTTATAAAGCTCTGGCTTCAGCTCTGAGATCAAACCCTTCACACCTGATAGAGCTGGATCTCAGAGGAAATGATCCTGGACAATCAGGAGTGAAGGAGCTCACTGATGCATTACTGGATACAAAGTGTAAAGCAAAACTGAGGTCAGATATGATGTGGAAAAAATCTAATAAATAGATGTATGCTTTTATCCAAACATTTTATTTAATAAATTCTGTTTAATCAAAGAAAACTAACCTGTTTTATAAGTAGTCAGGTTTAACATTTTATTAAAGCAAATTTTAATTCTTATCTTCTTATCTTATCTTAAATTCTTATCTGCAGGTTTTTGAGTTCTGCTGCTGATGAATTCTGTCAGTTTGTGACTGGAATTGTGGGTAAAAACCCATTACTCCTGAAAGAACTGAATCTGAGTGATCGTGAACTAGGAGACACACGAGTGAATCAACTCTCTGATCTACTGCAGGACAAACACTGTCAGATCAACACACTCATGTGAGTATATTGTGTGTTATAAACATTGACACGTTTTTAATAGACTATGTGCATGGATCATCATATCTAATGCAACTGAAAATCATCCTGTATAATTGTTGGTGTGACTATATTCAATTTCAAAAGGTTCCTTGAATGGCAATGACAGTAAAATAATCACAATAATCCGGTACATTAAATAGATTTACCGTAGAATGTCCTATTTAAGATGTTTATTCACTATAGCAGTCTCAAAGTACATGGCAGTACTCTGGCTTCAGGAGAGTAAGAATGAACCATGAACATTATTAAACTGAAACCTTATACTGTTTTAATTTACTGCCTTTATAAGTTAATGAAGATGCTCCTTGGCTGTCGTCACAGCTGTGCTTTGTTAATGCAGTTTTGACCCACCGATGTATGAGATTCAGGTCCCTTGTTTCCACACCCATCCCTATTCTACGATTAGTACCATTTGCTCAAGATGTGGTCATCTCAAATAGTGCAGAGACAACAACTGTTGACTTTTCTTTCTTATCATAAGTCAGCCCTTTTGGGAAATGAGCATCAACACAACATTTAGGGCCCTATCATACAGCCAGCGCAAGACGCAACGCAATTGTTGTTTGCTAGTTTCAGCTCAACGCAAGAGTCGTTTGGATGTTTTGCACCTTGCTGTTTAAACAGCAAATGCATTTGCGCTCATATGTGTGCCCATAGGTGTTCTGGTCTAAAAAGAGGCATGTTAAGGTGCATTGCTATTTTTAGGAACTAAAATACACTGTGTAATAGACCAGGTAAGAGCAGGTCTAAAGTCCAGCGCAGAGCGCGTTAGTTGTGCACCTTACTTAAACGTTGCTTAATACACACAGGGTGTACAGCAATACGCAAATATCTTGTGGAAAAAGAATTAAAAAGAAAAAGAATTAAAGGATTAAAATATTACACAAAATTATTATTTTCTAGCCAACATAAATATAAAAACCATTCTTTCATGCCTTCTTCATCTTGGGGGGCTTTTTCAGTTTATTCATGACAATTTGGTTTTGTATAATGTTATCACTATTAGCAGTATTATTTATTATATGCATATGTATATTTGTTTTTTTAAAAACAAGCTTAGATTTGTCCACCTGTCAGGTTTTAGACCATATGGGGCACAACATGTGTATTTTGATATAACTCAGGTTTTTGAACACACTTTGTTATTATTGTTCATTTATTCATTTGCTGGAAATTAGAACTGAACTTAGAAATAGTTTTGAAACAAATATTTTGCGCTTAATAAACTAAATTAATTATTTATAGGCCAATGGATGTCTGTGCGTACAAGACGTTTCCCTATCCCTTCCCTGAGGAGGCTCATCTCTCATTCTCGCACTGTAGATGCTCTGTTTAACTGTTTTCTTTCTTGTGAAGTGTTCAGTTTTTCCATTTACAAAGTCTGTCATGTAAATAGCAAATGCGCCATGGCACAACACAACTGATTCATAAAGGTAATCGGACATGAGACTCTAGGTTATTCTCAAAACACACCCATAACTCATTAAGAAAATAAGCTCAACCCTGTTAGAACATGCACCACTGCACAAAGCGGATTTCTTTGTCCTTAAAATAGCAAAAGTGGATTCGGACAGGCCCTTAATGCTTTTGCTCCTTGCGCTTTGCACGTTGCGCCTAGATCATCAAAATAGAGCCCTTAGAGTGGAAGTTGGGTCAAAGCAGACTCATTTCTTACAAGACCCAAGTGTTTATTCAGTTTTTCAAGCACAAAACAAGATGGAAAGATGTTTAAATATAAGTTTTGTAGTGGAGCACAATAAACTCACGGAAATACTGTAATAAAGTATGTCCGACGTGAGACCCACATTACCACTGATTTTGATAAAGGAATATTTTACAAGCAGCCAGTTTATAATGTCCTGATAGTTCACCAGGTACGTCCGTGGATGGCTTAGCGTAAATTAAAAGTCCGCTTTTATGGAGCCCATTCTGTAAGCAGTTCAGATTCACACTGTCATAGTTGTTTATTGAAGAAGATTCATACATAAACTGAAGAAGGTGTTCTTTTTTTTCTTTTAAAGGCTGAAGAATAACAGGATTACAGCAGAAGGTTGTGCTGACTTGATGTCCGCATTTAATTCAAACCCTTCACACCTGACAGAGCTCAATCTGAGTGTGAATGAACTAGGAGACTTAGGAGTAGAGAAGATCTGTCCACTGCTGGAAAATACACTGTGCAGATTGGAGAAATTAAAGTGTGTATTTTATTATGTCTGTCTACTTGACTACTTGAAGACTTTAATCTTACCTAAGATACTGTGATGAAGTTAGAATTTTAGAGTTTTTCAATGAGGCATTTGTTGCATGCTTAAAATATGAAAATTCATTTTTTAAACAATTTCCACTTTCTATAAAAACATTTTAATTCTAGGCAAGGCAAGTTTATTTATATTGCACATAGGGATGCACCGATATGGATTTTTTGGCCGATACCGATAACCAATAATTCTTCAGACTTGGAGGCCGATTGCCAATATATATAGGCCGATAATTATAAATATTTCAAAATGTTATATTTTTACACAGCAAACTTCATAAAAGCTGAAACTCGGCTCTTTTGAACTGAATAGCCTATACTCAAAGCAAAAAGCTATGATTTCAAAATTATATATTCAATTATATATAACCTATATTCACGATTTCACACAAATCAGCATGCAAAAAATACATTATTTCATTTTCTTCATAGTAAATTAACATTCAAATTGACTTGCATAAAATTAAAAAAGGTTAAATAACAAAATGGGATTTAATTAACAAGCAAGGTAAATATATTTTAAATAAGATGAAAATTAAAGAGCTAAGGACTAAAACCAGCTCAAATGTTCTTGAATAAAACGGGTTACAGTAATGTACATGTGTACAAATATGTCATGTCCGAAAAAGCCTTTTTTAGAGTGGGTTTTGACAGTTCAGAGCCACAGTACAAGTGATAAGCTAGATACAGAATGTATTATTTTTAAAAATGCGACATAAATTCATCCTATTTGGCGTTTTAGATTCTTTCGAACACATGTAGCATCAAAGCTGACAAACACAGAGCAGAATACAAAGACAGAACGTGTGGCCCGTATGCTGGATTCAGTGACCGATGCACCACTCTCCCCTGTTGATCTGTGAAGGCTCAAGATCTATGTGTGTGTGAAGGCTGTCAGATCTATGTGTGTGTACGCGCGCGGTGAAAGCTGTTGCGCGCTCGTTATAATCAATATGAATATTCTGATCAAACTGAATACAATCTTACATCAACAACACATGGGAAGCAATGCGTTGATAAAAAAAAATAATTATATTAGATTAAAAACCTTATGTAAAGTTTTTGTTTAGCGCGTCACGTGTGCAGGTCAGTTTGATGTGTGTGTGTGTGTGTGTGTGTGTGTGTGTGTGTGTGTGAAGCGAAGAGGGAGAGACAGAAAAGAGGAGCTCTTTTTTTCGGGTCCTCGTTCATTCACCGGCTGCAACTAAAAGAATTAACCCCGAAACTAATATTATTCGGCCCTGGAGTAATAAGTAAATCTCCCTGCTATCTCTAACACAACAAAGAGAAAGTGCAGGAAAGGCTTTCATATGTAATATTTTTTCCTGAGGCGATTTGAAGCAAAATACACAATGGCACTCAATCAAACATATCTACAATGATAAGGATAATGGTTACTCACTGAGTTATTAACGCACAGCAATACTACGTGAAGAAAGGACGGACTTTGAAGGAATAATCAGTGTAAGGAGAGATCCATGAACAAGTCTGAACATGTTCCGCCCACGCGTGCGCGGCAACAATTACGTAATTTATCGGCTTAAAGATATCAGCCTAATATAGACATCGGATCAATAACGATAATATTAAAAAGAGCATTTATCGGCCGATAACGATATGGCCTCCGATATATTGTGCATCCCTAATTACACATTTCATACACAGTGGTAATTCAAAGTGCTTTACATAAACAAGAATAAAATATTCTGTTTATATATGTTTTTGAAAAGAAATAATACTTTATTTATTTGTGTACTGTGCTTCAAGCATTCATTGTTGTATTTAGTTTCACATGTATTTCACACATTTTTCTCTATTTACAGTCTGTCAGACTGCAGTATCACTGGACAAAGTTATGAAACTTTGGCTTCAGTTCTGAGATCAAACTTGTATCTAAAAGAGCTCGATCTCAGAGGAAATGATCCTGGAAAATCAGGAGTGAAAAAGTTCATTGATTTCCTGCAGGAGGGATCATGTAAATTACAGATTATCCGGTATTAATCTATTTATATTCAGTATTTGGAACAAACATAGAGTCAGAAATGTGCTACATGATAACCATCAAATAGTCAATGCAGAACATTAACTTCTGTTCTACTTCCTGTAGGTTTCTGAAGAGTCCTGATGCAGAGGAAGCATGCGAGTATCTCACTAAAGATTTGGTCATAAATCCATTATTACTGACAGAACTGGATCTAAGTAAAGTTAAATTAGGACATCTGGATGGAGAGAAATTCTCTGCTTTTTTGATGGACTCGCATAATAAAGTGGAGAAAATAAAGTAAGTGACCATAATTTTAGAGAATCTGTGATCCTGGACCACAGTGCATATGTTGCACAGGTGTGTGCTGAAATTACGTACATGTAGGCTACTATAAGAATCCATTCCATCACACTTTCAGTTTACACACATCTTGAACCATGTTTTCCTGTGTTTTTTTTTTTTTGTATTGATCATTTTTCCTGAAAATGTGACTGCACATGTGAGAAACATTTAAACTTGATGTCTTCGACCTGATAAAATAAGATGTTTTCAGCTGTAAATTTGACATGAGCATAGGTTGATGCAGCAATGAGCACAGATTTGACACTGTTGTGCAGACTTGTGTATAAAAGTTCACTAAACTCTAACTGAGCTAGTCAGTGGTTACGGTGGCAACAAAACGATATGATATAGATTGGTAAGTGGCAGTAATTATAAATCTATGGAGAACTAAACAGGTATAAACTTGTGTGCTTAATTATATGACTTTGTTTTTCATCTTATTGCTACCTATCATTGATAAATGTAGTCAGTTATTAATCTGTGTAATTTAGGAGTGATGAAGTAAGCAGCATGAAAAAATCTTCTAAAGCTTCTAAAATACTACATAAAACAGCACCTGTAGCCACAGTGAGGCATATGTGAGCCAATATAAAGTGTAGTAAGAGTTAATAATGCTGTTTTTGTGTTTAGGCTGAATAACTGTGAGTTGACAGAGGAAAGCTGTTCAGTTCTAGCTGCTGTTCTCTCCTCCAAAACCATCCTGAAAGAGATGAACCTGAACAACAGTCGTCTGCTGGACTCAGGAGTCAGAAAGATCTGTGAGGGACTGAAGAATCCTGTGTGTGAGCTGGAAACACTTGAGTGAGTACATTTAACAAAAGCCAGACCGTCACAACAGTATTGTATATATTGAATCAGTTCAACGATGATTAATTTTTTCTCCATTAAATAGGATCACTACAAAGAATTCTGGAAGAAAATGTGGAAATTGAAAAATAAAGTATATGTAGCAAAATTAAAATCAAAATTACTCTCCTACTGATTTTTAATTATTGAATCAACTCGCATAGGCATTTCAAATCCAAGTGTTTAAATAGATTTCTTCAAAGTCTTATTAGAGGATCAGCTGAGCTTAATTTGTAAATTGTGAGGTCCCGCAACAGATCGGGGCATGGGGGGTGTTGGGCGGGTCGTGGTGACGCGTAAGAAATTGAAGAGCCGTATGAGGAGGGGGATCAATACAATGAGGTGTCGGATCAGACTTCATATTTCCGGCACAAATTAAGCCCTGAGGATGAGTGTTCTGTTTGTGTAAATGTTGGATAATTTAGAGAAACATTATGATTCAGTCTAATAATGAATTTGAACCTCAGTGCAATTGTTTAGTCTTTCAGACTGCAGTATCAGCGAAGAAGGTTATAAAGCTCTGGCTTCAGCTCTGAGATCAAACCCTTCACACCTGATAGAGCTGGATCTCAGAGGAAATGATCCTGGACAATCAGGAGTAAAGGAGCTCACTGATTTATCACAGTACAGATGTAAAACACTGACCATCAGGTGATTAAAAATAGCATTACAATTAGCAGGACAAAATGCTGTCTTGCTGCAAGTTTTTAACAGTGATCACTTTTTAATTTACAGTTCTAATATTTTTTCTTTAGGTTTTTGAACAGTTCTGCTGCACAGGAAGCATGTGATCATCTTACTAATGCTCTGGGTACGAGTCCATTATTAATGACAGAACTGGATCTGAGTGAAGATAAATTAGGAGATCTGGATGGAGAGAAACTCTCTGCTCTTCTGATGGACTCTCATAGCAAAGTGGAGAAAATCAAGTAAACATAAAATCAGACATTATAACTTACAGTAATTAATATCAAAAGTTGAAAGTGTGCTGATTATTGAATAATGCTGTTTTGTGTTTAGGCTGAATAATTGTGAGCTGACAGAGAAAAGCTGTTCAGTTCTAGCTACAGTTCTCTCCTCCAAAACCATCCTGAAAGAGCTGAACCTGAACAACAGTCGTCTGCTGGACTCGGAAGTCAGAGAGATCTGTGAGGGACTGAAGAATCCTGTGTGTGAGCTGAAAATACTCAAGTGAGTACAGTACATTCACCAGCAGGACCATTCCTCACAACTGTATTCATAAAACTTTTATATATAGTGTGTATAAAGTGTATTGTTTGAGATCCAAGATTCTAATAAATTTAGAAATAACATATCTTTCTTCATTATTAATGTTTATAATATTATGGTTTATTAGCATTAATTATAGTATGCATATTATAGGAATGTATAAATTATGTTATTGTTAATTATATTACGTTCAGGTACAATGTAATGCAATGCAGTGATTCCTGTCTGACATGAGTCCCATATTGTATAGTTTGGCAGTGCAGATCACTGATTTTGAACAAGGAAGATCTTAAATGCAGCAAGTTTATAACGCCCAAACAGTTCACCGGATGCAACTGTGGGTTGCCTTAACACAACTAAACAATGTTTTCTGTCTTTGTCTTCAGGCTGAATAATAACAGGATTACAGTAGAAGGTTGTGCTGCTTTGACTTCAGCATTTAATTCAAACCCTTCACACCTGATAGAGCTCAATCTGAGTGGAAATAAACTTGAAGACTCTGGAGTAGACAGAATATGTTTACTGTTGAACAATCAACACTGTAGATTGGAGAAAATGAGGTGTGTATTTAAATTGGTCTAAAAACTCTAAAAGTCTGTTTTACTACTTGAAGACTGTTTAATATTGTGTGTAGATATTTGAATGTCAAGTTTTTTCATTAAGGCATTTTTTGCATGTTTATACCGTGAAAGTGCTTTTTTTTTTTTTTTTTTAAATATTTCCAATATTATTTAATCTTTTTATTTTAAAGAAATAATATTTTATCAGGCGAATGTACTTTGTGCTGGACCGCCTAATTAAACAAAGATAAACCAGGATCCTCCCTATGCTATATTTTTTAGCTAGAGTTTAGTTAAAGGATCATCTTTATAAGATTTTGCTCAAGAAATAAATTAGAATTGATACTTTACCACACAAGGTAATATGATGAAAATTAAAAAAATACACTTTTATTAATAAAATAAAATCCTGTAAAAAAGTAGAATAAACAAAGATACAAAAAACAAAAACAAAATCCTTTACTTTCTTCCGTTGAGAATAAAGGGCCTAAGACATTCATTACATAGAAGTCAGAAAGCGCAAAGCTGGTTTGTAGATTTCAGCTTTTTAAACTCCTTATGCATAGATAAAGATCCACTACTAGGACCCTGTTCAGAGACAGGTTTCAGAAACGGTATTCAATAAAAGGTTTCAGAAACTGTGTTTAGAAACAGGTTTGTAGAAACAGAGCATAGGTCATTCATAGACCCAGGTGTATAACCTAATTAAATCATATGTTCAAGAGCATGCTTATCAATTGAACAGTTAGTTGACCCCTCGGGCAAACCGATACATAATCATAAGTATATTGCAAAACATGAATCAACATTTAAGCAGTTTTATCCTCAGCATGTATAGTGTGCCTGCACATTCACGCACTCAGAGTCATGTGTGTAAGCTGAGCAGAGAGGTCAGCCAAAGTTCCTCCAGCTGATTTGTTGGTTCGGCGCGCCCTCTGGTGGAGGCACCTGTCCTTTCTCTTACGCTTGGCTACATTATTAAGAGTTGTGCTTTTATGCATTGGAATATCAGAATACATCAGTGATTTATTATTTATTTTTTGTGTGTGTCTCATATAATTAACTTCATCAGACCAATCGGACTTCACAACTTAAAGCATTTAATTTAGTACTTTGTTGCACAAGTATTTCATGTTTTTTTTTCTCTATTTACAGTTTGTCAGACTGCAGTATCACTGGACAAAGTTATGAAACTTTGGCTTCAGTTCTGAGATCAAACTTGTATCTAAAAGAGCTAGATCTCAGAGGAAATGATCCTGGAAAATCAGGAGTGAAAAAGTTCATTGATTTCCTGCGGGAGGGATCGTGTAAATTACAGATTATCCGGTATTAATCTATTTATATTCAGTATTTGGAACAAACATAGAGTCAGAAATGTGCTACATGATAACCATCAAATAGTCAATGCAGAACATTAACTTCTGTTCTACTTCCTGTAGGTTTCTGAAGAGTCCTGGTGCAGAGGAAGCATGCGAGTATCTCACTAAAGCTTTGTACATAAATCCATTATTACTGACAGAACTGGATCTAAGTAAAGTTAAATTAGGACATCTGGATGGAGAGAAATTCTCTGCTTTTTTGATGGACTCGCATAATAAAGTGGAGAAAATAAAGTAAGTGACCATAATTTTAGAAAATCTGTGATCCTGGACCACAGTGCATATGTTGCACAGGTGTGTGCTGAAATTACGTACATGTAGGCTACTATAAGAATCCATTCCATCACACTTTCAGTTTACACAAATATCTTTGACAACTAAAATGGTAACATTTGGATTGATTAGATCTAAACCACCTTAAGTGCCAATAAACCAACCTAATTTTCTGATCTATTGAAGGAAACGATGACGGTATAAGTTGCTGTGATGCAGGGACCAGTTTTGCATGTTATTTCTGATTTGCTGAAGTAGTTTAATGAGAACACTGTTGGGATCTCAGTTATGTAATCATCTAAAATCTTACGTAAAACAGCACCTGTAGCCACAGTGAGGCATATGTGAGCCAATATAAAGTGTAGTAAGAGTTAATAATGCTGTTTTTGTGTTTAGGCTGAATAACTGTAAGCTGACAGAGAAAAGCTGTTCAGTTCTAGCTGCTGTTCTCTCCTCCAAAACCATCCTGAAAGAGATGAACTTGAACAACAGTCGTCTGCTGGACTCAGGAGTCAGAGAGATCTGTGAGGGACTGAAGAATCCTGTGTGTGAGCTGAAGATACTCAAGTCAGTACATTCAACAAAAGTGTTCACATAGATTTCTTCAAAGTCTTATTAGAGGATGAGTGTTCTGTTTGTGTAAATGTTGAATAATTTAGAGAAACATTATGATTCAGTCTAATAATGAATTTGAACCTCAGTGCAATTGTTTAGTCTTTCAGACTGCAGTATCAGTGAAGAAGGTTATAAAGCTCTGGCTTCAGCTCTGAGATCAAACCCTTCACACCTGATAGAGCTGGATCTCAGAGGAAATGATCCTGGACAATCAGGAGTGAAGGAGCTCTTTAATGTCCTACAGGATCCTCAGTTTAAAACAAAAATTAGGTCAGTTATTATGTGAAAAAATAAAATGCATGCTTTTTATCCAAACAGTTTTTAGAAAGAGTATCAAAAAAATATGCATAAAATGCATTTTTTTTATTATAGCATAATTAAAAGTGAATTAAATTTAAATTTTGATTTTTAGGTTATTGAGTCCTGCTGCTGATGACGCCTGTTCGTTTGTGGCTGGACATGTGGGTGAAAACCCGTTACTCCTGAAAGAACTGAATCTGAGTAATTATGAGCTAGGAGACACACGAGTGAATCAACTCTCTGCTCTACTGCAGGATAAACACTGTAAACTCAACACACTCATGTGAGTACAATGTCTTTTATAAATATTGACACATTTTTCACAACCTATATGTATGGGTTGTGTCTAAGGCCACCAAAAATGATCATGCGAAATGGTTGGCATGACTTCAATTTCATGAGGTTTCTTGAACAGCAGTGACACTGTAATATAATCAGAACCTAGTACAGTATATTAAATTGAACTAAGTATTCTATCAGTTGTTTAAACATAAAATGAGATGGAATGATGTTTAAATGTAAGTGTCTTGAGGAGCTGCAGCGGAGCACTAAAAATCCACAGAAAATATTGTGGTAGAGTAAATGTTCATAATATAAGGCACAATGCAATGTAACATAGTGATCCTTGTCTGACATGAGACCCATATTATACTGTGTCTCAATTAGGCAGTGCAGATCACTGATTTTAAAAACAGGAAGATACTAAATGTGGTGAGTTTATAATGTCCTGACAGTTCACCGTAAGCATTATATCACTCTATATTATGTTCAGGCTCAGTAATTGTGGTCTAACAGAGGAAAGCTGTTCAGCTCTTGCTTCAGTTCTCAGATCAGACTCCAGCAGTCTGAAGGATCTTGACCTGAGCAATAATAATCTGCAGAATTCAGGAGTGAAGCGGCTCTCTGATGGACTGAAGGACAACTGTAAATTGGAGAAACTCAGGTGAGGTTATGTCTGACATGTTAAATTTGCAAATGATAGTTACGTATTTTTGTTTGCATAAAAAAACAAAAACAAAATAAATCCTGTTCCAGACTCTCAGATGTCTTGTAAATGTCTGTTCTGTATTTTTGTTTGAATATAAAATGAATTCCCTGTTCCAGACTATCAGAATGCAGTATCAGTGAAGAAGGTTATAAAGCTCTGGCTTCAGCTCTGAGATCAAACCCTTCACACCTGATAGAGCTGGATCTCAGAGGAAATGATCCTGGACAATCAGGAGTGAAGGAGCTCACTGACTTACTGCAGGATCCACACTGTACACTGAAGACACTGAGGTGAGATGTGATAAAATTATACAAATTCAGTGAAACAAAGATTTTTGTTTTTGTTTTGGAAAACTGTAAAAGAACCTGCAAATTTGGCAGTGAAAAATTAATTTTAATTTTGAATGTTTTCACCAATAACTTTAGTTAATATTTAAATTAGATACAATTTCATCTTCCCATCTGCAGGTTTCTTAGTTCTGCTGTAGAGGAAGTCTGTAAACATTTGTCTGATGTTCTCACTGGGGACCCGTTAATCCTGAAAGAACTGAATCTGGGTGGATGTAAAATAGAAGACAAAGTGAGTTATCTTGCTACTCTACTGCAGGATAAACACTGTCAGATCAGCACACTGGTGTGAGTATTGCACATGGTTTTATGCTTAACCTGTTAAATTTTATAATTTTTTTTATTAAAGAAGATTTTGAAGTGAATTTAAGAACATTTTGGTTTGTTTTCTTTCTCTGCAGGCTGAACAATACCAGTATTACAGAAGAGGGTTGTGCTAATCTGACTTCAGCAATTACGTTAAACCCATCACACCTGAGGGAACTGAACCTAAGTGATAATAAACTAGGAGACTCTGCAGTGAAAAACCTCAGTGATTTACTGATAAAGACACAATTCAAGCTGGAGAAACTACAGTTCGTAACCATACTAAAAACTACTTTGCCTTTTGTAAATCTTCAGTAAAGTCTTTTATAAATGACTACTTGTCTTTTTCTCTTTCTGTCTTCAGTTTGAGTAATTGCAGTATTACAGAGGAACAGTGTGTGATCCTGACTTCAGCTCTGAAATCAAACCCATCACACCTGAGAGAACTGAACCTCAGTGTGAATGAAATGGGAGACTCTGCAGTGAAAAACTTAAGGGATTTTCTGATGAAGCCACAATGCAATCTGGAGAAACTACTGTTAGTAACTTACACATATAAAGCCTCCAAACTATCATCGCCAAATTCTAGTTGTCCTTCTATCTTGGACAAAATATTGCCCAGAAGTTTCCTGGTGTATTAATGATTAAATGGTGTTTATGATGGATTTGACTCGCATGTTTTGAACGTTAGTTTCTGTGTACTTAACATCAATATCTTTTCACTTTCTTGTCTACAGTCTGCGTCAATGCAGTATTACAGAGAAGCAGTGTGAGATCCTGACTTCAGCTCTGAAATCAAACCCATCACACCTGAGAGAACTGGACCTCAGTAGAAATGAAATAAACAACACAGGAGTATATCTTTTATCTGAAGTACTGAAGGATCCACACTGTAAACTGGAGAGATTGAGGTGAAGAACATACACTTTAGAGAATTACAATGATTAAAATCAAAACACTATTTCAGCATCTTATAGTGGTTGTGAGTACATATTGAAGTTGCAACATTCTTTATTTGTTTTGTATCTTTTATCTTCTAGTCTAATTGAATGTGGCATCACAGATGTTTCCTCTTTTGCTCACAATTTGATGAACACAGAAACCCTGAAAGAGCTTGATCTTAGAAACAATTATATATTCAAATCAAGGCAGAAACTGATTGATGCGCTACGAGACTCTAACTGTAAACTGAGGTGAGTAAACTTTTGGTGCATTGTAAAAGTTTACCTCTTGGATCTATATGAAATATGAAAGGAAAATAGCATTACACTATTGAAACAAATGGCTAATTGTTAATTTAAGCATTTTTAAGGTGCGATAGACTTACATTTGCTGACAGAAACACTGTTTTAATTCACAATTTGAAACATTTACTCCTGGTTCATTTATCAGCTTTTTTTTAAACATTGCGTTCTTTAGTTTAATAAACATTTATATCAGTGTTTTGAATGTATGGTATTTAAACATTTTTATAAATGTCTACTTCAAATAGTTTGATTCAAAATGAACTAGCCAACACATTTTTTCATTCCTCCTACAGCCTAGACAAGGTTAACTTGCATCAACTTTTGCATAAATTAGTTTCGGGAACTCTGTGAACCCATCATCATCAGGTGAGGATCATCACAAAAGCTAGTTGGTCCCTCAACAACTGTCTCAATACTGCTAAATGCCAAGTCAAGCAAATGCTGCAAAATTGCTGCATATTTTGGGCAGCTTTATTTGGCATCATGTGACGTTATTGTAACACAATATTTGTAAATTGATCAAGATTGAGTGTGCTTTATAAAACAGACTAGCATGCTGATAGAATGTGTGAAGGAGGTGCTAAATGAAAATTTCTATGATGTTTATGTTGGGAGCTATCAATACTTCTGACAGTGTGTTTTTTATTTTTTTTACATTTCATTTTATCAAAATTATATATATATATATATATATATATATATATATATATATATATATATATATATATATATATATATATATATATATATATATATATTTATTTATTTTTTTTTTTTTCACCTTTAATGGGATAGGATAGTGGAGGACAGTCAGGAAAGCATTGGGAGCAAAGATAGGGGAATGATCGCCATAGGACATTGAGCTGGGAATCAAAATCCAGTTGCCTTGAGCATTATGGTGCTATATGTCGGCGCACTTAAACACTAGGCTATTGGTGCCGACCAGATTTTATTATTTTATAAGCCAAATTAAATCAGTAGGTTTTTTTTACAATAGTATAGCACATTACTTACATACAAATTCATACAAATATAATTAGTTTTCTTTTAAAACTTTGAGAACTTCATGCACATTTCTAATAAAAAAATCTCTTCAAATAGTACATGTGATTTTTTTTTCATTTCACTTGCTCTTTTGTATTGCTGTTTAAAAATGATTTGTGGAAGAGGCTTATACGTACAGTCGAAAACTGCAGCAATAATAGATTCACAATTTTATTTTATAGGTGCCATGGAGGATGAAGAATGGTCTGCTCAGGGCTCAGATATGTACTTTCAGCAGACATCTGGCTCTAAAGTATAAAGTCCTGATGGAAGTAATTTGCCTGTCAAAGAATATAAGTGTTAAGTGTATTCCTTAAGTTATACTCAATGTGGCACTTCTGTTTTACATTATATCTTTCTGACATTGAATATACGAACTATGTTTGTTTACTTTTAAACCATAATAGTTGTCATGAATGAACAAATCAAATTGTCTTTAATCTTCTCATGTATTAGGTTGCTGTATTATAAATTCATCCTGTTTCAGGACGTTTTATTAAACTTTTACTGAAATGAAGCTACCAAAATGACTAATTTTGTCACAGTGTGATGTAATGATAAAAGACCACCAGACTTACAGAAAATCTTGAATTTAACATATTTAGTGCTTTAAGTCAAAACCAGAATAAAAAAAAATAACTGACAGTTTTTATAATCTTTATCATATTGTTTTTGAGTGATTTTTTTATTGTATAATGTGCCATGATGCTCCTGCCCTAATTTAATTGCCCCTTGAGGGATTAATAAAGTTGTTAAACTATAACAATGTTGTATTCAAAATTTTTATTACAGAAAACAGTATTGTGAGTATGCACTTTTAGACAGAAAGGTACAAAAGCCGAATCACACACTGGAGTGATACAGTTTTAAAAGTACATTTTTATGATTTTTTTTAAACATTTTTTTAGCACCTTTAGATTTGTGAGTGTATAAAAATGTCCACAATATGAACGTTTATCAGTTGTGAAAACAGTTTTCACAGATAAGTGTAGCACTTTTTACTCATTACTTTTGGATTTCACAACATGTGAACAAATTGTGAAGGATGGAAACGCTATTTTTAAGATACTTAATGCTTTTCTGGACAGTTTCTCAGTAGATCAAATTGCAGCACTCTCACAGTTTATGATTCAGTCAAAGATCATTTTCAGAGTTATTCATTTTGCAAGCTCAAACATTTTAAAAGCTTGTTGCACCCATATGTTTAGTAATGAGATAAGGGTGTTTTCAAGTTATTAGTTATTAACATAAAAGCTATTGGCTATTAGTTTTTACATTGGTCTCAAGATAAAATAATTTCACAATACAGATAATTTCATCAATTCAAATACACTTATACTCTCAGAATTAAAGGTAACTCAGTCACTGGGTAACTTTGTGCCTATTTGTACCTCAGTGGATTCAGAAAGACCAATCAACACTTTAAATCATATTTGTACTCTAAATAAGGATGACACTAAGGTCTTAGCATCAGTCTGCTAATATAATATCCGATTAGAAAACTAATGTAGTTCACATGAAGTGTTTTTATGTTCATCAAATAATTAGCTGAATGGGAAATCGTATTTTGGGTTTTAAATAAAATATTTACCGAGTCTAAATCAGAGTAAAAAAACCCAGATAAACATGCTAGTGGCACAGAAGCAGGTCTATTACAACTTCCTTTGCAAAACTAGATACTAGAAAATAATTCAGTTGCTGACATTTTAATATTTTAATATCTAATAACAATACAAGGAACAGATCTCGTTCACATATC
Source organism: Danio rerio (assembly GCF_052040795.2). Taxonomy (NCBI): domain Eukaryota; kingdom Metazoa; phylum Chordata; class Actinopteri; order Cypriniformes; family Danionidae; genus Danio; species Danio rerio. The sequence continues at coordinate 9,182,849 of NC_141042.1, forward strand.
TTAGAAACTGAAGCTCAAATAACTGCTATTCATCATGGAGTATAATACAATTTGTAGGATGAATGTCAAGATAGCATACAGCCTACTAATAACTTACAAACTGAATAGATTTGGTGTCTAAAAAACCTTAGAAATTGCATTTTCAGAATTAAGCATATTAGATGACAGCCCTGCGTGTCATTTAATTTACTACCTTTTTAAAAGGTAGAGTAATCCAATCCAGCAGGTGGCAGTATGAACCAGTTTGGCTGTTCTCGCCAATGAATCCCACGAAGAAGAAGAAAACGAAAGCGATTGAAAAACAACACCGAAATATATCCAGCTCCAGAACCGCAGAACCACACACGTTTTAGGCACACAATCTAGGAAACACGATTTAGGCAAACCATATATGGTAACTACCTAACTCTTTAGCATTATCGCCTCCTATTAAATTTCACAAGTATGGTTTCCCATTTCAGTCATTATTATGATTATATCGTAATGATCACTTTAATAGCTCTGCATTTCTGAACTCAAATTATGTAAATAAAAAATAATTGGTTGAAGACACTTATGACTTTATTCACGTGTCCACATACACAAAGAAAACATAATAGACCGTCTAATTGTTGGATTAAGTGTAATAAACTAATTAAAGTTCTTATTCTTATCATACTTGGTTAATCACTTTGTTGTAAAATATAAAAAGCAAACAATAATATGTCACATTAAAATGAATTAGCCTACTAGTTAATCATTTAAACAATATATATAGTTATAAACTGATTATCTTAACTGATTATCTGATTATTTATAAGTTTTTAAATAAACTACTATCTATTACTAAACTGTCACAGCTGTTATTATATATATATATATATATATATATATATATATATATATATATATATATATATATAACTTATTATTTTTCATTATTAATAGTTAATTTGTTCCTATTGCTAAATTTTGATTTAAAAACTATTTATTGCTTACTATAAATTACAGTATTAAACAAGGGAAATCATTAATTAAAAGGTTATTAGAAAGTTAAGCAAATAAACACTATTAAATCGCTTGAGTAAAATATTAATATAGTGTTACACATTTGTTACATGTAAAAAGATTTTAGTTACATACAATGTATTATTGCCAATTTTAACTTGCTAATATTTCCTTCATTATAAATGAATCCATTATATAAATTAAACCTTGTTAAATTAGATTGTTCAGCAAGGCCAGCAAACGAGTATCTGCCATATTATTGTCAGATAATAATGACTGATTAAAAACTGTTCAGTATATTGAATGGCGATCGAAAACGATGCTCCCCATTCGGCCGTCTCGATCGCAATATTTGTGAAATAAAGTAAAGTAACACTTGTTTACTGTGTGCAATATTTATAAATATAAATATAAATATATCGATGACGATGTTCAAAAAGACGTTAATAACATTAACATCTGTCGTAACCATATTTTGCCTAGCTTGTGTGTGCCAGATTGTGTGTGCCTAAAACGTGTGTGGTTCTGCGGGCCTGCAGCTGGATGTTATTGACAACACCAGATGAAAATATAACTTCAAGCCTACATTTACAAAAAAAAAAAAAAAATACATGACTCGGAGAACATTGCTATATATCTCAATTTAGCAGATACAACTGTTTTACAACATACACTCACGGAGATTTATTAATAGTAGCCCAATTCAGCCGTGTTTGCTCTGCTGCTAAATTTCCAGCGATGGTTGACTGAGCTAGAAAAGAATTGCACATGAAAACTTTCAGTGCTTTAAATCATAATTTACTAGAAAAACAACTATTGGTAGTTTGTAAAATTCACTCTGATGTCTGTGGAAACGGCAATGAGAAAAGGTTACACTGTGTTTTGCTAGCTAGCCTCGTTTTTTAGCGCCAACAAGCAAAAAATATTGTATTGTTTTCAGGTGTCAAAATTAATTCATTTTAAACACATTATGGTAAAACAAGCTAAATCCTCTGCAAATGGGCTAGGCAAAATAAATTGCTCAAATCTGAGGAGGAGAAAAAGCTATTTTTAGATGGCTGATGACAAAATATGGCATCCACACTGTTTACCCTTACTGTAGATTATGCAGTAAATAACTGTAAAATAGCCAGTGTTTAGCTGTAATAAAAGGAAACAGTATTTAACTGTAAAATGAGCAGGATTTGTATAAAATTCTGTAGTGCAAAGAATAAATTACTGTAATTTATGTACCCATTACAGATATTTACTGCAATAATAAATGCTCAACCATTACTGCCCCATCTACTCTGATGCTTTATGTTGCTATTTATAATATAAATATGTGTGTTTTCTTTGGTTCCTTTTTTGTTTTTAACATAAAGTATCAGGAGTCAACCAATGCCACAAAGCTTATTAAAAGGTAAGTATAAGATATGGACGAGATGCATTTAAAGGCAAAAATAATCACACATTTAAAGGCAAAAATATTCACAATATTCACACAGCAAAGAAATTGTCACATTAATTATTATAACTTTGTTTACTTTTCCTGTAATTAATCTAATTTGCCTAGTTTGACCTATAGTTAAGCTTTTAAATTGCACTTTCAACTGAATATTAGTATTTTGCTAAATTACTAGTAAAAATGTGTTATTTAAAAAAATACATATCTTAAACAGCACGTACATACATGTTTGCAGAGACTCGATGAATTTGTCTGGAAAACTTCAAATGAAATAAGTAAAAGTGGCATTAACAGTATAGTATAAAGGCTTTCCTAAATAAATGTATAAATCATGTTATTTGTTGTGTTTTTTATTATTACTACAGATTTGGAACGACATGAGGATCAGATTATTTATTATTATTTTTTGCTTTGGGTGAAGTTTGTATATTTGTATTGTTTTTATTTAACGATATGTGCATGATTGTGATAAATGTAGGCAGTTGCTTTGAAAATATGCTATGCACCAGGGTTGTCAAACTCCTGGAGGGCCTCAGCACAGTTGAATTTAGTTCCAGCCCTGCTTCAACACACTACAATAAATGGCAAATTACTGTCCAACCATTACTGTCCCATCTACTCTGATACTCTGATTTATGTTGCTATTTATAGAGACGTGCATTTTAAAGGCAGAAAGCAATGATTTAGGCATCACCACACATTCCCACAGGCTGTCTGTCTTTTTCTAAACATAAAACTGTTGGAAAAAGTTTTCAGAAAATGCTGGCTCTTTAAGGGAGTCAGGTGTTTGATTTGTTCACTGCTGAGTGTGCTCTATTCTCTGTCCATCAATTCAGATGTTGAGTCTGATATGTTTTAGGCTTTAAATAAGAATCTACAATGAGTAAGTAAAATGTGTTCAAATGTTTTTGAGGCTTTCTAAAATAAGGCTGTGTTTTAAGTTATATTGTTGTTATCTTGAAATGTGTACTTGAAAGCTACATTGTTAGCTAGTTAGCCTCTGCTCATATAACTTCTTACATTACTTTTGTTTAAGTATATTTATTTATTTGATACTGCATATTGCCATAATGTACAGATGCTAACAGTTTCATGTATCTTTCGGGCAACTAAGCAGTTTTTATGCACATAAACACCATTAAATTCCATCACCTCAGTAAGGTAACATGTGCACAGAAATCATCACAGGGAATCACAAAAAACATGATACACATAATCATCCACACACACAAAAGCTCCACTGTCAGGTCCCAGGTTGTGAGTTTGTTGCTAAGTATTTTTCAGAGCTGTGCTTCCACCTATGCATTTATATTAGAAACAATAGAAAAGTTTGTGGTCATGAGATTTTTTGGTCCCACTTTATATTAAGTGGCCTTAACTAATATGTATTTACACAGGACTTAATAGTTTGTTACAATGTAGTTATTGTGTAAATACATGTATTTACTGTGTACTTATGCTTGATTAAATACATGTATGTAATTACATCTGTAACTAACTTTTATAATTACATTTGTAAATACACTGTTGACCATCCCTTACACCTTAACCCACCCTTAAACATACCCATACCACCAAACCTGTCCATAACCCAACCTCTATCCCAACTCAAAAGCACCACAGGTGTTCTCAAATACATTATAAACACAGTAAGTACATTGTATTTACTTTTTTGATGTAAGTACATAGTAGTTAAGGACACTTAATATAAAGTGGGACCGATTTTTTTTTTTAAGTAAATAATAATTATAACAATAAAAGATTGGATCTTTTGGATTTTCGATGTCGCCGACTTTATTTTTGTTTTTTATAATTATTTAAAACTTTTTATTGAGTGTTGACTCAGTATGTGCCTGTGTTTGACAAACATGTTTCTATTTATATCTAGAGTAAGTGTGTTTTCTTTTCATATGCTTATTTTTTTAATTATTTGAAACTTTAAAAAATAAAATAATTATTTTGTGTTTTTTGCGGTTGCATTTTTTTATGCATGGTCAGCATTGAGGAGAGAGTAACACATTTCACTGCAGCACTTTCTGTCCGTGTGTATGTGTGTATGTGTGTGTGTGTGTGTGTGCAAGTACATTTTTTTATTGGACATGAGATTGTGATAAATGTTTGAAGTAGCTTTAAAAGTATGCTATATACCATGGGGGTCAAACTCCAAGTTCCTGGAGAACTGCAGTGCAGCAGAGTTTAGTTCCCAACCTGCTTCAACATTACCTGTAGATTTCTAACAAGCCTTAATTAGTTTTATCAGGTGTTTTCAACTAGAGTTACAGCTTAAAGTCCCGATCACACTGTACTTTTCTCCCTATAGCCTTCCATTCATACGCATGAGAATGCTGCAGACCTGGAATGCTAGCTCATGTGACAAATTTCACAGTTCGCAGCATTGGAAAGTTCTAGCTTGGAGAACTCTGACCAGCGAAATCACATCATGTGATTGCTTAAGACCAATCAAAGATCAAAACATGACCTGAACAAAAATTTAAACTATGGACCAGTCGCTCGCTTTTTCAATCTCTAACTATTTTGTTTAATCCTACTCCTTTTTGCAGTGTCGTATGACAGAATTGAGAACGCATGCTCAAACGTTAGTCTGACTGCAGCCTTGCTGTGCAGACCTGTGGCTCTCATTAATATGTAAGACAATATTTATATCTGCTGATTTCTTAATTTTGTTATACATTTTCTGTTATATATTTGTTTGCTGCCAAAACAATAAAATACATTTGTCTGTATTTTTATGCCTTCTATTTTTAATAGCAGGTAAGAATACTAATTATTTTTAGTAACACTATGACATACTATTAATGTGTATGCAGTATGATGCTGTGAATTGTAACACTACAATACAGTAATTAACTGTACACTGTTTCCAGTGAGTTACCACTACTGCTCTATTACAGTAATTAACTGGCAACACTGTTGAAGATCCCACCTTCAGAAAAAAAAGCTAGATTCTAAACAAATGGCATGCAGAATGGGAGCAGTGCTAAATAAAGTAACTTTTTTGAATTCCAGCCCTTAATGGGAAGAAACTTAAAGTATGCATTACACTTGATTTTTTTAACACAAGACAGCGTATTGTACACACGAGACTCACTCATGGACATTTACTCAAAAGAGATGTTCCTCCAAATATAGGTATTGCAACAGAAACCAAACTGTGAAACATATAGGCTACTTTTGTAATGCCTAATTTTTAATTTTAGTTGACAAAAATCTTTACATTTTTAGACTTTAAACAATTATTTAAAAAATACAAATTATTTAAAAATAGTAGAATTTGTAACAAAAGCAAATATAAAAAACAGTTTCAATGCTTTTTTTTATCTTATGCATTGCAATTGATGCCTTTTTAATGTTATAAACCTTTATTTACTTAATTAGTAAGTGATATTCATAAAATGTTTTGTCATGACATAGAGAAATTGATATGCAATAAACTCAAATTTTATACATAAATCAAATGTAAGGTTTAAGCGAACAAATAAATAGATGCAGCTAGAAGAAATTATAAATAGAAAGGTTTACTGTCTTGAAGGGATAGAGGGAAAGTGCTTTTGGATTTTATTAATAAAAAATACGTACTAATTTTTATTATTACATGGTTAAAAATAAAATAAAAAAGTCGTTCTCTTTGTCTGTCAGCGTAGGGAACCTGGTCTGACCTGCCACGTTGTATATTCTGTCATTTGTGATACACAGACAGATCGGAACTAAATATTTCACACTAAACGCTGGTTACACCATAAATCAATTTATGTTGGCTAATCTCAGCAATCAGCAAATACGAAGCTTTTCTGTAGAAAGCGAAACTGAAAGCTCCACATGCACTTCCCCGCAACAATCTCAGAACGAGAAGTTTAAATGGAAATAGCCGACATATATGTGCACACGTCCCGTAATGCACTACGATTTACTAAATGTTCTCAATTCGGAGTTGTTTGAAAGTACTCAATGACTTGAGTTAAATCCATTTCGATGTTCTGCCAGCAGTGGAACTTTGTCGAACGGGCAAAAAGTTTATGTCGGTACTGTACGGTATAGGCTACCTGCACGTGGACGTTTGTGTATTTAATACATGATCCCTACATCAGCAAGAGGCCGACGGAAATAAACAATCAAAAATGAAGTTGACGGTAGTTCATCATTTTCCACCTAATGACTGGTAAGAAATCTTTATTATTTTCTCAAAAACGGTCTTCTAAGTGAATGGGAAGAAGTGTAACATTTTATGATGATTAGCCTACAGAAACAAGCATTTGCAACACGCGTTGGAAGGTATCAAACTTGCCGCGGGGGATTTTGTTTTTGTCAGCTGAAATTTTTGAAACTGTGCAAAACATCACATGCCCTTTTTCTTTGCGTTTTATTTTAAGCCAAATGTTTATTAGTGTAACTCTAAAAATTAAAGTAAACTTGAAGTAATGATGAAATTACAGTCCTATCGAATATTAAACCTAATAGTTATTTTCATTGTTTTTTAACATATACAGTTGAAGTCAGAATTATAAGCTCATCTTTTATTTTTTTCTTAAAAAAAAAAAAAAAATATATATATATATATATATATATATATATATATATATATATATATATATATATATATATATATATATTTCCCAAATGATTTTTAACAGAGCACGGAAATTTTCACAGTATGTCTGATTTTTTTTTTCTTCCGGAGAAAGTCTTATTTGTTTTATTTCGGCTATAATAAATGCAGTTTTTTATAAATAATTTTAAGGTCAAATTTGTTAGCACTTTTAAGCTATATATTTTTTCAATAGTCTACAGAATAAATCATTATTATACAATAATAATTTAAGCCGTTAAATGTCACTTTAAGCTGTATAGAAGTGTCTTAAAAAATATCTAGTCAAATATTATTTACTATCATCATAACAAAGATAAAATAAATCAATTATTAGAAATGAGTTATTAAAACTATTATGTTTAGAAATGTGCTAAAAAATTAGCAGAGGGACTAATAATTCTGACTTCAACAGTATATTTTTGACATGTTTAACCAGAGTTTTCGTAGTAGTACTGTGGTTACAAACTACAAACATCATTTTACACTTTCTCTACTCAAAGTGTTAACCATGGTGAAATTGTCTCTCTTAAGATGACACATTTGTTTTTTATACACGTTTTGCTGTCGTTACTAACCAAATATTGTTTTCTCTCATCAATGCAATATGCAGTTTAAGCTGAACTGGTGAATGTTTACAAAAACCAGTGTTGATCTGCACGCAGTATGTCAGAGGAGTGTGGAATGGATTTTCCATCTGAGATGAGTCTCTCAGAAGACGACAGGTCAGAGATTCATTTTCTTTTCTGTGAAAAACAAAACTTAAATGTTTGTATCTAATGTTTTGTTCAAATTAGGATGTCCTAAAAGCTTTTATTCGAAAAAAAAAAAAAAGACATGACAAACAGGGCTTGTGTGCAGTTTGAACTAAGGTTATTCTACCATTTGTTGTTATATAGGACAATATTTTGTCGATTTACAACTATTTAAAAATCTGAAATGTAGGAGTTTAGAAAAATCTAAATATTGAGAAAATCACCTTTTAAGTTTTGCAAATTAAGTTTTTAGCAATGCATATTACTAATAAAAAAAAAGTTTCAATTACCAAATTATATCATTGTTTTTGGCATGAAATTATGAAATATGGAATTTTTTTTCCATATACCGTTGAAGTCAGAATTTTTTACCCCCTGAATTATTATCCCCTGTTTATTTTTTCCAAAATTTCTGTGTAACGGAGAGAAGATTTTTTCAGCACATTTCTAATCATAATAGTTTTAATAACTCATTTCTATTAACTGATTTATTTTATCTTTGCCATGATGACAGTAAATAATATTTTACTAGATATTTTTCAAGACACTTCTATACAGCTTAAAGTGACATTTAAAGGCTTAACTATGTAAGTTTAACTAAAGTAATTAGGCAAGTTATTGTATAACGATGGTTTATTCTGTACACTATCGAAAAAAATAGCTTAAAGGGGCTAATAATTTTGACCTTAAAATGGGTTTTAATACATTAAAAACTGCTTTTATTCTAGCTAAAACAAAACAAATAAGACTTTCTCAAGAAGAAAAAATATTATCAGACATACTGTGAAAATTTCCTTAAGATTTCCTTTAGACTGGAAGAAAGAAAGATAGAAAGAAAGAAAGAACAAAAGAAAGAAAGACACACACAGATGGGTTCACATAACGGACACCTGTCTAGTCTGTGTGGAGATATGATTTACTGTTTTATCAGGAAGTTATTCACGTTGGAGGATCCAACACTTTCATGGCAATTCATAACTTATTGGTTTAGTAGCTAATCTATATGAATTTGTATGATCTCACTCATACAGTTTTGTTCAATTTGCTTAGGGGTGGGGTTGGGTGCTAGGCTCTTTTTAAAAATCATACAGAGTGAGTAAGTTGGAGTAGTGTGTGGGGAATGTTTTCTGTCTGATGAATGAATGTAGCCTGGATACCTATTCATTTCTTATTGTGGTCACTTTTGACCCGGGAACACCACAAGTGTAACAAGGTTAAGGTGTAACAAAGAGGTGATCATCACTTTTATATGTTCAAATGCATAGTGAGAAGGATGTCATGAGGCCTTGAGGCAATCAGATGTAAGACACAATATGTATGAGTGATTCAAGTTGTAAATCGGTCACATTTAACCCGAACACGACAGAAAGGTTAAACATTTTTAAAAAAATCACTTTTTTAGGTTAAAAGTTGTTGGAAGAAAAATTGAGGTCCCATAATGTATTTCAGAAGCATAAATAAATGGAGAAAAATAAAACAGAAAACTGCTAATTTGTTTATACTTTTTACTGTGTAATTTCAACAAATATTCATTAAACTTATTTAAAACCTTTAGCTAAAATTGTATAAATTGAAACATGTTTAACAAGCTAAAATAAGTAAATTAACATAAAAACATATGTCATGACCTGTTGTTGATCATGTCATCATCATCACTATCACCTTCAACCGCTTTTTCAGGGCCAGATCATGGGTTGATCGAGTCCGTTTTTACAATCATCTGCATCAATCTCAGACAGACTTCAAGGTTCTGTTTTTTCTGCATTTAAAATGGATCAAGCTGCAATGTGAGTTAGCAGTGGTATAAGTTCAAAAAGACATATTTAAACAATAATATAATTTAAACAGCACCTATTTTATCAAATTTTCGAGATTTAGGATAAGTCTTTAATGTCTCCAGAGTGTGTCTGTAAAATTCCAGCTCAAAACACCTATCAGATTTCTGCATATGGGAGTTCTGAGAATGCTGTAGGTATTTTTGTTGCTTGTGCCTAAATGCAAATGAGCTGGTTTCCCATCTACCACCACCCACAAACCTCCTCCTCGCCCACCATTCTCGTCAGATCTCTCTCTATTGCTCGGTAAATCTCCATCTCCTGCTCTCTCTCTCAATTAGGGACATGAATGAAGCTGATCTCACATTTATGAGAAATACTACAGGGCTTTGGTTATTCAATGTACTTGTTTTGGGCTTAATTCAAGCCTTTCTGCAAAGATGAGTCACATACAATGTCGTTACAAAGTTTGCATGCGTTTTTGCAAGGCAAATGTGAGAGGATACATGTTAATATCCACTGCTGTATGGATATCCGTTATTATAATGTACAAAATAAACCTGATTTAACATCTACAAACCGAGATTGAAGAGCCTTATTTTATAATTGCATGGACACGCGGCTGTGGTGATGAATTACAGTGATATTACAGTCTTTACTGTATTACAAACATGCACGGTTTTAAAATAGTTTCAGACTCATTCTTGAAGTGCAGATGATCACAGAGAGCTGAACAGATCTTTTAATCCCGACTGTTTTGCATAAGTCTCGTCTTGTGGATATGTTTATACAGTGCTACTATTGAGACATGTTAATACGTGGCTGTCAATCAGTTTGCTGGGTGGGGAAAACCGCACTCCTACATCACTTTGCAGTGGGCCTCAAAATTGCAGGAGTTTGGATCCTATTTTATTGTCAGGAAATAAAAAAAGACATTTGTGTTTCTATCACTCCAGTATGACTGTAGACAAATTATACCTGCACACAGTTCTGTCCAAACAGCTTCCAGAAGTTTTTCATCAAAGGTAACCTTTAGGTTTTGTTGTTTTTTACAATATTTTGGTAACTATTTAATATGCATTTATTTTAAGCTCTTTTTCTTTTGTATAATTCTGCAAAAAAAATAAAATAAAACAAAAAAAAAAAAAAACAGGCAGGAAAGCATTGTGTAGTATGACAAACATAATAATAATGTGTTTGTGTAACTAACATGTAATAGCCATCTTCCTAAAATAAATATTTCACACTTGGGTCACGCTAAATTAAAACCAACATAACTGCTCAGTTTCTTTCCTACCAGTAGATGCTTGACTCCTAAGCAATCTGTTAAATGTGAAATCCACTTTTAAAGGCCACTTCAAGATTTTTTAGGAAGTGCTTGTGTTCTTTTATCTTAAAAGTGAAAGTGGAACAATGAAAACACATTTCAACATGGCACGGTGGCTCAGTGGTTAGCATTGTCACCTCACAGCAAGAAGGCCACTGGTTCGAGTACTGGCTAGGTCAGTTGGCAATTCTGTGTGGAGTTTGCATGTTCTTCCTGTGTTGGTGTGGGTTTCCTCTGGGTGCCTCTGTTTGATTTGATCTCCCCACTCTAAAGACATGCAGTATAGGTGAATTAGGTTAACTGAATTGGCTTAGTGTATGAATGTGAGAGCGTGTGAGTGTTTCTCAGTACTGCACATGCACTGCATAATAATAAATGTAAAACGTGTGCCAGAATAGTTGACAGTTCATTCCACTAATAAATAAGGGACTCACCCGAAGGAAGATGAAGGAATGAATAATTGTGCCATATTATCACGAATGGAGTTAATCATTCTTTGTTGCTGCAGCAGGACACATTCTGTTGTTAATGCTGCTATCAGCACTTTTAAAACTGTAGGTTAAATTATTCCTAATTAATATAATTATTATGTTGTTTAATGATGCTTGATCTGGTACTTTGAATGATGGAAGGTTATTTTAAATACTAATTAGAGGTTATATTTTGTAGGATTTTCATTATTAATAACATTGTTGTCATGCTAAAAAAAAACATGTTAGCAAGCATTGTGAAAGTGTATGCTTTATCACAAATTATAATAAGCAAAAATCATTGCTGTGATTTATTTTCTAAAACAAAGAAGGTGAAGTGTGAGTCAAAAAAGAGATATTACAATGATGTAATCGGAAAGAATTTTCCTGCAGTCACTGATCCTCAGTTTCAGAATGAATTGATTGACATTTGCAGTTTTGGTTCATTACTAATTTAGCTGATGGAGCTTACGGTAAATAATGATGCAACAGTTTAAGTAAAATAGTCTGAGAGTCGGCAGTCATGTCACCATATTTATGCACAATTCTTAAGTAGCTACACTTTATTAACTTTATTTTTAAATATTAAAAATATTTGTTAATTAACAGTTTTATGTTTATTTGTGGTTGTGAATTGAATTATGAGATCTTGATCTCTGCTTTGTTGACTTTTGATGAAGAAAATTCAACTTTACAGTTTAACAAAGTGACTTTTGTTGACATTTCAGTGGTTTAAAATAGTATAAAAAATAAGATCTAGAGAAATAAGTCTGTAAATGTATTACAAAAACACCAAAACCAGACAATATATCACTTCAGCTTAAAGTAATACAAATGTTAATAAAAGTCACTTTTTCAAACGTTTCAAGTTTAAAAGGTGTTGGAAGTAAGATCAAGGTCCCATAATGCAATTTAAAAGCATATATAAATGCTGGGAAATGAAAATAAAAACATGAATCTCAAAATAGGGAAAACTTATTTACGGTACAGTGTATGTTAATGGAATTATTAAATCTGAAATGTGAAGCGGGCAACTGGGGTGCGGACCCAAATCATACCTGCCAACACTCTCCTTTTTCCCGGGAGACTCCCATATCTCAGATTACAAATGTTGGCAGGTATGATCCAAATGCAGGGTTTATTAGCAGGATGGTCAGGCAAACATTGGTCTACACAGGGGCAAACAGATGTACACAGGCAATCCAGAGTCGAAGTCAAATAAACAGGCAGATGGTCAAAAGGCAGGCAGCAGACAGGAATAAACAAACAAAACAAGGCGAGGGTCTAAAACATGGCAGGAAAAGGCAAGGTAAAACGCTTCATATTGTTCACTGTACAGCTTACAAGACTCAGCAATGAAGTGTGTGTGTGCGCCGTAAATAAAGTCCATGTAATAAGTTTGTAACGATCCTCCGGCTCTTGAGGTAGATTTTGTGCTCTTTGGAGTGTGAAGTTAATCTATATATTCAGGTTTACATTTTACATTTACATTTAGTCATTTAGCAGACGCTTTTATCCAAAGCGACTTACAAATGAGGACAAGGAAGCAATTTACACAACTAAGAGCAACAATGAATAAGTACTAAAGGCAAGTTTCAGGTCTGTAAAGTCTAAGAAGGGAAGTGTTAGTAGTTTTTTTTTTTTTTTTTTTTTTTGTACAATTAGTGTGATATTCAAAAGGTTATATGTGTATAATCTGCTTGTAGACTTGCATACCATTAAAACAATTAAAGTGTTATGAAGAGTTAGAAAGGGGAAATGGCCTGAGGAAACAACTAAGGGTCATAAAAAAGGGATGAAAAGAGAGTGGTAAAAAAGCCTGAGGTGTCTCAGGAAACAGATGTCAGAGGTGGAATTTGGGGTCAGGGGTTAAACTAGGAGGGATCTTGTGTAATATATGGAGAACAAAGGAAAACAACGGATGTAAGAGGGTATTTAAATAAGGCCAGAGCATTAGTGAGACAGAATTTTTCAGACAGAGATGCTACTGGGGGTCTCCTGAAAGTTCTCCTTTGTTGTCGACAATAAAGTATACTCTTCTGATATTCATAACCTCCAGACTGAGTTTGATTTAGTAAGAGAAAAACCAAGAAAACCACTACACTCTGTGCATGCAATCAGTCCTAATCAGGAACTGTTTGTAAGTGTGTGTGGTGCATGACTGGATCTTGTAGTCCATAATGGCAGATTTGTAGTCTATTAACGGTCTGGAACCACTAGATCGATAATAGTCATAACAAAATCAGTGCAAGACCGTAAGATTGAATTATGACATATTTTATCCTACAAATTGTGTGGATGTGTGCATTTCTGAGCAGAATTAGAGAAACGAATTATTCTTTCATTAATTTTCTTTTTGGCTCAGTCCCTTTATTAATCAGGGGTCGCCACAGCGGTTTGAACTGCCAACTAATCCAGCATATGTTTTATTTAGCGGATGCCCTTCCAGCTGCAACCCATCACTGGGAAACATACACACTCATTCACACACATACACTACGGACAATTATACGGACGATTACCCAATTCACATATAGCGCATGTCTTTTGGCACCTGGAGGAAACCCATGCAAACACGGGGAGAACATACAAACTCCACACAGAAATGCCAACTGACCCAGCCAAGGCTCGAACCAGCGACCTTCTTGCTGTGAGGCGATTGTGCTACCCTCTGCGCCACCGTGACGCCCTAGAAACAATTTAGAAAAACATTTTTCTTTCACACAGATGATATTTCCTAACTTTTCACCCTATATTTTATTGTCACCAGTGTAAGTTCAGGCTCCCATGTGTCCAGCTCTGTGTCTGTGAGGAGTGACTGGTCAAAGGAGTTTGACCAACCAAACTTCAATGAAGTGAAACTACCATCTATCCGAAGGTATTGCATTGTGTTTTCTATTGTAGCCTTTGTTATTTCTCCATAGTGGCATCATACCTGCTAACACTCCCGTTTTTCCTAGGAGTCTCTCATAAATCAGACCCATCTCCCATCACCCTCCCATTTAGTTTTTTTCTTGCGGAAAACTCTAGTAATTTTACCCCGCCCCCAGTCTTCAGCTTTTTGGTACAGTCTGTTACACCCCTAGGTCGCCAACTTTGGTATAGTATCTGATCGCATCGGCCACCTGAAACCCAGTCCATCTATAGCACAGTTATCAACACCACATTACAGTTAACCCTCCTGTCATGTTCCCATCTCACCCCTTTAGTGTTCCCGGTCAAAATTGATTGGTCTGTTTTAACTGCTTTTAAATTAGCACGAAAAACATTTTTCTCCACCAATTTTTTTATCAACATTATTTAACTGTGAACTTAAAGTAGTGCTTAACATAAAATTATATAATTAAACATGAAATAACTGCAGTAAAAATACAAACAGCCCATGAAAATGTATTACAAAATTAACAATAGATGACAGAAATCAAAATAATTTGCTTCATAACCAATAAATAGCTTGGTCACAGGGTCTGACCAAAGAAATTCATATTTTAATTCATTTGAATTATTAATCAACCGGCAAAGCACCAACAAACTGTATCCTTTGTTGTATATATTGAGTGCTCAAATTTTCGTTCAGTCTTTAATTGCAAAATATTAGTGGACTAATGTAGGGAATAGTGAAAGAGGGTATAGATTATAGATAGTGATTAAGGACACAGCACTAATTAACTTAAGCTAAGCTAAGCTTCTGCTAGATCCAGCCTGATCTCACGAGAAAACGTAAGTATTTTACGTTTTGGCAGTGCAGTGGCTAATTCGTACGAATTCGTACGAGTTCAGTCGTAAGAAAATGTACGATTTTTAAAAAGGAGGCATGGCACCTAACCCCACCCCTAAACCCAACCGTCATTGGGGGATACGCAAATCGTACTAAAATGTACAAATTAGATCGTACGAATTTGTATGAATTAGCCACTAAATGAAAAAGTTACGAATTGCCGTGAGATTGTGTTGGCTAGATCCAGATTGGTATCAACTTGTACGGTCTGATGAGACAATATAGTCTGGATACCCAGTCAGTTCCTATGGCGGTCACTTTTGACCGGGAACACCACAAGTGTGACAAGGTTAATTAAAACACTCAAAATTTAATGAAAGAGATGATCATCACTTCTGTATGTTCAAGTGCATAGTGTGAAGGATATCATAAGGCCTTGAGGCAATCAGATATAAGACCTAATATTTATGACTGTTTAAAGTTGTAAATCAGTCAAATTTGACCCGAACACAGAAAGGTTAATAACCCGGTTTATAACTGTGTTATTCAGACAAATACTGATACATAAAGTTGCAAATCTCAAAGCCAATTCTAAAGGGAGATATTTCTTTTAAAAAGAAACTACAATGGGAGGCGTTTCCTGGCATTTTATTGTCAGTAAATTTCCCTCCTACAGAAATTGAAATGATTGAGCAGTGGGAAGTTAAAATGTTGACTCAACAACAGTGTTAAGAGTCTAATAGGTCTGGCATGGCAAAATTAGAGCATATATAGAATCCCTTTAACTACAACTTACAACATTATATCTTTACAAATTAAGTTAAAGTCTCCTGTTTTCTTTATTTGTATCATCAGCATAGGCTTAGATGAATCTGTGTCTGTGAAGAGTGACTGGTCGAAAGATAACCCACCAGATTTCAGTGAGGAAAACGCATCATCTACCCAAAGGTAACTCATGTATTTCTTGTATTTGGTGTCGTATAGGTGAAGTTAGAAAGTTTATAAATTCAATTCAGTTCATCTTTACTTCAATAGCACTTGCCAAAGCAGCTTTACATAGAAGTTCTAGTAAATTGAAAAAGTGTCAGTCCAGTTTTCACAGTTAAAGTTCGGTTCAGTTCAGTGTGGTTTCATTTTCACTGCTAATAGTCCAAACACTGCAGAGCAAATCCATTAATGCGCAGCTCCACAAGTCCCAAACCAAGCAAGTCAGTGGCAACAGTGGCGAGAAACAAAAATTAACTAATTGACAATAATATGAATACTAATAATATAAATATGTTGGTGATATGAATGCTCAATTACTAATTATTGATAAATTAATTAATACTAATGAATTACAGGAACGTTTGGCTTTGGTGTTCACCTTTTTATTATATTATATTATATTATATTATATTATATTATATTATATTATATTATATTATATTATATTATATTATATTATATTATAGATTTTATATTTATTTACAGGCTACAGTATGAGACACAAGACTCTTTCCAGACTTACAGAATCCACAAAACACAAAGTTTCAAAAAGAATCTATTGGAGATTTTCAAGGTTTGTGTGACACTTTCAAAAAAGTTGAATTACATTTTTTTTATTTATCATTTTTTGACAGTTTCATATTCATTTCTAAGAACAAAAAAAAATGCAAAAAAAAAATATTTGTACTTTTAAAAGTTAAAATTTGTTAATTTTTTTTACTGCATTTAACATATATTTTTAAATGTTTGGATTTTCGGTTTTGTTTATAATTTGTGTTCTTTCTGCTTTGTGTAGACGCTGAAAAACCAAATAATCACATTCCTTACAAAGGAGTTAGAAAATTTCAATAAAATGTTACAAAATGAGAATGCACATTTTTTTGTAAAGAACTTTAATGAGAACAGATGCACCATCACAGAAGCAGCTCTTGATCTTACGCTTTACTTCCTGAGAGAAATGAAGCAAGATGAAGCTGCAGATGCACTAGAAGGTAAGAGAACTAATAGTAAACCTTCATTTATAAAATATTGAGATGAACAATTAGGAATAAATAGTTTTCCCCCCTTGTTAGATAAGATGTTTATTTGTAATCAGCTGAAATGTGGCCTACAGAAGAAGTATCAGTGTGTGTTTGAAGGAATTTCAAAGCAAGGAGACTCCACACTTCTAAAGAACATCTACACAGATCTCTATATCACTCAGGGTGGCAGTGAACAGGTCAATACTGAACATGAGGTCAGACAGATTGAAGTTGCTTCCAGACGTCATGAAGCTCAAGAGATACAGGTTGAATGCAGACATTTGTTTGAAGAATCTGAACAAGACAAGCAGATCAGAACTGTACTGACAAAAGGAGTCGCTGGCATCGGGAAATCAGTCTCTGTGCAAAAGTTTGTTCTGGATTGGGCTGAAGGAAAAGAAAATCAAGAGATCAGCTTCATATTTCCTCTTCCATTCAGAGAGATGAACTTAAAGGAGAAAGAAACACTCAGTTTGATGGACCTTATAGCTCAATTTTTCCCAGAAACAAAAGGACTGAACCTTAAAAGAAGGAATCAGTTCAAAGTCCTGTTCATCCTTGATGGATTGGATGAATGTCGTCTTCCTCTGAACTTTGCTGGTAATGAGACGTGTCATGATGTTTCATCTCCAGCCTCTCTGGATGTTCTCCTGACGAACCTCATCAAGGGAAATCTGCTTCCTTCTGCTCTCATCTGGATCACCAGCAGACCAGCAGCTGCCAGTAAGATTCCTCCTGACTGTATCGAGCGGCTGACAGAGATACGAGGATTCAATGATGCACAAAAGGAGGAGTACTTCAGAAAAAGACTGACAGATGAGAATCAGGCCAAAGAAATCATTGATCATGTTAAACAATCAAAGAGTCTCTTCATCATGTGCCACATCCCAGTCTTCTGCTGGATTTCAGCCACTGTTCTCCAGAACTTTTTACAGGAGAAGAGAAATAATGATGTGAAACACAATCAGGCTGATTCCAAAACACTGCAGGAATCAAACACTGAAGACACTCCTAAGACTTTGACACAGATGTACACACACTTTCTGCGCTTTCAGATCAAGCAGAGCAGACAAAAGTATGATGGAAAATACACACCAGATATTTTTTGGGACAAAAATGCCATCCTTTCACTGGGGAAACTGGCATTTGATAATCTGCAAAGAAACAACCTGATCTTCTATGATACAGACCTGGAAGCCTGTGGTGTTGACTTCTATAAGGTATCAGTTTATGCAGGCATGTGTACCCAGATCTTTAAGGAGGAAACAGGGATTGTTCTTGGTACCATGTGCTGCTTTGTTCACTTGAGTGTTCAAGAGTTTATTGCAGCCCTTTATGCACATCTGATTCTAGACATCAACAAGAAAAGTGTGTTTGATCAAGACTCTAAAAACAGAAATGAGTCCATGATTGATTTGCTGAAGACTGCAGTGGACAAGACACTAGAGAGTGACAATGGACACCTGGACCTGTTCCTTCGCTTCCTTCTCGGCTTGTCACTCCAATCCAATCGTCGTCTCTTACGAGGTCTGTTGACACAGCAAGACCACAATGACAATGAGAAAATAGTTCAGTACATAAAGCACAAGTTTGAATCAAAACTTTCTTCAGAGAGATCCATCAATCTGTTCTACTGTCTGAATGAACTAAACGATGAAACTCTGGTAAAGGAAATTCAGACTCACCTTAGCACAGGAAGTCTCTCATCTGCGGATCTTTCACCTGCCCATTGGTCTGCTCTGGTATTTGTGTTGTTGACATCTGAGGAGAAGATGGAGGAGTTTGAGCTTCAAAAATTCAAGAAGTCAGATGAATGCCTCACCAGACTTGTTGCAGTCATCAAAACCTTCAGAAGAGCTCTGTAAGTCTGCTATACATATAATTCCCACTATGAAATGCAATAATCAATATTGACCTGTAGTGATTATTATTATTTATTTTTTTGTAATAATGAATTTATGTTTAAAAGGCATTCCTCACTTTTAAGTGCGAATATATATGCATGTCTACAATTGTTTATGGCTGATTAAGTAAATACAGTTTTCTATTATGCATTCATTTGAAATCTCACTATGGGAACAGCTTTGCGCATGACCAATCCTGGAGGAATCAATTACATTAGGTATGTCAGTTGACAGACCAATAATAGCAGTGTTTTCAAAGTCCTGTCTTTGCTATATCACTGCCTCTGGTCCATATTCTACCTTGTCTCTTCTCAGTGAAAATCAGTTTTGGAAACAATCTTTAGCAGATTCTCCTGACCACTAAACTGTTGCTCCTCAGCCTTAGTGCAGCTAGGGAGAAATAGTGGAAGAGATCTCTCCTAAACCAGGGATGTACTTGGAAAAAGAAATAGGTCCTATTCAGACTGTTTAGGCCAGGGGTGTCCAAAGTCAGTCCTAGAGGGCTGGTGTCCTGCTGACTTTAGTTCCAACTTGCTTTAACACACTTGCCTAGAAGTTTCTAGTATACCTAGTAGGAGCTTGATTAGCTGGTTCAGTTGGGTTTTGATTAGTGTTGGAGCTCAACTCTCCAGAATACCGGCCATCCAGGACCGAGTTTGGACTCCCCTGGTTTAAGCCTTCTAGGACTGATGGAATCAATATTGTCTTTCATCTCTTTTGGGACTGTTGCAACTGAGAGAGTTTCAGCATTCGACAGTGTGACTGCATTTGTGTTCAAAGCATCACCTCAGTCTTAATGTGATAATATCATCACTTTCTGTTCTTGTTCTCAGTTTCTGGAGAGATCAAACTGTTCTAAGCAGGGTTGAGCCTAGTCAGTACACAGATGGTAGATCACCTGGGAAGGCCAGCAGGAGGTGCTTACCCTGGAATTTCTGTGGGTTCTAATTCCCCAGTATAGTGACAGGTATACTATACTGTAAGAAGCACCATCTTTTTGATTAGTAGGAAACTAAGGCCCTGACATTATTTTTGTAGTATACAATTATATGACACTTTATGTAAAAATAGTTGAAAAAGATGTAAGTGTCTTATCCAAACTCCCTCTATTGGCCCTCACCCACTGTGGCCTCCGATTCCCATTCACTGGTTTGGCACTATCTCTGTCTCTCCTCTTCACTTACAGCTGTATCATGTGTCTGCAATTGCATCATCCAGATGGATGCTGCACACTACACTAATGGTGGTGAGGAGAGACCCCCTCAATTGATTTTAAAGAACTTTAGGTGTATGGCACTTAATGTACAGTGCATGCGGAAAGTATTCATATTGCTTCACTTTTTCTACATTTGTTATGTTACAGCCTTATTCCAAAATATATTAAATTTATTTATTTTCTCAACATTCTACACACAATACCCCATAATGACAATGTGACAATTTTTTTTAATTGTTGCAAATTTATTAAAAAAAAAAAAAACCTGGAAAATCACATGTACATCAGTATTCACAGCCTTTGCTCAATACTTTCTTGATGGACCTTTGGCAGCAATTACAACTTCAAGTCTTTTTGAATATGATGCCAAAAGTTTGGCACACCTGTCTTTGGGAATTTTTACCCATTCCTCTCTGCAGTACCTCTCAAGCTCTATCAGGTTGGATGGGAAGCGACAGTATACAGCCATTTTCAGATCTCTCCAGAGATGTTCAATAGGATTTAGGTCTGGGGTCTGGCTGGGCCACTCAAGGACGTTGAGATGATTCCCATATTTAGATACAGGAGTTGGATAATGAAATTGAAACATCTGTTTTTAGGCCACAAAAATGTCCTTGTATTTTACCCCCAATACAACTTCAGTTTGTCTTGGAAATGACAGATTCATTTTGCACAGTAGCCAGAGGGATTTTAAGCCATTTTTTGCACAATAATGGCCAGGTCAATACATGAGGCTGCTGGAGGATAAATGTTTTCTGATTTGCTCCTCCTAAACACTATGAAGGCAATAATCAACATGAAGTTGTACATGGCTTACACAGTGTTTTGGAGGAGCAAATTAGAAAATGTAGAAATTTAGGAAATGAGAAACTCGTGTCAAATGACACATTAAGCCAGGGGTCACCAAACTTGTTCCTGGAGGACCGGTGTCCTGCAGATTTTAGCTCCAACCCTAATCAGACACACCTGAACAACCTAATCAAGGTCTTACTAGGTGTACCTGAAATACCCAGGCAGGTTTGTTGAGGCAAGTTGGAGCTAAACCCTGCAGGGACACTGGCCCTCCAGGATCAAGATTGTTGACCCTTGCTTTAAATTAGCTGTGAATGAAACACAATAGTCATATCACTGTACAACAGCTTAAGCTTGGGTTTGATGCCAGGGTTCAGACATCCATGCTGCATGTGTAATGTCCCAGTCCTGTGAGTGCTCAATTGTGTTGTGTGTTCCTTCACTTACTGTATCAGGCGCTTGTGTCCAGTGTCATGTCTAATCATGTTTTGATAATCATACGAAATATACTATTTATATTAAAAATTACGATTATTTTTCTCCTAGGTTAAATGACTGTAACTTAACAGCGAGAAGCTGTTCAGCTCTGGCTACAGTTTTCAGATCAGATAATAGTCTAAAAGAGCTGAACATGAGCAATAATAATCTGCGGGATTCAGGGGTGAAGCTGCTCTGCGCTGGACTGAAGAATATGAAGTGTCATTTGGAAATTCTGAAGTAAGTTGTGGAATAGATAGGAAAAAAATGTAAGATAATATGCTGTTAATATAGAGTAAGATCCATCTTATTAAGCTCTAGTTTAAACATTCTGTTTCAGACTGTCAAACTGTCATATTAAAGAGAGGGGTTATAAAGCTCTGGCTTCAGTTCTGAAATCAAACTCTTCACACCTGATAGAGCTGGATCTCAGAGGAAATGATCCTGGACAATCAGGAGTGAAGGAGCTCACTGATTTACTGCAGGATCCAAACTGTAAACTGAAAACACTGAGGTGAGACAAAATAAAAATTGTCCCAGTAAATAATTAACAGTTATTATTTTACTAATAAATCTTGTGGTATTTTCTGTTGCATCAAGTTTATATAAGAACTGAACTGACTCCTGCTTGATCTTGTCTTCTTCAGGTGTTTTAGTCCTGCAGCAGATGAAGTCTGTCAGTTTGTGACTGGAGTTGTGGGTCAAAACCCTTTACTCCTAAAAGAACTGAATCTGAGTGACCGTAAACTAGGAGACACACAAGGAAATCAACTCATAGTACTACTGCAGGATAAACATTGTCAGATCAGCACAATCAGGTGAGTAATTTACATAGTTTTACACTTTACAGAAGTAAAAACGTACTTAAAGTAAAAATTTGAATACATTTATAACATCTTAGGCTTTAGCACAAAAAACACACTGTTTACGTTAAAAGGTGCCTTTTTGAATGGTTTAATTGGCACTATTGGCCCTTAATGGAGGATTGTCATTGCTGTTCTTTGAACTATCATTTTGAATTATCCTTTTGCTATAGTTGTGTGTTGTGGTTGAATGTAACCAAAGAGTGTTACTTTAATTTCTTTTCTTTCTCTTCAGGCTGAATAATAACAGGATTACAGCACAGGGTTGTGCTGCTTTAATTTCAGCATTTAATTCAAACCCTTCAAACCTGATAGAGCTCAATCTGAGTGGAAACATACTAGGAGACTCAGGAGTAGAGGAGATCTGTTGTATCCTGAGAAATAGACTCTGCAGATTAAAGAAATTGCAGTATGTATTTTTGTATTTGTTTCCACTTCTTGATATAGTTAACAATGTTATTAACTTAGTTAAAAAATATTTTAACTTTGTTAATTAAAAAGTGACAATTTATTTTTAAAAAATTGATGGGTAATGAATAATGACAGATTTTATATTGTTTCATATGATAAAATTAGTGTATTCAGGTGATTTAATAGACATTACTATATGCGTTTGTTGTTTATTTCTGTTTATTGCCAAAACAATAATCAAATTGTTATGGGTTTTTTTGCACACTTTGAATTTTTTAAGTATTATAATATTAAATTAACAACATGTACTTGAACTTTAATTTTATGTGTATTTTTATTTAGCACAACACATGCAGCACTAAACAACTTATTTCATGTATAGACTGTCAGACTGCAGTATCGGTGAAGAAGGTTATAAAGCTCTGGCTTCAGCTCTGAGATCAAACCCTTCACACCTGATAGAGCTGGATCTCAGAGGAAATGATCCTGGACAGTCAGGAGTGAAGGAGCTCACTGAGATACTGCAGGATCCACGATTTACACCGAAGACACTGAGGTGAGACATGAGGAAATGTTGCAAAAGGAATCACATTAAGAAAAAATATTAATAATGAATATGCTACTCTGTAAATTAAGGTAATTTACAAAGGCAAAACTAAATGAATGATTGCTCTTTCTCAAAATATTTTTAAATTGGCTCTCTAGGGGGGAAAATGTGCATCACATAAAAAATCTTAATATCATGAGCTTAGTCTTTATTGAGGATGGGAACTGTAAAAGACATACAATTGAAAATGATCAAACCCACAGTTCTTACCTGCTTCTTATAGGTTTCTAAAGAGTCCTGCTGCCAAAGAAGCATGTGACTATCTTAGTATAGTTCTGGGTAAAAGTCCATTATTAGTGACAGAACTGGATCTGAGTGAAGATAAATTAGGAGATCTGGATGGAGAGAAACTCTCTGCTCTTCTGATGGACTCTCATAGCAAAGTGGAGAGAATTAAGTGAGTGAATATAAGTTTCTGATCATTTATTGCAAAACTCGTCACTTACATAAAAAATTATATTGATCTGATGTTTGTTGAATATATACTGAATAATAAATATTTTTTGTTTTTTTTAGGCTGAGTAATTGTAAGCTGAAAAGCTGTTCATTTCTAGCTACAGTTCTTTCCTCCAAAACCATCCTGAAAGAGATGAACCTGAACCACAGTCGTCTGCTGGATTCAGGAGTCAGAGAAATCTGTGAGGGACTGAAGAATCCTGTGTGTAAGCTGGAGATACTTAAGTGAGTATAGATTTACAGGTATTAACAAGTATTATTGTATCTATTCTATTACTTTCTGTTCTATTCTAGTGAATGCCATATTTAGCATTCAACACAATTTTTGATTCACACCTGAATTTGATTGATTGTCACAGTTAGGTGCATAATCTAACCCTTTTTCAGAGTAGTAAATCCAACCAAGTGTGAAAGAACCTTAGTGGTTACATTTAAGGAGCAGTGGGTACATTTTTTGTGCAATGTAGTGTAGAGGTTGTGAATTTTAACCAAGGGCTCAGTCCACCATTCACCCCTACCTTATGAAGCTCATTGGGAAACAACAGTGATGACACGGAACAAAGATGTCTTTGTCTCAGATAGTAGTTGGTCAAGCAATAAGGTTTTCATATGCAGGTAAATTCATTAATTAAATAATAAAACTGTCCTCTGTCCCATTGTCATCTTGTGCAAAATAATATGCATGACCTACCGATCTCTTCTTACTTCTAATAAACTTCTAATTAGTAGAACAGTTTGTCCATTTAGGGCATGCATGGAAATGCCTTGGTTACACATGTAACTGAAAAACTGGAAATACGGGACGTATTTCACGGTCTCCAGAAACGTCCACGGTACTTCGTTTTCAGAATGAGACTGGGTTGGTCTTTTGTGACAGAAACTTTGTGACTGAATTGAGTGGCAAAATAGAGACAGTTAATCTATCCCAATGAATAAATTCAATTCAAACGGATCTCTCTGCAGACCTGCCAGCAGCTCTCAGGAAATGGATCATCAATGCTTCCTGAGTTTCTGCAATGTCAGCAACAGAAACATTTTATGTTACAGCCTCTACTCCACTAATCAGGCAAGTTCAGGGGTGTTTCCTGTAAGAAGAGCACTACTCAACAAATAGACTGGACTCCCAGGTGTAGGTTGGCCTTGTAGTAGGGGCTCAAGCCTGAGTAATATGATCAACTCCTGCAAAGGCAGCCAAAATTGGCACAATGTGCAAATGCCAATACCGTCTGGGTCCAGTCCAGCTGCATGGTCATTGCACAGCACCCCAGCCCATCCTGGATGTACCTGTTTATACAACAACATGCCTGGGCACTTGTTCTGAGGGCACACCGGCCAAATGTATTGCTATCTTAGTGTGGAATCTGTTTGCTCTGTTAAGGGAGACTGAGTTTTTGGAATGCAAATAGCCCAGTGAGTCACTGAGGAGCAGAAGACAAGATTCATGAACTGCAGCTGAGTTCACCATTATCCATGGGAAAGTTTTCAGGAACACCTATTATATATACAACAGAGATGCATGATTTGCTCTGAAGCAAAAATCTGTGCAGTTTTCCATAAATAACTATATTGTCCTTGCAAACTCACCCAGTGATAAATGATCTGACCTGCTATTTCAATTTTTAATTTAAGTTTTTTTTTTTTTATTTGTAGACTTTCGGGCTGCTGTATCACAGAAAAAGGTTACAAAGCTCTGGCTTCAGCTCTGAGATCAAACCCTTCACACCTGATAGAGCTGGATCTCAGAGGAAATGATCCTGGACAATCAGGAGTGAAGGCTGGACAATCAGGAGTGAAGGAGCTCACTGAGTTACTGAAGAGTCCAGGGCATTCACTGAGAACCCTGAGGTGAGTGTCTTTAAGTACAGTGGTTTTAGAAAAGAAGCTGGTCAGAAAGATAATTCTAAAAGCTTGAAAATACTTCAGGAAAAGAAATCTTGAAATGGCAGGTAATGTCAGTGTACTTCTCCTGTCTTCAGGTTTTTGAGTTCTGCTGCAGAGAAAGCCTGTCAATTTATGACGGGACTTGTGGGTAAAAACCCTTTTCTCTTGAAGGAACTGAATCTGAGTGGACATAAACTTGGAGACATACTAGTGCATCGATTTGCTGCACTACTGCAGGATAAACACTGTCAGATCAACACACTGGTGTAAGTTTTATTTTAGCCTACTAACGCTTGAGAATACAAATCCTTTTATTTACTTTTCTTATTGTAATCCAAAATATTTTCATTTTTGTTTATTAGAAAAAAAATGAGTTTTTTGGGGAAAAAAAATAATACTTAAATTTTTCTGTATTGTTTTGGCGATGCACAGTGATTTTTTCCACTTTTTTAAGTTATAGCTTTCTCTTTTGTTCGAAATTAAAACATTACTGCAATAACGGCTACAAAATGATTACAGAAAAGACAAATCAATAATTTACCCCCTCTAGACTTTCAGACTGCAGTATCACTGAAAAAGGTTATAAAGCTCTGGCTTCCGCTCTGAGATCAAACCCTTCATGCCTGATAAAACTGGATCTCAGAGGAAATGATCCTGGACAATCAGGAGTGAAGGAGCTCACTGATTTACTACAGGATCCAAACTGTTCACTAAACACACTATTGTGAGAATTTTGAATTCTTATGAATTTTCTGAATTTTGCTTTTAGAATTTTGAATTCTTTTACATTTTTAGAATGTTGCTTTTTCTAATTATCTGCAGGTGTTTTAGTCCCGCTGCAGACGAAGCCTGTCAGTTTGTGACTGAAATTGTGGGTGAAAATCCTTTAACCTTTCAAAAGCTCAATCTGAGTGGGCATAAGCTTGACGTAACAAAAGTGAAGCTTCTCGCAGCTCTACTGGAGGAAAAGCACTGTCAGTTCGAGAAACTTGAGTAAGTATATTTATAAATAATCAACTATACTGGAAACAATTAATATAACCACTTGAAACAATTCTCTAATTGCATTGATACATGTTTTGAAAATTTGTTTGAGACGACACCAAATTGTATCTAAGATCTTGTCCTTTTGGTAATGGCTCAAAACTCAGAACAAAAGATCAGTAGGTACGTCAACCCATTGCTGCTGCCTGCCTACAATCGTTTTCTCACTTGTGAACAAAACCCTGATATATTTGAACTACTCTAGCTGAAGCAAGGATTGTTCTCCAACGTGGAAAGCAGAAGTCATTCTTTTCCAGTTGAATACCTTGGCCTCAGAATTGGAGGCCCTAATTCTCATCCCCAACACATTACACACAACACATTACACTATAGAAGTGTGTCAGGCTGGACAGCCTTGCAACATCCAGAGACTTGACATTCTTAGGTCTTTCCCTCTCTTTACCTGAATGTCTAAGACATATGGCGGGAGGTCAGGTTAGATAAAAAGTGATGGACACCCTTTTTGGTGTTCATTTAACTCGCATAGAAATCCAATAACACAACTTGAGCCGTGGCTCGAGAGTTGGGCTCTGGTAGAGACAAACTTGGCAGTGTCACAGTCCTTGAAATTATTTTTCTCATTAGGGATTTCAAAACTGCACTCATTCAGCCCTGTTATGTAAAATATTTTTTGCCATTGAAGACCCTACAGTGACCTTTTCCTCATGAATCATAGCTCTTAGACTGCACATCAAGCTGCACATCACTATTTTTACAATCAACAAAGTCTCATTTGGAATTCTAAATCTAAATATAACCTTACAAATTTGTTGTTTATGTTACTTCTCATTTGTTTTTCATAGGAACATGACCAGTGTATTGTCATGTCAGAAACAGTATTACACTCTACACCCTACACTCATGCTCATTCATTAAGTGCCTCTGTGCAGCCAGTGAGTGAAATCTCTTGCATTTTATTGCATGCTGCATTTCTCCCATTGAAGATTAAATGGAAACTTGTGACTAACGTGTTTTATCTAAAACAATCTTAGGGTCAATATTACGAAGAGTAACATGATAATAGAATAAGTTTTATTCTCTGAAGAGTGCAGGCAGCAAAGCCCAAAAAGAGAAACTAAAGGGAGACAAAAATTCACAAATCAGCATCTCAAAAGAAAAGAATTTGGTAAATTTGGCAAATAATCATTATAGAGTTAGTCATTATGTCAGTTTATAATTACAGAGATTGATGCTAAATTTCCAACAAATTCGAAAGTGAAGGTAATGAAATAGAGCACATAATTTTTAAGCTAATTAGAACTGCCCCTTTCAAATGACTCTTTATTTTGAGGATCCATTTGAGTATTAGTAGACTGATGGCTTAATATCTGTTGATACAGACATTCAATAGATAACTAACCCTACCCTAACCCCAACCCTGACTCCAACCTAACAGTCTACTTATAATCTAATGAGAATTAGTTGCATGTGGATGCAATGTAACTTAAATTCAACAAACAGACCATCAAAAAGTGTGACCTCAAACTTCAATTGACTCGTCAACAAAACATAGCAGTTAACCTAGACAAAAATGTATAGTGTGTTGTTCATAAAGAGAGGTTTGTGTTGAATGTTTCCCTTTTTTCTTCTATATGCTAAATAATAAATTTAATTATTATAGAGCAAACAGTACATTTAATAATAACTACTTGTATATTTAGTCTGTCAGACTGCAGTATCAGTGAAGAAGGTTATAAAGCTCTGGCTTCAGCTCTGAGATCAAACCCTTCACACCTGATAGAGCTGGATCTCAGAGGAAATGATCCTGGACAATCAGGAGTGAAGGAGTTCACTGAGTTACTGCAGGATCCACACTGTACACTGAAGACACTAAGGTGAGTGAGATAAAGAACAGTCAAATCATCAAACCATCTTTTTCGATATTTTATTGGAGGAAGCACCACCATTTTGTAAAATTGGGAAAAATCAATCCTCTCCTGTTTCCAGGTTGTTACGAAATCTTGCTGCAGAGGAAGGCTGTCAGTATTTGACTGGAGTTGTGGGTAAAAACCCGTTACTCCTGAAAGAACTGAATCTGAGTGATCGTAGACTAGGAAACACACGAGTGAATCAACTCTCTGCTCTACTGCAGGATAAACACTGTAAACTCAACACACTACAGTTAGTATTGTTCATTAATTAATGCACATTTAAGTTACTTTGAAGAAATGAAATGAAAACAGATAAATTGTGGCCAAAACACCTTTATCTCAATAATCACATGTTGACTTCAGGTTGTTTTTTTTGTGTTTATTTTTCTCTTTTCTCTTGAATACTTTAGAATGCGTGATTGTGATCTAACAGAGGAAAGCTGTTCAGCTTTTGCTTCAGTTCTCGGATCAGACTCCAGCAGTCTGAAGGATCTTGACCTGAGCAATAATAATCTGCAGGATTCAGGAGTGAAGCTGCTCTCTGATGGACTGAAGGACAGTAACTGTACACTGGAGAAACTCAGGTAAGTTCAATGAACCATTCTTGTATTGCAAACTTTTAACATTTTTAATTTCTGTTAATCACATGATTCATTTGAATATAAAACTTTTTCCGTCAGTCTGTCAGACTGCAGTATCAGTGAAGAAGGTTATAAAGCTCTGGCTTCAGCTCTGAGATCAAACCCTTCACACCTGATAGAGCTGGATCTCAGAGGAAATGATCCTGGACAATCAGGAGTGAAGGAGCTCACTGAGTTACTGCAGGATCCACACTGTACACTGAAGACACTGAGGTGAGACATGAGGAAATATTGCAAAAGAAATCACATGTAGACGAAATATTAATAATGAATATTATTGCATGTTAAACTGAATTAGAGCATGTCTTGTTAACATGTTATTAACAAGTCAATATACAATAAGCTTTGAATCCTTCTACTTTTTAAGGTTTTTGAGAAGTCCTGCTGCAGATGAAGCCTGTCAGTTTGTGACTGGAATTGTGGGTAAAAACCCGTTACTCCTGAAAGAACTGAATCTGAGTGATCGTCAACTAGGAGACACACGAGTGAATCAACTCTCTGCTCTACTGCAGGATAAACACTGCAAACTGAATACACTCAGGTGAGTATTTTACAGTTGATTGTTTGTCAGTAATTATTTCAGTTCTAAGAGCGTTTTCACCTCATCGTCCTGTCGTATTGTTCAAAAACATGATGAATCGCAACATGAGAAATGGAATTGGAAATGTTGTGATATGTAATATGGCTTGGAATAAGAGTAAGAATGATGAAATGGAATTTCAGTCACCCAGGTTGTATGAAAACAAAGACATGGACATCGAACCTGTTCTACTGTTTAAACTGTTTACAGCAGATTCTGTTTAAAATGGAAAAAATTCTGACAGCTTGTTGGAACCAATGTTCATTTTGTGAAAATAAATATTTTAATACAGGTTTTTTTTTATTCTTGCTTTTTTAGCACTTATATTATATCTTTATTTTTTATTTCTTTGCTTTTTCAAGATTTGTCACCTCATAGGGTGATGAAATAATCAGTTTAAATGTATTTTATTTATTCAGTTTGGCTGTATTGTGGCTCAGTAATTTGCGTTTTGCCTAAAAAACCAGCCTGAAAAAGAATTGCTAAAGTCATGAAAAAGGAATATTCAACATTATTTTTTATATAACACCCATGCCTAAACTATATGCGTATTTTTGTGTTTTTCCCCCTCTAATCTGAAAGTTGTGGTAGAAGAGTCTCAAAACCCCCAACATAAGCTCTTTCAGAAAGCCTGGCCCTGTATACATTTCTGGTGATTGTGAAATATATAGACAGAAGTGCGTATGGTTGCATTTTGTTTTCAAAACGAATGCTATTTGGCAGTATGATGCTTTAGAGAAGTGGGTGGATGCTTGTCAATCTCTTTTTTTTTAACCACTAGCGGTTAAGTTTAGTGAAGAGAGTGGGTGGGGCATCGTTCGGTCGGTAAGTCAGTAAGTCGACAACAGCCTCTGGTGGATTTACACAAGAACAGCAGGTGCAAATGGCACTTGCGAGAGATATTTGAGATCTTAAGTGTACACAGCTGCCTCTGGTAGATTCGCAAAAACACAAACTGCAAAAAACATACCTCTTGGGTACCTCTGTCAGTTATTGATTTGTAACTGTTTAGCCTTAGAAACTTGTGTGTAAACTATAATATTGTACAGTGTAGAATAATTTAAATTAGTCACATTAGGACACATTACCTGATATATATATATATATATATATATATATATATATATATATATATATATATATATATATATATTCAATGTTATTTGTTACCAGGATAGTTCATCCTTAAACTGAAAAGAGCTTATCTTCTAACCCTTCTTATCCAAAGTTTAGGTGAAATCATCAGAGATCTGACTTATTGTTCTTTCTCTTTCTGTCTTTAGTCTGTGTGATTGCAGTATTACGGAGGAACAGTGTGAGATCCTGACTTTAGCTCTAAAATCTAACCCATTACAACTAAAAGAACTGAACCTTAGTGGGAATCAAATAAAAAGTGGCGGAGTGAAGCACATATGTGAGCTACTGAATGATGCACGCTGTTATCTACAGACACTGAGGTGAGAGACATCAACTTATTGTTAGTGAAACACAATGCCTAAAATCGCTGACCAATGATTTGGTGTGTCCTGGCCGTAAAGACCAAAACTGTTTTTCCACATACAAGGCAACTTCTCTGCCTTCTGCAGGTTAAATGCAGTGTTGAATGTATTTTTGTGATCGTTAAAAAGATTAATAAACATATGTAAATTTACTCATTTTGAATTAAGATTACATTTGAATCTAAATCTTTTAATGATTAACTGATTCTTTCAAGATTCATAGTAACTGACTTATTAGGTTAGTTCTCCCCAAATTTTGCTATTTGCTATTAATTACTCAGACTCATGTCATTTTAAACCTCTGAGACCTTCCTTCTCTCTCTCCCTATGTAGGTTAAGAAACTGTAATATGACAGGTAATGGTTGTTCATCTGTGACTTCAGCGCTAAAAGCAAACCCATCACACCTGAGAGAACTGGACCTGAGTGGGAATGAACTAGAAGACTCTGGATTTAAAAGCCTCAGTGATTTACTGAGGAACTCACGATGCAAACTGGAAATGCTGGCGTTAGTTTCATTTTATTCCTGTTTACATGTTAATTTGGATTAAAAAGTCAGTCTATTGTCTATATGTAAGACTATATATCCTGTAGCAACGGAAGTTTGCTATCAAGAATCTGAGCCATTCTCTACTCTGTGTTTGTCTTCAGTCTGTGTGAATGCAGTATCAAAGAGAAACAGTTTGTGATCCTGACTTCAGCTCTGAAATCAAACCCATCACACCTGAGAAAGCTGGATATAAGTGGGAATAAACTCAAGCGCAAACGAGTGAAGCACTTTTATGATGTGCTGAAAGATTCACGCTGGAAACTGGAGGCACTGAGGTGAGGAACATTCACATTTGATGTAAAATAACTAATGTTTTGTAAAGTAATGAAATTAATTTTGTTTAAATGTCCAAATGCAGGTTAAGACACTGCAGTATACAAGATGAAGATTGTTTCAACCTGATTTCAGCTCTGAAATCAAACCCATCACACCTGAGAGAACTGGACCTCAGTGAGAATAAACTAGGAGACTCTGCAGTGAAAAACCTCACTGATTTACTGATGAAGCCTCAACTCAAGCTGGAGAAATTAGTGTAAGTAACATTATACTGTACAGGAGTTATGGAGGGATTCAAGTTTATTGTGGTGTTATGGTTTGTACGCTTATCATTCATCAAGCTTTGGGTTATAAACTTGTTTCGTGTGCCAGCCAAGGTTGTTAGTAACCGAAAACTACAGTAACTAACACTGCTGATCAAAAACATGTCTGTTAACTGGAATGACAAAAATAAAAATCACAATAAATGTAAACGCAAAACTAAATGTTCCCGAAATAAAGACTAAACTCAAGCTAACAAAGCAAAGTAAGCCTAAACTGAAATGTGCAGCACATTTAAAAAGTGTATCGAAAAAAACTACAACCTCTGTACAAAAGGAGACAGCTGAGAACACACTAATAACTGCAATATTCGTTCAGGTTTTTATGGGACTAATTTTTTAATTGTATTATTATTAATTGTACTATTTGATTTATTATTTTTTAGGAAATCTTTTTTTTTTATTGCAAATGCTCTAAAAGTGCTGCAATTTGTGATTATTTTTTAAAATGCCCTTAAATTAACATCAAAGCAGTGAATATCCTTTATTAAATGAATACGTTTTCATGTTTTATGCTGGTGTTTTAGCCACTCTTTTTAGTTATTATTTATTTTCCACACATGAACTTGACATGGATCTGATTCATCGTTTGCTTCTCATTATGTTTCCAGTTTGTCAGAATGCAGCATTACAGAGAAACAGTGTGAGATCCTGACTTCAGCTCTGAAATCAAACCCATCACACCTGAGAGAACTGGAGCTCAGTGGAAATCAAATAGGAAACAGAGAAAAAGACATTCTGTGGGACTTGCTGAATAATCCTTACTGTAAACTCAAGAAATTAGGGTGAGCAACACATGCAATATACATTGTGCCCATATGGACGTATAAAATAATTTCAATAATTAACAAGTGATTTGTGTTTCCTGTTTGTGTTTGCTTTATGTAATGTGTTCCTCTAGGCTCAACAGCACCACCTGAAGTCTTGTTCAAGCACTTTAAATCAAGTTTAAAAGGAACCAGTGGTTGAACAGCTTGTGCACAAAGGGGCTGAAGCAGGCCCGGATTGGCTAATCGGGAGGCCCGGGAGAATTCCCGGTGGGCCGGTCCGTTTTTTGGCCGCGAGGGCCGGTGTCCCAAGCTGCAGAATCTGTTGCTCTCAGCAGTCACACTTTTCAAATTTATTTATTTACTTGACCACAGCCTTTTTATTCATTATTTTACCGCAACTCTTCTCTTTTCATCTATTTTAATGATTATAAAACTCAGTTGTGTCTCCTTTCTGAATGCAGCTATTGTGGTCCAGCGGTTAGCGCGTTAGAAAAAGACGCTGCGGAACCGGGATCGATCCTCGTTAGAGTAACTTATTGTTTTCATTTTTATTGTTGAGACATATAATACTGTTAGGGTTGTTGAACATTTGAAGTTCTAAAGCAGCTGTTTTCTCAAAAAAAGACGTGATAGTGTCATTAGAAACTGATTTGGAAATGACCTTATTTTAATATAGTCAGTCGTGAACTGAGGTGGGCCGGTCTGAGGCTTGAAACTCCAGGGCTGAAAAGGAGTCCCACTCCGGCCCTGGGCTGAAGAACAACCTGCTGTTGCAACAAAAGCTGTGACTGAGGAGGTTGTTTCCGGATGTAGATACCGCTGAAAGTGCTGACCCAGCTTTATCAATTCATTTAAAAGAGTTCAACTTTCAGTTAATTCCCTGGAGAAAGTCTGTTTAAAATTCAGGATGGTAAAAGCAAGTGTGCGCACTGTTCACATGGACTAGATACCTCATCAGCGCATTCACAAAATGAGTTTAGTGTTCTCACAAGCCCCTTTCACACATACAGACCTTTCTGGAAAATTGCCTTCAATTTTCCGGAAAGGTTGTATGTGTGAACAGGTCCTTTTTGAAAATACCGGTAAATTCGTTCTGGCTATTTTCCGGAAAGAGAAGTTGTAACATTACCGGCAATTTGCCGGAATGCTGCGCTGTGTGAACGCAGAAGGAAGATTGCCATAATAAGCGCGTGCACGTCTAGAACGTGCTGACGTGAGTCGTCTGCTTTAGCCAATCACAACAGTCAGACGCATTTACGTCCGCGCGGTTTATGAGAATAAAAGCCTTTGAATATTTTTCCAGACACATTTAGCTGCTAGAAGTTAGTCAGATCACGTTTATATGTTCTTCTTAATGCCAACTGTGTAAATAATCATCGATGAGATGCTTATGATAAGCCGTTGTTTGTTTACCTTCAAGCTTTGCGTGTGCCTGTGAAACAGCCTGTGAGCGCCTGCACACGCACATATTATGAACATCTCGACATGCCAAAGTGATCCTGCGAAAGTTGTTCACAATATTGATCATCCACAGAGTTTGTAATTTAGTCAAATGTTTACAAATACAAGCGCAGCCGTTTAAAGCTCATTTGTGGTGAATGATGTCAGAATTTACTGGTATTTTGGAATGGATGTGTGAATGCTCTTTTCCGGAAAATTTCCGGAACGTCCTCGCCTGTGTGAACAGCGCTTTTTTGAATATACCGGTAAAGTCATTCCGGAAATTTTCCAGATATTTACCGGTATCACTGTGTGAAAGGGGCTACAGATAAATTAGATTGTCATTTTGTACGTCCTACTGTAGCTATAGGCAAATGATATGCTTTTAATTGTTTAAATTAAACTTAACTGATGTTTGTACTACATCTGCATATTGAAATCGCGGCAACAGCTGGGGCGTTGTAGTCCACAGCATGTTGTTGCAATGTTTACAGCGCTGATCCTAAACTTATGCGCTCCTTCACACACGTTTAGTTTTTTAAAATGGCTTCATCATAAAATAAGCGCATTGAGCATTCTTTTGATTGTGTTATTAAAGGATAGTTCATCCAAAACTGAAAATTCCCTCATCAATAGCTATGTTTCATTCAAAAATGCGAATTAACTTTGTGTACAAAACTAGATTATCGCATAAAAGATGTGCAAATAAACCAGCGTTTCCATCCAACGAGTCATGCGAACAAAATTGTCACTTCCTGATTAACTGGCGCCAAACATCAACAGTAAAAATGGAATTTGCTGCGGTAGGAGAAGCTGCGTAAATCTTTTCTTCATTTAACAAATGACTTGCACCTGAAGAAGGCAATCCTGACATGCAGTGAATGTGCTGTGGCGTTTGAAAGCGTGAGACGCGAAGCACAGACAATTCTGGAGGTCATTAATAATATACTAACACTAATACTGAAATGGTTGAGGTGTTTTCGAATGACTAAAACAACGTTTCAGATGGTTTACAGAACACTCAGCCTGCAGGTTTATCCATTCACACACATTTTTTATCATCACATGATCTCTTATAACAAAACCACATGACCTTTTTTAATGCACATACTGGAATTCGTTCAGTAAAAAACATTTTTTCGTATTGGATAAAAAGTTTATCCTACTCAGTTATGCGCTTGTGTTTTTTTATGCAAATTTTCTAAATTTATGCGCATCCTGGCTTTTCCATCAACTGATTTTCAAGCAATCCGTCCTGAGATAATATAAGGTTTATCGACAAAGGTCAGCTAGAGAAAAGATGAATGTGTGAAGAATTGATTGTAAAATCATTGTCTCTCACCAGTAAAGCTGCGGTCACACTGGACTTTTCTCCCCATAGACTTCCATTCATACACACGCATTGCAAAGTTCAAGCTTGGTGTACTCTGACCTGCGAAATCGCATCACTTGCCTGCATAAGACCAATCCATGATCAGAACATTTTAAGACAATTTAAAAATATTGACCAATCGTTTGCTTTTTAAAATGTCTAATCATCTTGTATAATCCCGCCCCTTTTCTCAGCGCTGTACAACAGAATTTCGCAAGCTCAAACTCGAATGTGACCGCAGCTTTAAACCACTGCCATTAAAGGGTCACGAAATACCAAAACACATTTTTTGAGCTGTTGACAGTCGTATATGTGTCCCACACTGCTAAAAACACTATTAGGACACCTATATTTCACTAAAAAGTGTAAATTGGTTGTTTTTGCGTTATTTCAAGCAAATTCTTACTTCCGGTTTGAAATGAATTTTTGAAGCTGCGTCACGGTCATGACATAATAGCGTTGTATTCCAGCGTGCAGACTGGACGCCTGTGCCAGAGTGTGTCTTATTACGTCTTACAGTGTGCTGCATTAATGCATGAGTAAGGCTTGGTTCAAACCAATCAGCGCGCTCTATTGTGCAACTTCATTAATATTCATTAGTGTCACCGTGTTTACACGACAGAGACGGCATGTTGTGTTGGCAAAACAAGCGTGAAGTGTTGCTTTTATAGTTTGCTGCCGTTAGGTTTTGTTTTCATTTTCTCTCTGTGAGAGCTCAGCTGGAGTCACGTGTGGATTAACACTGTACGCGACGCTCGACAACAATAACTTACGTGTCTAAGGAGGATTATTGTTTACCTGAGAGCTGTTCTCATCTGCAAACGCTGAAATCCGGATTTGCTTGTAGTCTTCTCTTCATAAAGATGCGGCTCTAGTTGCTGGTGATTGTCCTGTCTCTACAGATTTGGTAAGAGAGGGACCAGTGCTCTTTGTTTATTCAGTTTTTTCGTATCGAACTAATTTAACTATTGCACCGAGTGTAAACATGTTAGCACCGGAACCAAACTTTAACCTCGTGTAGGGTTTTTACCGCATTTTGTGGCCGGAATAACACACGCGGCTTTCTGACGCTACCTGCCGTGTGCATCTAAGTTTTCGGGAAATGGGGAGGGTTTTTTTCTCTCTTTCGCCGTGCGGTATCAAACATTGCATGAAAAATACACGCTTAGAGCGTACCTCAAATCAAATATCTTGTTTGTCGCGAGGAGCATGAATGAATTCCCTGAATCAAAGAGCCAAACTGCAGTTAAAGTCCAACATTTAATAATTTGGCAAATAATTCGACTACAGATGTCCATGTAGGTTAAACACCATCACTTTCTCCTGTGTGTGTATTTTGACTCTGAAACTCGCGCGCGCCCAAGTAGACACTCCCACACCCTCCCACTTTAGTTCCTCTAGTCCCACTACACTCCCCCCTAAACAGAGCTGGACATGCCCACTTTTCTGACTTTTTTCAAAGTAGAGGTGTGAAAACACCCTGCTGAAACGAGGGGGTTTCATGGCCCTTTAAGTAGTGCTTTTGCTGGAGGATTGTAAAAAATAGTCTGAAGTGGCCATTAATCGAATGTACAATGAGTGACATAATAACTTTGTTATTAGATGCTGCTGTGTTGACAGGCCATTTTCTTATTGACTTGCCTGCGTTTACTGCCTTGACCAGTATCATCTAACGGTTAAGTGTCAGGATCAGAAAAAGAAGGCTGCATTCACACTATACTTTTTCCTTCGTCTGACGCTGAGCATCAGCTTGTAGATATACTTTAAGATACTGGTTCAGAGGCTTCATTAAAGCATTTCTCAAATTTGTTTTTAAGATTGAATATATTAACACAACTCCATGAACTTTTTCTTTACACATGTGTATCCGTTCACACTGAGACATCCAAAAATATGTACTGTTGGTGTGCCTTCAGAAACAGGGTTGGGAAACGCTATGTTATGTTGCTAATTTAATTTGTTTTGCACAAGACTTTATTGTTTTGGTGTTTTATTAGTATTGTTATAGCACAAAAATGTATTGTATTGTTTGATTACTTTTGCTGTTGTTGTTACTATTGCTTAAAGGAGTACATATTTTGACTAAATTATTTTTCATTGCACAATAAATATAAAACTATTAATTGTGTTATTGTTTTATCACTGTTACAACTGTTGCTTTTAATTTCACATGTTGTCTTTGCTCACAGATGAACTGATACTGACAAAAAACGTTTCACATATGAGCAAAGGCTGTTTAGATTTATGATCGTACATACTGACAAAATTATTCATTTTTTGATGAGGAGACTGACATCAAAAGTATGAAGCTATTATTAAGGAAGGACACTTGATGTACTGTTTGATTTGGAGATTTTGGTCTGTATGCTTCCATGTATACTTTTGCTCTTAAGCAGTGTTCTCAACCACGTTTCTAGAGGACCACCAGCACTGCATGTTTTAATTATCTCCTTTGTCTGTCACACCCATTACAGGTCTTTCAGTCTCTGTTAAAGTGTTGATGATCTGAATCAGGTGTGTCTGGTTAAGTAGACAAGGGAAATCTGTAGAGCTGGTGGTCCTCCTGGAACGTGGTTGAAAAAAAACTGCTCTGAAGTAAAGGAAATAAAAAAACATATTTAGAATATGATTTGAAATATTTGTTTTAAGCTTAATAGTTTGCCTCTGTAAATGTGTTCTAAAGCCAGTTACCTGCATATGTAAACGGAGCATAGGAAAACACTCTTGATGTTACTAATAATTCTTGTAGAACTTCTTTGGTGATATGCTTTAGGATGGCAATTTGTTTATCCTATTCGTCTACAATACCTCTGTCAAGAAAATGTATGCAAATTGTCATTTTAATTAACATCTGGTTTTAGCAGTTCTGATGATGTTATTGTACTGTATTCAGCTGCCGTTTTCTCCCAGTTAGCCTGTATGCCAAAGATACATTGACTTAGATAAACTCTAGTTTACTGATTACATGGGAGCTCCAGGATATTAACTGCTAATTTGTTTGCGATGCGTATTTGTTATACACTGGGTTGTGTAATACAAATTATAAATTAACAATATCAAAATCTATTTTAAATTTATGAATTAATGCTGCTTTTTAATATTGTATTTGCTTTACT
Source organism: Danio rerio (assembly GCF_052040795.2). Taxonomy (NCBI): domain Eukaryota; kingdom Metazoa; phylum Chordata; class Actinopteri; order Cypriniformes; family Danionidae; genus Danio; species Danio rerio. The sequence continues at coordinate 9,222,025 of NC_141042.1, forward strand.
CTTATACTGCAAGAGCTGTGCTAAAGTCATTTTATTATGAATAATCATAAATCTGATAATTAGAACAGTTGCAATAATTTTTGGCATACTCGTTGCAAAAAAAATTGCGTTTGTGCAATTTTAATAACTTTTTCATCTCAAATAGAACATGTTTAACTGTTATATTTTAAATTTACTGTCATATGCATTTTAACCAGCGCTTTCATAGTAACTGATTTAAAGGGATCTTTCACCCAAAAAATATTTATTATTAGTTACTCACCCATATGTCATTTCAAACTTCTGAAACCTTTGTTCATCTTCAGAACACAAACTGAGATATTTCAGAAAATATATTTTTTTCAGAAAAAAAGTCCAAAAAACATTTTAGTCCAAAGAAAAAAACATCCACAAAACAGACCATGTGCCTTCAGTGATTCAATCAGAATGTCATTAAGCTCTCATGAACATGCGCCCTATACTGACACTGTCACGAAAGGATGTAGAACCAGGTAAATATACAGTTTATTTAGTAGAGGATGGCAGGTAAACAGAATGACATAGAACAGATTGCAGATGGAGTATTCAGAGAGGGCTTGAATCTATGTGTGCTTCCAGGAACATAGGGAACCAGACATATAGAGAACAAACGAAGACCCGATGAGGAACTAGGACAGAAAACACCAGGAGAGAGATGCAGACACTGGAGACAAGGAGAGGTGAGTAACTTGGAAAAAATGTTTGACACTGACCATTTAGAGAACCTGCTCTGACTGTGTGGTAAAGGTCAGGACAATCTGGGTGTAAAGCATGGATCACTACCAACAGAACTGGATCCAGAATGTCATCCCTTTGTACTTACAACCTTTCTTCTGGATCATAACCTTCCTAGTCCACTAAACACTCAAATCTTCCCTCATGCTGTCTAGAATCCAAAACCTCATGAGTCTGATAGATAGTGCCTTCGTTGCCGAGGACCAGGTTCTATGGAGACAGATGAGTGGAAAGGTTTAATAAAGAGACATGAAATGTGAGGTGGAATTTGCACTCTGGAGGTAGGCGGAGGCGGTATGTGACTGGGGTGATCCGTTCAGTGATTGTAAATGAGCAAAAGTATGAGGAATTCAACTTCCTATAGGGCTGACAGAGATGCATATCTCTCATAGATAGCCACACCTTCTGGCCGATCTGGTAGTCTAGTAGAGGCGTCTCCCATTCTATGGGACTGGCGATCAATTGAGATGGTATAATCAGTTAAGGATTCTTGGGAGCATCTCTGGTCCATGAATACGGGAGTGGGCATCTGCTTTGGTATTCTGGTATTAGATCTGTGAAGATATGATCCCAGAGTATCCATAATCCTGGACCAGGCAGCATCTCGAACTGATGCTGTGGTCGTCATGGAGGAATGATGTGCATGATACTGATTCCTGAAAGACCATCGTGACAGACGAGTCCCTGAATCGATAGTTTGGGCCAGCTTGACCATCCACCGATGACTTACTCACACCTGTACGATGGACATCCAGCCTCTGGCGCCTAGACTGCAGCTCTACACAGGATTTTTGGCCAGAAGAATAATGGTAGTGCCAAACAGAAGGCTTAATTGTTGTCAATTGGTGAAGTTAATTTTTTTTTTCTCTTTGCCACTTCTCCACCGGCTTGCTTGGGTTGGGACTTGTGGAGCTGCGCAAAAATGATTTTGCTCTTCAGTGTTTGAACTTTCAGCAGTAAAATTTAAACCACACTAAACTAAAATTAACTGAACCTCAACTTTTCTTTACCAGAACTATGCTAAGCTGCTTTGACACCATCTACATTATGAAAAGTGCTATATAAATAAACATGAATTGAATTTAATTGAGATATAAAATTAAGAAGTTGAATTGGGTAAACAATAACCCTGGCTTGCCATGAGTTGAGACGGCTGGCCTCTTGCAGGAACTGCAGATTCTTATGATCAGTAAAAACCCTCCGGTGAATCGGTGATCCCTCCAGCCAATGTCTCCATTCTTTCAAGACCAATATTATAGCAAAGAATGCAAAGAACTAGCAAAGAACTTTGCAACATTATAGCAAAGAATGATTTTTGATGTTGTAATTGGCTTCCGCCGGGCTGAACTTGCAGGAAAAAAGGCACATGGATGGATTCTTGGTGGTACCCCGTGTCCCTGAGAAAGGCAGTTCTGGATTGGGGTTAACCAGGAGGGGGGCCTGCGTGAATGCTTCACTCAGAGCATGAAAGGCTCCAACAGCTTGTTCTAGTTGAGACCTAGACTTTCTTCTGAGATGACAGGAAAATTACTATAGTTTGCAATAAATCTGTGATAAAAAATTGGCAAACCCAAAGAATCTCTAGAGTTCATTGACAGATGTAGGTTGTGGCCAAGAAGTGATGGCATCCACCTTCTCCTCGTCCATCTTTATGCCATGCTCACCATGAGTCCTAAGAACTCAATGGAGGATTGGTGAAAATAGCATTTTTCAGCTTTTAGGAAAAGGTGATACTGACTGTGGTCTGACTGTAACACACTGAGGAGTATTAAATAAAGTCGTTATTTTGTTTTATGAACTGAACTGAGTCAATGGTACAATTGTCTTAACCTGTTCTCTGTATCCTGTTAAAAAATGAACTAGAATGAATATTGCTTTAATATGGATAAAATGTTTGATTTTGACGCAGCCATTCTTAAAAAGTTAGAAATGTCAAAAATGACAAGACTAAACATTCTAAATTTAAATAAATCAAGATGTTGTTTTAAAATTGAATTGACAAAGGGGGTGGGAATGTAGTAGATGCGTTAGCAAGTCCAAACAGCATATTCACATTGTCCGCTTTATGTAGAGAACCAATACTAGTTTTGCAATGATTCATCATTTGTTTTTGAACAGCTTAAATATTATGCGTTTACTTCTATGGACCATCACCTTCAACTAAACCCTACTTAGAGCTGCTTAAATGTCCAAGTCTGAAGACCAGACCCTTCTTAATCTAAGCACAAATTTTTGTTTAAGCACCTGTCCTCTGGAGACTGGAGTATTTAATAATCTTTTGTCAGGCCTTCCAACCAGATCAAACCTCTGCGAGCGACTGATAATCTGTGGGTGAGAATGATATTTAATGAGCTGTGAAGAGCACAAGCCATGCCTGCTATTTGCCTACTAAATGATCAGTGGCTCTGTAGCCATTCATTTTAAATGGCTACTATGCTTCTCATAAAGACACTGTCTATTTTGAACACTTTCACTTTTAACAGTCCCTGCTATTGGAACAACACCAAATTCAACTCTGTGCCTAACTCAAGTTCTCTGCAACTGCATTCCTATTTGAGTTGAAGAAAAATAAAGTATGGCCATTTGTTTATATTACTATAATTGTTGTGTTACCATAGAAACTATAGAATTGCCACAGTAGATTAATTATATTCATTTACTATAGAATTATTATTTTTATTTTACAATAAACAAAACATTGTCAATATGAAGAAAAAAATATTATTTTTCCAGTGTTGTTCAAACTAGTATTGTTTAGCCATTAACTGTAATAAATGATCATAATTGTAAAAAAAATAAATAAATAAAAATTGAAAGATCCATATTCATTTTAATGAATACAAATCTTGTATACAGATCTTCAGATAAAGCAGAAAATATTTTTTTATCAAACACTGAACTTTGACTTTACTGATGGAATCAAACTTTGTCCTGTCACAAACATAAAGGTGTGTTCGAACTGCGTCACAGACCAAAAGTCTTTCTGAGACCTCTGGATACTGTTTCTTTCTGTACAATCACTCTGAACTTCTGTAAGTAAACCTGAAATAATCTATAATTACAGATGTTTAAGGGAATAATGAAGAGATTTCATGATTTCTGTTCAATGTTATTATATGTTCCACGTAATCAATCAAGAAACAATAAGAGATTGCATTTTTGATGATGCATTTTTAAACATGATTTTTAAAAAGGTTTTTACGCTTACTACTTTTTAGAGTTTCTTTATCATTACAGATCACAGAGATTTCATCTAACTACTCTCAGTGTTGCTAAATTTAATTTATTTATTTTTATTAAAACCTTCAATTTGCTCCTTTCACAGCCAACATCACTTAATTTAAGGTAGTGTGATCTATTTTTGTTGAAACCCAGATAAAAAACAGCTTTCACTGTTTAAATCTATATATATATATATATATATATATATATATATATATATATATATATCAGTGGCACAGTAGGTAGTGCTGTCGCCTCACAGCAAGAAGGTTGCTGGGTCGCTGTTTCGAACTTTGGCTCAGTTGGCGTTTCTGTGTGGAGTTTGCATGTTCTCCCTGCATTCACGTGGGTTTCCTCCGGGTGCTCCGGTACTCCGGGTAGGCTAAATTGTCCGTAGTGTATGAGTGTGTGTGTGTGTGTGTGTGTGTTGGTGTGGATGTTTCCCAGAGATTGGTTGCAGCTGGAAGGGCATCTGCTGTGTGAAATATGTGCTGGATAAGTTGGCGGTTCATTCCGCTGTGGCGACCCCAGATTAATAAAGGGACTAAGCCGAAAAGAAAATGAATGAATATATATAATGAATATATAATTTTTATTTGTTAATTTTTTTTACAAAATTACTTTTATAATAAGAGTACAGTACAATACAGTATATAGTAAATTTAAAGGGTTCTGTTAATTTATTGGCCTCGTTGAAGTATATGGGTAACTAATTCACAATGAAAATTGGGATATATGGTGTGGGTTTTGCAGATGGCAAAAGGTAGCTTGCACTGTGATTACATGAAATGTAATTAGAGATAAGTTTGGGGCAAAGTTCAGTTTATTTCCGAAAGTTACTAAAAAAATGTTGTTTTATAATTAATAAAAAGATATTTTACGTAAAGTAGGTCTATTTAACAGTAGCTTTCAATTGAGAGTACTACAGAAACTAAACAATTACATTTGGAAATTAAACATTGCATTGCCCTTGCTGTTTGAATTAAAATGCTTAAATAATTTACAGATAAACTTGAGTTTGCTAAGATACTGTAATATTAAGACTTAACTTGCTGGACTTAACATGGACCATATCTGGGCCAAGTCTTAGCCAAGTTTAATTATTCATAACTGGGCCTGAACTGGGCCAGATATGTTGGTGTGTCACGATTGCTTGATAAACCAATGAAGCATATTGATGAGGCATATTACAAGGTACTGTAGTATTAAGACTTAACTTGCTGAGACGAAGTACAGTTAACTAATTAGTTATGTACTGTAGTTAGTTGTCTGTGCCTCAGCAAGTGAAGTCAGAGCATAATGACACCTTAGCAAATAATCAGCTAATGATTAATTAAAATAGACAACTGGCAGTTGAAATGCTTAGCGTTGACCAGTTGTGGTAATAACAATATGAATTTAGATTATTGGTTAAAATAAGATGTAATGTTCATATCATTCTATAATCATTAATAAATGGTTTAGTTTTTCTTGAGTTACATATTAACCAGGGGTGTCCACACTTTTATTGGATGTACTAGAATCTTCAGGTAGGTATGTTGAAGCAAGTTAGAGCTAAACTCAGCAGGACACTGGCCCTCCAGGACCTAGTTTGGACACCCCTGCATTAACACATGATTATCAGTGCATTAGTTAAGCATTATTTAATGCAAATTAGTGCATCCATGTCGTAAAATGTTTCCGTTAATTCATATTGTAGTTTTCAAGCTGCATAACTTGACATGAAGTGATACAAACAAAATATTTGAAGCATATTTTATTTTTGTATTGCTTGTTTGTTAACATTTCATGCAATTTTTCCTCGTTTCTCTCTCTGAAGTGTCATGATCTTCATCTCAGAGGCCGCCCAGGTACCAGGTGCAAAAATACCAGCACTGAGCTGATGAGTTTTATCAGAAGAATGAAGAAAAGGCCAATGAATGATGAATCGTTTAGAGACACAGAGGTATGCTGCTGTTTTCAAAGAACAAGCTGTAAAATAACCCTTTATTTAAGCAATATTTTTTTTTCACCATTGCCATGAAAATAGCCGTAAACTGTTCTAAACAGGGGGTGTACAGTCTCAGTTCTGGAGGGCCGGTGTCCTGCAGAGTTTAGCTTCTACTTCAGCTAAACACCCCTGATAATTAAGTTCTTGCTAGTTTAAGATGCTTCCAAATAAGTGTGTTGAGTTGAAGCTAACCTTGCATCGCCGCCCCAGGACCTAGTTTGGACATTGCAGATTTTAAACATTGTACGATAAAAAAAAATTTAAAAAAGGAGGGTTTTAAGACTAAATGGCTTCAAATTTACATGCTTCAGAGATAAATGGGTTTAGTGCACCATTTATTTAAAGTCATGTACAACTCATAATGATACATGATACACCTCAGCTGGGTATGGAAGATGGAGAGAGTTCAGTTCATTACTGCCAGGACCAGGATTTAAACCTGCAAGCTTTTAACTACAAATCCAACTTTCTAACCATTAGGCCACAACTGGTTGAGTAGGCCACATCAGGTTGAGTAAAATGTTTGTTTTCAATACTGCTATTGCTTTCAAACTCCATTGCCACAAGCCCCCAGTTATCAACCAAATCACAAGCCCCCAGTTATCAACCTGATCCACAACCACCTATGAGCCCACCTGGAAGAGCCCTCCGATTTTTGCCACACCGCCAGGGCCCAAACAACAACACCCCATCTTCAGCTGGTGAACACAAGAGCTCTCTGTGATGTGTGTCGGGGGCCTGCTTAGAAAACAGTGTCTTTATCAAATGTTTTCAGAACAAGCAGGAACCCAGTGTGTCTGTAGCTTTCTCTAAGCAGATATGTGTTGTGTCAAGTGACAGAAAACCAAAGACTTCTTTTGGCCGTAAAGCAAATAATTCAAATCTAGTGTCTATTAAATGTATATCTGAGACTTCTGTAGAAAAAACAGCTAAAACTGTTAAGTTAGCGCTTTTAAACATCAGATCACTCAACAATAAGTCACTTTTAGTCAATGATTTTATCGACACAAATTGCCTTGATTTTATGCTTTTAAATGAAACTTGGCTAGATGACAGTTGTAGTGCAGCAGTTCTGAATGAAGCAGCTCCTTTAAACTTTGACTTTTTGAGTGTTTGCAGAGCTAATAGGAGAGGTGGAGGCATCGCTGCCCTGTTTAAAGATGTCTATGAATGTAAACAAGTGTCATTTGGTGACTATTTGTCTTGAATATCTGAGTATAACACTGAAAGGGTCTCCACACATCTTACTGATCATTATCTACAGACCTCCAAAATATTCTCCAGCTTTTATTGATGATTTTACAGAGCTGTTATCAATAGTAACCTCTGAATTTGATTATTTTAGTATTGCTGGGGATTTTAATATTCACATTGATAATCCAGAAATCAATGCTGTAAAAGAACTGATGACTGTTTTTCACACTTTTGATCTGACTCAGCATGTTCAAGGACCCACACACAATCGTGGACACACTCTTGATCTACTTATAACTAAGGGTTTAGACATTTCATCGACTGTTGTTAAGGATGTGGCACTATCTGATCATTTCTGTATCTTCTTTAATATATTGATCACTCCAGCTATTAAAGACAGATCTGTCTCTGTCAGAAAGAGATGCATAAATGAGAACACCAGTGAGCAGTTTATAAAGGCCATATCGCTAGCACCAAGTATATCTGCAGACTCTGTTGATTCTCTCCTTGATTTGTTCAATTCTAAAATTGAGAATGTCATAAATGACATCGCTCCTGTTAAAGTCAAGAAGATGACTGGCAGGCAAAAGGGATCTTGGACAAGGTCACCGAGAGTACAAATGATGAAAAGACAATGCAGAAAAGCTGAGCGAATTTGGAGAAAGACAAAACTAGTAGTCCATTATAATATCTATAAAGACAGTCTTCATGCTTTTAATGTGGAACTAAACACTGCTAGGCAGACTTTCTTTTCAAGCCTTATAAACAGCAACGTAAATAATGCTCGCACACTCTTTGCAACGATAGAGAGACTCAAAAACCCCCCCTAGTCGGATTCCAAGTGAGCTCCTCTCTGAAAGCAAATGTAATGAGTGTGCTCATTTCTTCACTGATAAGATCAATAATATCAGAAAGGCAATCAGCTCATCCAATCAGTCAAGCTGTGTCGATATCAAACAAGCTCAACCACAACTTAAGAAATCAGACATTATGTCTGATTTCATGGCAATTAATGGTACAATCTTAGAAGAGACTGTGCAAGCTATGAAAACATCAACCTGCAGTCTTGACACGCTCCCCACATCATTCTTCAAAATGGTGTTTACCTGTTTAGAAATGGATCTTCTAAAAGTGGTAAATGCTTCACTTCTCTCAGGGATTTTTCCAAACTCACTTAGAACTGCAGTTGTTAAACCCCTCTTGAAACAGAGCAACCTGGATAACACCCTATTGAGCAATTACAGACCAATCTCAAATCTCCCTTTCATTGGCAAAATCATTGAAAAAGTTGTTTTTAACCAGGTTAACAAGTTCTTAAACTTAAAGGGGTGTTTAGACAATTTTCAATCTGGGTTTAGAGCACATCACAGTACAGAGAGCGCTCTTATAAAGATAATCAATGATATCTGCCTAAATACAGATTCAGGTAAAATAACAGTGCTGGTATTGTTGGATCTCAGTGCTGCATTTGACACTGTCGATCACAGCATACTTCTGGATAGGCTGGAAAACTGGGTTGGGCTGTCTGGCACGGTCCTCAAATGGTTCAGATCTTACCTTGAAGTTAGAGGTTACCATGTCAGTATGGGTGACCATAGGTCAAGGTGGACACTCATGACATGTAGAGTCCCAAAAGGCTCGATTCTGGCACCTCTCCTGTTCAACCTTTACATGCTCCCTCTAAGCTAAATAATGAGAAAGAACCAAATCTCCTACCACAGCTATGCTGATGACACTCAGATCTACTTAGCCTTACTGCCTAATGACTACAGCCCCATTGACACCCTCTGCCAATGCATTGATGAAATTAACAATTGGATGTGCCAAAACTTTCTTCAGTTAAACAAAGAAAAAACAGAAATGATTGCGTTTGGGAACAGAGATGAGGTTCTCAAGGTAAATGCGTACCTTGTTACTAAAGGTCAAACAACAAAAATAAGGTCAAGAATCTTGGTGTGACTCTGGAGTCAGATCTGAGTTTCAATAGTCATCTCAAAGCAGTCAGTAAATCAGCATATTATCATCTCAAAAACATAGCAAGAATCAGATGCTTTGTTTCTAGTGAAGATTTAGAGAAACTTGTTCATGCTTTTATCAGCAGCAGGGTGGATTACTGTAATGGACTCCTCACGGGCCTTCCTAAAAAGACAGTCAGACAGTTGCAGCTCATCCAGAACGCTGTAGCCAGAATTCTAACCAGAACCAGAAAATCAGAGCACATCACACCTGTCCTCAGGTCTCTACACTGGCTCCCAGTTACATTCAGAATAGACATTAAAGTATTATTACTGGTCTATAAATCACTAAATGGCCAAGGACCTCAATACATTACATATATGCTCACTGAATACAAACCCAACAGACCACTCAGATCTTTAGGATCATATAAACTAGAAGTTAGAAGTGTTCAGTCAAAGCAGGGAGAATCAGCTTTCAGCCACTATGCCCCTCGCTGCTGGAATCAGCTTTCAGAAATGATCAGATGTGCTCCAACATTATTGCACTATTATGTTTTTCTCTTCTTCTTCATTCTTTTATATCACATTTTACCTGTTTTTATGTTTTTTAATCAGTTTTATTATTTGTTTTTTTTTTTTTTACTTGTTTCTTTTATTCTTGTTTATGTAAAGCACTTTGAATTGCCACTGTGTATGAAATGTGCTATATAAATAAACTTGCCTTGCCTTGCCTATTATATCTACTTTTTAAAAGTACAGGTCGGTCGTCTGCTTTAAGATATAAAAGGATTAATCAGTAATTAACTTCACCTACATTTTTGGCTTTGTTGTTACGTAACATTTCAGCATGAAATCCATTAGCAACAGCACAACACCTTGTCACCCACACACATATGCAAACGAACAAAGACAAGTTTTATTGTTTCCATGATTGCATGTAAAATTTAAATATGTTAATAAGAATTAAGCCCCAAATTCACATCAAGAACAATAACTGCATTAGGATTTAATCCACACCAAAACAATGGACAGTGCCGTGATATGAAACTGTAATGCAGCCGAAACCTGCTTGGAGCTACTTAAGCTATTTGTGTTGAAAAGAAACTGCACACTTTAAAATGTTAATTAGAATGTGAGCAGTTGGATTTTAATACACCTGAAGCATATTTATTGAGAACAATGAAAACCGAAGAACAATAAACAAGATGAACAGGAAGCTCAGAGCATTATGATAGTCTTAGCATCAGCAATACACAGCATATTCCATAACTTGACAATGTTTCTAAAGTGGCAGAGGGCTGATAATTGTATGATATTTTAAAAAGTCACATTTTTTGTTTATTAAAGCAGAATTATAATAGCAGATAAAGCAACTTTAGATCAAGCTAGATTTAAAGTTGTCCAAAAGCTTTATTTTACAGGATTTTTATCCAGTGAGTAATATCTCTGATTGTTTTGATTACATTAATGATCCCTGACACAGGCTTGACTAAATGGTTTCCATCAGCTGTAAAAATGCATATGTCAACCCCCATGATGCCATCCTCCTTCCTTGTGTCATCATGCAGTGTCTTTGTTATTTGAATGACTTCCAGCATTGAGACTTTCATGTTCTGACTTTTAATATCAGAAAGATTAGGGTCAAAAGTATGGCAGAGTTTTTAATGCTGTGTTAATTGTGTAGTTGGTCAGACAAGTATCATTTTCAACACATGAAATGTGCAAATAATATTTAAAAAAAACTAATAATATGAATGTTAATATTTACTGTAAATTAAACCTTTTTCCTTTGACTTTTAGACCTGATGGAGGACAATAAGAAGAAAAGCTTCATCCCTGTGATCAATGTGGGAAGAGTTTCACACACAAAGCCAACCTGAAAGATCACATGAAGATCCACACAGCAGAGAAGCCGTACACGTGTGATCAGTGCGGGAAGAGTTTCACACAGGTAAACATCTTAAGATACATATTCGCTCTTATACTGGAGAAAGACCGTATAACTGTGATCAGTGCGTCATGGATCAGTAGTCATGGATCAGTAGGTCGTGTACATGAATCTGGCACTGGTAAGGACGTCCTCATCGTACAACATCAAACCTGGAATTTATAAACAACTTAATATTGCTCATTCATTCATTTTACAAATTTTTAAAAAGTACATAATAGATAAATAATTTGATTGTTTTTTGTAACTAAACATAACATTTCAACCATTAGGCAGTTGTCTGTACTACGTTATTATCATTTTAGGCATGATTACCATTAGAAATTGAACAAAATGTTATTAATCATTTCATATTAGAATAACATTGTAAATGTTATGTGTGGGCAATATGACAAAACAAATATGGAGTTAGACACACTTGCATTATCTCCCACTGTATTTCCAGTAGTTCCCGCATGGCTGTTTTTTAAAATATTAAAAGAAAAAGATTGACAGTGAAAGAGTGGAAAATTTATTATTTAAGGGAAAATACATTGAAACAACTGAAATATACACAGATGCGCTAAGAATTAGAAGAAGGGTAGAAGTGTTGCATATTATTCCAAAGTTAAAAATTAAAGCAGCAAAAAGAGTCAGTAATAACTCAGCAGTTTATACAGCAGAATTTGTAGCAATATGGTTAGCTCTAAATAAAGCTGTGATTCCATCTGATTCAAGCTCAGCACTTGTTAGTATTCATTCATTTATTTTATTTTCAGCTTAGTTCCTTTAATAATATGGGGTCGCCACAGCAGAATGAACCGCCAACTTATCCAGCATATGTTTTACACAGCAGATGCCATTCCTGCTGCAACCTATTTCTGAGAAACATCTATTCACACTCATACACTACGGACAATTAAGCCTACCCAATTCATCTATACCACATGTCTTTGGCCCGTGGGGGAAACTGGAACACCTGGAGGAAACCCTCGTGAACGCGGGGAGAACATGCAAACTCCACACAGAAACACCAGCTGACCCAGGCGAGGGTCGAATCAGCAACCACTTGTTAGTATAATAAATTTAATATCAGAGTCATATATAGCTATTTATATTACTTTTTGAAAAACACAGGGTTAAGTCACAGAATTTGGTGTTTAGTATTATATTTATTTATTGGAAAGTATGTGTAATTTGTAGAAGGAACAATGGTTGTGATTTCCCTCTCACTATAAGAAATATGTGGGTTTATGAACTCTGATCCACACTCCAGTCCAGATGATGGCGGTAGTGCTCCAAAAAACTGGTTGCCAACCGCCATAAAATAAGAAGATTCAGGTGTCTTGTGCTTCACACTGCTGTCCAGTTGAAGGCGCTGATGAGCCAAAACTTTCGATTAACTTACATTTTAGAAAACATTGAAGGATCTCAGGTGTGTTTGAGCTGTGACTTAGTCTTTTTAAAGGTTTCTGGATTCTGTTTCTGCTGCACAAGACCGTCTTCTCGACAGTAAGTAACGTAAAGCTTGAATAATCGTGCAGTGATGTTATTTTTGTGAATTTTGGATGGCATTTCATATGAATTTGTGTTATAAAGACCGCGGAAGTATAGTCAAGGAAAATACACCAGTGATTCAAAAAAAAAGGTTTGAAGACGAACTGTTTGGTCTGATATATGATGCTAAACCAATGACTCGATTTATTCTATGGTTTTCCTTGGGTGTCCATGGATGTCCTGCCGAAACATGTCGAAATGCGGAAGCATACTGGGGCCTAGCCACTCCGTTCGGTTAGAGTGTATAAAAGTAGCAACTCGCGAATAAATTTTCTCCTTATCGTTTATCATAGTGTTCGGTACAATTTTTTTTCAACCGCTAACAAGCATTGTGCAATACTGAAGCCACTTTTTAAAAACGTTAGTGTTCACACTTCATTACTAACATGATTCTAACTAAACAGTTCAGCTCAGGCCCAAAACGCCTTGCATAACATAAACACACAGCAGGTAAAACATGACGTTGTTATTGGCTGCTGCTAGATGATTGAATAAATGCTTTTTTTAACCCATGTCTTTTTTATTAGATTTTTTTTAATTTAATATTTTTATTTCGAACAGAAAAATCATTCACAAAACAGTTCTTTAAACAAAATACATTTCAAGATGGTCTAAATGGAGCGGGATGAAGTGAAAGCGAAAGCTTATTATTTTCCCCACACCATTACCACACACATCATACATTTATTAATTCAAATTATTTCTTTTACTAATCTCTTTTTTTTTGCATGAGACATCTGAGCTTTACATGATACATTTTGTCATTTTGGCATATTTGACATTATATGTTTGATTTAATTTGTACATTTACATTTTATAACACAGATCCAAAAAATACATAGTTTACAAACCATTTATACAAACAGCCATTAATTAAAATTTCATAATGCCCTTCTCATTTTGTTATTTTTCAATCACTTCTATTAATTATTAAATTAATTTAATAATATATATTTATACAACTTTTTAAATGGATTAATATCCTGACATTGTTTGAAGATCTGTTCCATAATTTTACACCACATGCAGACATAGTTTTTATTTTTTATTTTATTTTTATTTTTTTTCTTCTCTCAGATTTTATCCCCATTTTCTTCTTCAAAAAACTTTTGTTTGCATTTTGGAGGTAATTTATTTCTTAATTTAAATTTAACCAAATCATTAAGTATCTTCAATTAAAAAAAATAAAGAATCAGGGATTTGTGTGCTCCAAATACCCCAGATTTTCTATCATTCTTATAACTTTTTCTGTATTCTACATAACGATCGTAAGTTAGATTTTTTTTTATGTATTCCCCCAAATTTCAACACAAAAACTCATATGGCAACATAATTGTGTTATAATACATACGTCATTGTCCTGGATAAAGCTTGCTTTATACACTATTTCTACAGTTTTTACCAATTTTGATGTCATATTATTTATTTGTGGTTTATAACAAATTTTATGATCCAATACAACAACAAGAAACTTAATTGCATATACTCTTTCTATAACCTCATTATTAATTTTTAAATCTATGATATGACTACTTTTTAATTTCCCAAATAAAAATAACTTTTGTTTGACTTGTAATTAATGAAAAAATTTTTTTCGTCAAACCATAATTTCAGCTGAGTAATTTTTTTTTTAATCAACTCCATAAGTTTATAAATTAACCCCAGAACAAATATTACTTGCATCATCCACAAATAAAATAAACTTAAACAACTGTGATATCTTGCACTTATCATTTATGTAAATTATAAACAGTTTTGGACCTAAAACCGATCCCTGTGGTATGCAACAATTTACACTTGGGTATGAAGATTTATGGTTGCCAATTTCAACAGACTATTGTCTATTTTTTAAATAACTGCTTGTCCAATCCAAGGCTACTCCTCTAATTTATTTACCAACATATTATAATATATTGGATAAAATGCCTTCTTTAAATCTATAAAAACAACCATATGGCTCATCAGCTAAATGGTTTTGCTTTTCTATGAAATTTTTAAGTCTTTCAACAAAGACTTTTTCAAAAAAAAATTTCAAAACGGAGATAGTATAGACTAACATATAATTTGTAAAGTATTGTTTATCTCCAGATTTATAAAGTGGAATTATCTTTGCAACTTTTATTATTTTATTTGGAAATTTACCAGATTGTGGAGATCTATTACAAACATAGGTTGATGGTTCTACAATGTTTTCAATTAATTTCTTATATAGATATTCATATTAATATTATTCCAATTCATGGACTATTTATTGTTAAAAAAAATTACAATACCTATTATTTCCTTTTTATATACTATAACAAAAACAGAATAAGGATTTCAATTAAATCAATATCCACTCCTGTTTTCATCAAATCATTGATATTTTAAACCAATTCTGGTACCACAATTATAAATAATTTGTTGAAACAAATGACTTTTTTATTATTATTTATTTTACTGAAAAATCCCTTTCAATGAAATATTTAAGAAAGTTTAAAGTTGCTGCACATTCACCGGTGCCCGGTTTCTGCCTCTGAATGAGCGAATTTTAGCTTCTTGTACATTAGGTTATCATTTAGAAAAAACAAAACCCCTTTGAAAAAAACTAGACACAGAGGAACATAACCCTTTGCCAGCTAACATTTCAGAGCTATCATTATAGAGCAATACAAACAGCACACTGAAGTATATCAATGCACAGCTACTTACAAGGCAAGCGCAGTGGATAACGCCACTCACTCGATGCAGATGAATCAGCCTTTAAAGTCTGAGGCTGATTTATTCTTCTGCGGCCACTTTGAAGCCACATGATCTCTAGTCAAGTAACATGATGGACCCATTCTTGAATCTTACTTGCACTAAATTGACGATGATTGTAAGTTGCGCCTTAAGACAGCATATTTTCCATTACATTTAAATTATTATTTACTTTAAAATATTTGTTTACAGAAGATGCAATAAATGCACTGCTTAAAGTATTATTTTCAGCATATACTATAGTTATTTTATTTAGAAGAGATGCTGCTTATTTTCTACTTTTAAAATGAAATTATTTTGTTTCCAAAAGTGCAAGATAATTATTTAAACTTTTTTATAAGTAAAAAGTGACTGTTGGTTTTAGACAATGTGTGTTTTAATTTCAGTTGTTCAACACTGATGTTTAATAAATAATCACAGATAGTAGATGGTGTGTATGTCTCCTTCAATTACTTTAAAATTAAGTAATGCACCCTTCATTCAAAACATCTCTAACATGTAATGGGTGAGCTTATTTACTGTACAAAACTTGTCAGCGATATATGAAGGCAAAATGTACATACAGTTGAAGTCAGAATTATTAGCCCCCCTGTTTATTTTTTCTCCAATTTCTGTTTAACGGAGAGAAGATTTTTTTTCTAATCATAATAGTTTTAATAACTAATTTCTAATAACTGATTTATTTTATCTTTGTCATGATGACAATAAATAATATTTTACTAGATATTTTCCAAGACACTTCTATACAGCTTAAAGTGACATTTACAGGTTTAACTAGGTTAGTTAGGTTAACTGGCAGGTAAGGGTAATTAGGCAAGTTATTGTATAACGATGGTTTGTTCTGTAGACTATCGAAAAATATATAGCTTGAAGAGGCTAATAATTTTGTCCTTTTAAAATGGTGTTTAAAAAATGAATATCTGTTTTTATTCTAGCCAAAATAAAACAAATAAGACTTTCTCCAGAAGAAAAAATATAATCAGACGTACTTTGAACATTTCCTTGCTCTGTTAAACTTCATTTGGAAAATATTTAAAAAAGAAAGGAAAAAATTACAAGGGGGGCTAATAATTTTGACTTCAACTGTATATTTATAAAAATAAAATAATTGTTTATTAATTGTAATCGAGTTAAAATGTTCAATTTATCGAGATTTTGATTTTAGGCAAAATCGCCCAGCCCCACCTTACAGTTCGTGTGAAAATCTGTTTAACTTTTAGAAAAATTTGCTGAACTGCAAGTTAGAGAGGCAAATTTTGTATCGCACAACAAAACTATTTCTCACAGATATGGTAATCAACTTAAAAATTGTCATGTGAAAAAGTAGATGCTGTTTTGCACTTATTTTAATTACATACTCTTTGTACTCTTCTGCTATGTGTCTTTATCAATTCACTGTATCACTTTCTATCATGCTTCTTTTCATGTGTTACAGGTTTTTTTTTATTCATATTTCCTAACAAAATAAGTTTCAATCTATCCCTTACAAAAAAAGTATGTTTTTATGAATGAATGAAATTGTAATGGTTGTCATTTTGTGGTACAACCTTCTATATTTCATAATTCATATATGGCAATATATGAAAAATATGGCATTTTTTTTTTATTTTGCAATCAGTCTGTTTTCAAAAGTTGTTAAGTTTTTGGAATCAGTTTGTTAGCATGTGAAAAAACTGCTGAAAATGAATATGTTTTTGCTGCTTGTAGTGTCTGGACGAAATAAATGGAAATTTATGCGAATTTCGTGTTTGAGAAAATTATGCTGTTTCCTCTTTATAAACTCCTGTTTGGCTCATTGAACAGTTTTGAACTTGTAGCTTCAGTACTGCACAATACTTGTTAGTAGTTGAAAAAATATGTAATCTAGCATGTAAATATAGCAGTGTGTTGTGCTTTGAATAATCAGAATGGTCATGTTTGTAGTAATATAGAAATGTAATCTTAGCATTATTAAGTTTGTATAAGTTTCTGTTGCCTGTTGTATTTTCTGTAGTTTTAATTGCCTTCTTTATCCTCCTGAAGTGTAGTGAATTAAGCTCATAAAATTATGAATATTATGAATGAATAATTATAAGTTATTATTTCATTATGAATATTTGCTGATTTTATTGTTACTGATAGTGTAACCAAAATGACAATAAAATAATTTGCTTATCTGTTAAAGCCTACAATTTGTTTGTCTTTTAATTCAAAGATCAAGTGATTTTCCTGCCCTGGACAAATTAGTCTACATTAACAGATTAGTACAGCCTGTAGCTTTATCTGTGAGTTTGATAACTTCTATCTAGCAATCTATGTGGGCTCAAATGTTCAATAGTAGTTATGAAAAGGTACAGATAACACCTATATTTACAACATGCATGTACTCTATAGAAAGAGAGGGAGAGAGAGAGTGTGTGTGAGAGATAAAGAAAAAGGAGCCAAGAGGCCCCAAGAAGCCAGAAAGGCATGCGAAAGAGAGTTGCAGTTCAACATCAGTAACCCAAAACAAATCATAGCAGCGTTTCCATCCAACAAGTCAAAGGGTACAAAAACGTCACTCGTTGATTATGTGGCACCAAATATCAACAGTAAAAACAGAATTTTCTGCGGTATGAGAAGCTGCGGGAAGATTTTATTATTTTAATGAACCACTTTCGCCTCAGATCCTGAAACACAGTGAACACTCAGTGTAATTTAAAGACATGAGATGCGGAGAACAGAAGCTCTTGATTCTGAAGGTCATCAATAATATAATAACACTAATACTGAAATGGTTGAATGACCTAAACAACAGTTTTAGATGTTTTACAGTGTGCTCAGCCTGCTGGTTTGTCCATTCACAAACATTTTTATTATCACATGATCTCTTATAACAAAACCACATGACCTTTTTTTAAATGCGCATACTGGAATTTGTTCAGTTTCATCGCAGTTTATGCTCCTCTTTTCTTATCGAATAAAGCTTATCCTACTCTGTTATGCGTATATGTTTTTTATGCGCATCTTGCCTTTTTATCAACCATTTTATTATGCCCATATCCAAAATGTGCATAAAAAAGATAAATAGAAATGTAGCTATTGAAATAGATTAAACATATCTCCATCTCTTACATGAAGTATCCTGAGCTGCATTTCAGAGACTCATTGTCATGTTCAGTTTATGATGATCATCTCATTGTCTTCACAAAGATACCAGTGTTGAGCTGTTGATCTGCAGTCATGTCAGAGGAGCGAGGAAAGATGAGTCTCTCAGAGAAACACAGGTAAGTCTGCTGTGGTCTTTTTTTAATTGCGACTGAATCATCGAAATCTTTTGGAAATCTTCGAAATCTTTTGGAAAGGTTTTGGGCTGTTTTAGTTTTAGCCACAGGTTAAAGCAGTTTGAAATTTCTATTAACATAACACATTGTCAGAGCTAAATATGATGGTTATTTATCATACATGTCAAGCTAAAATAAATTAGGAACATTATTGCTGCATTCACTTCACAGTTACAGGCATTTTATTATTAATATACATAGAAGTTAATGATATTTGTTTGTTTTTCTAAGATTGAGAAGTGAAAATTCACTTGACTGTTCCATTGTAGCAGGTCTGATCAGTTCATCGGGACTTAGAGAGAGATCTTGCTATATTCTTAAATTGTTACACATCATATCACACTAAATCTCGACATGTGCTTTGAAGTACCTCCTGTAGTCACTTTTTACTCTCTTTTTTGTGTCATCAGTGTAAGATCAGGTTCGTATGTATCCAGCTCTGTGTCTGTGAAGAGTGATGATTCAAAAAAAAGAGGTCAGCCAAACTTCAGTAGAGAAACACTGTCACCTACCACAAGGTATTTCTTATTAAAATATTCATCTGATTTCTTCTCTTTTATGTATGTGATAAAACCTGACTTAATAAATCCCTAAAAACAATGTTTGATTACTATAAAAGCACACTAAGCAATTTGATACCTGCTCCTTTTTGATATTTGCACAATCTTTACTAGACACACTCCAACTGCTGCTGATTGGCAGTAATTGTGATTTCGGACTTTGTTTGACGCCGGCGTCAAAAGTTACTCTTTTTTTTCAATTACTTTATTAACTTTTTTGATATGGCATACAGGTATGTGCCAAAAAAACTAGAATATCAAGGGAAAGTCCGTTTATTTCAATAATTTGTTTCAAAAATTGAAACGCATGTTATATCGGTTCACTACACACAAAGTGAAATATTTCAAGCTTTCTTTTTATTCAATTTGAATGATTTTTGGATTAAAGATGAAAAAAATCCCAAATCCAGTATTTCACATAATTAGAATATTTCATGTGACCAATAAAAAAAGGATTTTTAACACATTTGCAGAAGGCCGACATATGTTTATGTACTGTATTATGTCCTCAGTACTTTGTTGGGCCTTGTTTTGCATTAATTACCACATCAAGACGGTATGGCAATGAGGTGACCAGCCTTCGACACAGTTTAGGTAAGGGTGTCAAAATTAATTGTTTCTTCGATGCAGCGCGATGCAGATGGGGAAAATTCGATATCGGTCCAGTAATAATCATAATCTGTTATTATGTACTGACGTCATTTATCTCCTATGCGCGATGTCGCAGTAGAACTCTATGGCGAAGGAAGAGTAAATAAAATGCTCCTACTACTCTACTATCCTCCTACACAGAGCCGCTATTTCACAACTATGGAGAAATGCTGTACAAATCCATCTCTTTCTCTCTATCCCTCACTACCACAGCCATATGACCCTACAGCCTAAGACCGGTTACTCTCTGAAGCAGGGCTGAGCCTGGTCAGTACCTGGATGGAAGACCACTTGGGAAAAACTAGGTTGCTGTTGAAAGTGGTGTTAATGAGGCCAGCAGGGGGGCTCAACCTGCGGTCTGTGTGAGTCCTAATGCCCCAGTAAAAGTAAAGGGGACACTACAATGTCAGTGGGAGCCGTCTTTCGGATGAAATGTTAAACCGAGGTCCTGACTCTCTGTGGTTATTAAAAATCCCATGGCACTTCTCGTGAAAGAGCAGGGGTATAACCCCGGTGTCCTGGCCAAAGTCCCTATATCGGCCCCTATGATCGTGGCCTCCCAATCATCCCCATCCACCGAATTGGCTCTATCACTGTCTCTCTACTCCACCAATAGCTGGTGTGTGGTGAGCGCACTGGCGCCGTTGTCCTGTGGCAGCCGTCGCATCATCCAAGTGGATGCTGCACACTGGTGGTGGTGTAAAGAGACTGATTGTGATTGTGAAGCGCTTTGGGTGTATGGCAATACACAATAAATGCGCTATATAAATACACATTACATTACATTACACTTTGGACATTCTACCCGCTGGCGTGCTTGTAAGGTAACTTTTCCTTTCCTCGTGGTTGTTAAAGCGATACTTGTGGATCCAGACACGAGCGTGCCTGTAGTACATGTTTTCTCCAATGTCTATTATGGATCACCTGTAATAACTGCATATTATGCGATACAGACTGTAACTGCGGCTGTTCTTCCCACATCACTCATAGGTGAAGAGCGCTTTTATTTCTAAAGTCAATTGCAGCCCTTTATGTTGAGCAGGTGAAGACAATAGCCAATCCTAGGGGTGTAAGACCTCATTGGACAGTGCTCAAAAAGCAAGCGGGAAAATATTTACATTAGTTTATTTGCTATAAATGCTCATATTGTTCTGTGCATGTATTTGTAGTTTTGTTTGATACATTCAAAAAGAGTGTTTCCTTTGAACAGGTAAAATTAAAGGTATTATGGTATTAAAGGTCTTATGGTCGCCCAAGTTACTTTGATATCAGTCTTTAGCTTGTCTGCATTTAGGGTCTCAAGTCCTGCTAGAAAATAAAACCATGTTCTCCAAAAAGCTTGTCGGCAACAGGAAGCATGAAGTGCTCTAAAACGTTCTGCACAGAGGTGCATTGACTGTGGACTCGATAAAAGACAATGAAACCACATAAGCATATGACTCTGCTCTCCAAACCATAACAGACTGTGGAAAATTCACACTGGACTTCAAGCTTGACTTTTGTCTCTCCGCTCTTCCTCCAGACTCTGAGATCTTAGTTTGCAAATGAAAGACAAAATTTGCTTTCATCTGAAAAGAGGACTTGGGACCACTGTGCAACAGACCAGTTTTTTTTTCTTTAGCCCAGCACAGACGCTTCTAATGTTGTTTTTGGATCAGGAGTGGCTTAGCACATTGAATGCATGTCATTTTTTCATTGCTCTTAACACTCCTATTAATATGCTTAGATACTGCACTTTGTGTGCATCCGGTTTCTTTTGCAATTGCCTTTAGAGACTTTTTCCTTCTTATGGAGGGTTCCAAGGATGGTCTTTTACACAACCGTCAAGTCAGCTGTCTTCCTCATGATTCTGAAACCTGCTAAGCCAGACTGAAACAATTTCAGGGCTTTGCATCAATTAGTGGACTAGATTGACATTCTGGGAGCCTACAATGTTGAACTTTGTCATGATATTCTAATTTTGAGAAATACTGGATTTGAGTTTTTCATTATAATTCATTAAAATTGAATCAAATGAAAGCTTGAAATATTTAACTTTGTGTGTAGTGAACTAATATAACACAAGTTTCACTTTTTGAAACAAATTATTGAAATTTAATTTAAATTATTACTTTCCCTCGATATTCACATTTTTTGGCACATACCTGTAAATATTAAAGGAAATCATATTCAGGTTAGATATCTTTTCTGTAACACCTTAAAGTGTAGAGAAATTTGGTTGCCAGTTTTAAAACCTGAACGGTTTAAAGAATTTTTTATTTTATTTTTTAGAGATGTTTATATATATATATATATATATATATATATATATATATATATATATATATATATATATA
Source organism: Danio rerio (assembly GCF_052040795.2). NCBI lineage: Eukaryota > Metazoa > Chordata > Actinopteri > Cypriniformes > Danionidae > Danio > Danio rerio. The sequence goes on from NC_141042.1 coordinate 9,244,214, forward strand.
TATATATATATATATATATATATATATATATAAATATAAATATAAAAAAAAAAATATATATATATATATATATATATATATATATATATATATATATATATATATATATATATATATATATAAATAAGAGTTATGAAATATTTTCCATATGCATAGAAATTTAGTGAATAATTTTATTTGCTTACAGTGTTCAAAATGAGTCTTCAGACACAGACATCCAGACTCAGAAAAAACACAAGAGTTTTAAAGACAATCTTCAGGGGATCTTCCAGGTATTCTTAAAAGTCTTTACTATTTGTCTAAAAAAAATTATATTTACACTTTGTTGACTTCATTCATAAACAACTGTGAAACAGATTTTTGACCATCTCATATTCTCTCAAACTGATTTAAAACGTTCTCATCTTGACATGCTGCCTGAGTGAAGAGTTTTATCTGTCACGCTTTATTTTTGTTTGCCTTTAGCAGCTATATGGTATAACTATGCATTTCTTGATTGGATCTTTTACAAAAAATGTCTTTAGTCATTATTTATTGTTTCAAATGCAAAAACAGTCATAACACATTTTATAAAATGTGTTCATTTTGGCATGCTCCTTTTTATTTTATTATTATTATTATTTTACATATGTTAGTGTCTAATAGATACATATTGCAATACTAAATTTATGTTATGTATCCTGTTATGAATCCTGACCAGATATATATAGAGGGGTAGACTTGGTTTAATTGTATTTGGTTTTTTTTTCTTGTTGGTTTGTAGGATCTTGAGAACCAAATATTAAAATTTCTGAAGAATGAGCTAGAAAAGTTTAAGAAAATATTACATGAAGAAAATACAGAATACTTTGTAAAGGACTTTGGTGAGAACAGATGCAGAATAAAAGAAGCAGCTCTTGATCTCACACTCTACTTCCTGAAAGAAATGAAGCAAGATGAAGCAGCAGATACTCTAGAAGGTGAGAGACTGTCAGACTGTCAGTTTATCAATAAATATAGGAGAGAAAATGAACACTTGTTATATTAGTGTATTGTTCTTGTGTGTAGATGAGCTGTTTCTCATTCATCAGCTGAAATGGGATCTACAAAAGAAGTATCAGCATGTGTTTGAAGGAATTGAACAGCAAGGAGACTCCACACTCCTGAAGAACATCTACACAGATCTTTATATCACTCAGGGTGGCAGTGAACAGGTCAATACTGAACATGAGGTCAGACAGATTGAAGTTGCTTCCAGACGTCATGAAGCTCAAGAGATGCAGGTTGAATACAGACATTTGTTTGAAGCGTCTGAACAAGACAAGCAGATCAGAACTGTACTGACAAAAGGAGTCGCTGGCATCGGGAAATCAGTCTCTGTGCAAAAGTTTGTTCTGGATTGGGTTGAAGGAAAAGAAAATCAAGAGATCAGCTTCATATTTCCTCTTCCATTCAGAGAGATGAACTTAAAGGAGCAAGAAAATCTCAGTTTGATGGAGCTTATAACTCAGTTTTTCCCAGAGACAAAAGGACTGAACCTTACAAGAAGAAATCAGTTCAAAGTCCTGTTCATCCTTGATGGATTGGATGAATGTCGTCTTCCTCTGAACTTTGCTGGTAATGAGACGTGTCGTGATGTTGCATCACCAGCCTCTCTGGATGTTCTCCTGACGAACCTTATCAAGGGAAATCTGCTTCCTTCTGCTCTCATCTGGATCACCAGCAGACCAGCAGCTGCCAGTAAGATTCCTCCTGACTGTATCGATCGGCTGACAGAGATACGAGGATTCAACGATGCACAAAAGGAGGAGTACTTCAGAAAAAGACTGACAGATGAGAATCAGGCCAAAGAAATCATTGATCATGTTAAACAATCAAAGAGTCTCTTCATCATGTGCCACATCCCAGTCTTCTGCTGGATTTCAGCCACTGTTCTCCAGAACATTTTACAGGAGAAGAGAAATAATGATGTGAAAAACAATCAGGCTGATGACGCCTCCAAAACACTGCAGGAATCAAACACTGAAGACACTCCCAAGACTCTGACACAGATGTACACACACTTTCTGCGCTTTCAGATCCAGCAGAGCAGACGAAAGTATGATGGAGAAAACACACCAGATGTGTCCTGGGATAAAGACGCCATCCTTTCACTAGGGAAACTGGCATTTCATCAGCTGCTAAACAACAACCTGATCTTCTATGACACAGACCTGAAAGCCTGTGGTATTGACGTCTATAAGGCCTCAGTTTACTCAGGCATGTGTACCCAGATCTTTAAGGAGGAAACAGGGATTGTTCTTGGTACCATGTACTGCTTTGTTCACTTGAGCATTCAAGAGTTTATTGCAGCCCTTTATGCACATCTGTTTCTAGACATCAACAAGAAAAGTGTGTTTGACGAAGACTCTAAAAACAGAAATGAGTCCATGATTGATTTGTTAAAGACTGCAGTGGACAAGACACTAGAGAGTGACAATGGACACCTGGACCTTTTCCTTCGCTTCCGTCTCGGTCTGTCTCTCCAGTCCAATCAACGGCTCTTACGAGGTCTGTTGACACAGCGAGACCACAATAACCAGATCAAAGAGGAAATAGTTCAGTACATCAAGCAGAAATTTGAAGTGAATCTTTCTCCAGAGAGATCCATCAATCTGTTCTACTGTCTGAATGAACTGAACGACCAAACTCTGGTGAAAGAGATTCAGACTCACCTTAGTAAAGGAAGTCTCTCATCTGCTGATCTTTCACCTGCCCAGTGGTCTGCTCTGGCCTTTGTGTTGTTGACATCAGAGGAGAAGATGGAGGAGTTTGAGCTTCAGAAATTCAAGAAATCAGACGAGTGTCTCATCAGACTATCAGCAGTCATCAAAACTACCAGAAAAGCTCTGTAAGCCAGTCAATATAAACAAAAGTGTGTTGTATTTGTGCCACCTAATTCTGTAGTTGTATTTTCTTCTCTTGTAGGTTAAATGATTGTAACTTAACAGACAGAAGCTGTTCAGCTCTGTCTGCAGTTCTCAGAGAAGAAAACAATCTGAAAGAGCTGAACATGTGCAATAACAATCTGCAGGATTCAGGAGTGAAGCTGCTCTGCTCTGGACTGAAAAATATTAAGTGCGAGTTAGAAATACTAAGGTAAAATCTGTGATGATTGAGACATTTTTTAAAATGCGTTAACTAGTATTGCTGTTTGCAGCATGATATTTAACCAAATGTTTTTATCTCCCCACTTTGAATCAGTCACAGACAGAGTGTGAGAGTGAATGTAAATGTGTGCATGTAAATGACATCAGCAAATCCAATATCTCATAGTAACGTTATCTACCACTTTCCAAATTTTTTCATTCTATTTGCAAACCGGTTGATTTCCATAAGCTCTCTAGTGAAGCATGTGTCAATGTCCTCAAGATTACACAGATGAATGAAGTCTCTAGCAACCATCACAGAGTTACTGTGATTACTGCTAATGTTTAAGGGAAGTACTGACTGCGTCTACCTGTGCATTAAATTACATTACTGCACACGTTCCACCCATTCAGAATCAATAATTTAAACTAACCGTGGAATAAACGGTTTATTAATAGCTGTAAATTCATTAATTGTTGTATTTATTATTAGCTGTATTCTCTTTGCTGCTTCTCTCATCAGCTTACTTTTTGTTTCAATATGGTTCAGCTGTGAATCTTCAGTGTTGATGTAATCTTCACTTAATTGTAGCAGCTCCTTTCCTCTAGGCTTTCAGACTGCAGAATCACAGAAGAAGGTTATAAAGCTCTGGCTTCAGCTCTGAGATCAAACCCTTCACACCTGATAGAGCTGGATCTCAGAGGAAATGATCCTGGACAATCAGGAGTGAAGGAGCTCACTGATTTACTACAGGATCCACACTCTACACTGAAGACACTGAGGTGAGACATGAGGAAAAAAAATAAAGTTAGATGTCAGATATCAAAACAGAATTTTATTTTAGTTGCCCAAAACCTTGTGATGCAATTATTGGTTTAATGCAGGTTCGAATGATCCGTTTGTGCTTTAATTTAATACTGGGCATGTTATCATGGTACACATCATTAATTAATGGAGACAATTTTTTTTTATTTTATTTTTATTTATTTTTTACATTTTATCACCTGTTAATGCAGTATTATTATTATTTTTATTATCATCATAAAAATCCATTGCTCACTGGCATTGAACAGACACAGACAAATCATATTGAAAGAACTTTTGAAATGCACTACATTTAAAAATTGTTAAAGGTGCAGTAGGTGATTGTCTTCAGAAACATTTTTTGTTGTGCTGGTTGAAAGTCTCTTCACAGTCCAATAGTAATGATTACGGTAAATGATCTAAATGTGTTTATATGTATTTTTATATTCTGGGTAAAGCATAAAACAAAAAAATGTTCATCCAATTAAATAGAGTCGGACCGTCATCTCCCTTAATTCCGATAAGCTGGTCAGACTGTCTGTCAGCAAATGTAGACTCCAACTTCTGCGCATGTGTTCACGCAGATCTGCTATTAGCGCGTGCCCGTCTGCATCACAAATGCTTATATGCGCGCGAGCGAGCTGCGGGCTGCTTGCAGATGCCGAGCCGGAGGCGCCGAAGGACAGCCGAGCTCGGGCCGATTACTGTAAAGCCAGGCGCGGGTATAATTCGCTCTTAAAGCAGCCGCGCGGTCACGAGACAGAACGGGAGAAATCAAATGCTGAATTGAAACTTTTAAATACCTGAATCAATATTAGAGTTACTTTAACACGCTGGAGGAAGGACGACACCATGGCTGAAGTATTACTGTTAGACAGGTAATGTTCTGTTTTGAAACTATTTTGTTAGATTGTGTTTTGTTATGAATGACTTATTTGCACAGACGTGTTGTTTAGCCACTGAAATCTCCTGGTGAAAGATTGATGTGATTATTTTTAGTTTCACAAACTTCTTTGACAGCATCTATAATGTAGATTTATATTTAGTTTAACAACAAAACACCAGTAAATAGCGCTATTCCGCCTAACCTGCTTTATTGAGCTGAAGTTGCTTTTATATTCACAGCCTTATATTGACAGCCTTCCTATGTTTACCATGCTACTCTGAATATTTGCTCTGAAATAGCATGTAAGTTTGGCTAAGTATAATAAATGTAATTCCTGCACGGTGCTGGCACTAACTAACTGGCGAATGACATGAACTAGTGGGTTGTCTGTCGGCTGTTGCGCGCTCGCGTTTTCAGGGGGTGTGGCTTTGAATCACAGTCCCTCCCCGCCGTCCAAAGATAATATGCTAAGCGATTAGCTTTTTGGCAGATCACCTACTGCACCTTTAAATAATAATAATATAACAATGCGAATAATCACAAAAAACATGTGACAACAATTTCAAGTGTTGCCCAGCCCTACTTTTTGATATTTGTTCTATTGATGACAAATTACAGTATAAACCCAGTCAGTAGATGTGCTGGTGTTCTGCAGTATAATATATAGGTCTGACTCCTGTCTGATCCTCTCTTCAGGTTTTTGAGTACTGCTGCAGAGGAAGCCTGTCAGTTTGTGCCTGGAGTTGTGGGTAAAAACCCGTTACTCCTTAAAGAACTGAATCTGAGTGATTGTAAACTAGGAGACAGGCGAGTGAACCAACTCTCTGCTTTACTGCAGGATAAACACTGTCAGATCAACACACTCTTGTGAGTATTGAACATTTAACTAAACTTTTAATTGTAATCTTAATTAGTGGATAATTCAGCGTCAATCACAACAAATTCAAAACATTTGATATCCTGACAATTTATTTTTTCCTAAACAAGCAAACACTGTAAATGACAATAGATCATTTAAAATTCTACAAGAAAATTTATTTTTGGTGGTCTCCAAATTGTTTTCCATGGTTGTATATTGGTATATAAAAGTTTAGTGTTGGATGTTTTTGGTGTTGAATGTTGTGAACTTATCACGTCTAAAATGAACATCCTTTTTCAAAACTTGTCTGAATATCTTCTGCTAAGGCAAACACTTAAGAAAAACATTCAATTATATGTACACCAGTGTGTTTGAACACTGATCTAAAACTAAATGAGCACAATCACACAAGTAGCAGTGCTTTTTTAATTGTTTATAGGCATGAGGCTGCAGTAATCAGTATTGCTGCTTCTCATGTGAAATTGCATTTGATAGAACAGAAATCCTGAAACTTTCTCAAAAACAATGATGATTGGGGAGAGAAGGATGCATTCATTTGCTTCAAACAAGCACAAAACTGTTTGATCTGGAATGAGAAATTTTGAGTTGTAAAATCAAAAATCAAAAGTTTAGTCCATTGAAGGAATACGGTTCCCCCTAAAAATTGCTAACACTTAAATTTAGTGTCACTTGTTGTTTTGCCCTTTTTGCACTTTTACTATTTTTTAAATGGATGATTTATGCATGTGCATCTTAGTTGAACTCAGTTTTTTACACCACAGTTGACAAGTTTATCATTACAGATCTCTGTCATTATCTTTTTCCTTTCTGTCTTCAGTCTGTATAATTGCAGTATTACAGAGGAACAGTGTGTGATCCTGACTTCAGCTCTGAAATCAAACCCATCACACCTGAGAGAACTGAACCTCAGTGAGAATCAAATAAGAAACACAGGAGTCAATCTCTTATGTGATGTACTGAAGGATTCACACTGTAAACTGAAGACACTGAGGTGAGAAACATTCACAATACAGGAATCACAATAATTAAAATAACTTCAGCAGTTTAAATCAAGACACTTTTATCTCAATATCCTATGATGAATCCAAGTCAGATTTTATGATTTGAAAATCTCTTTTTTTTTATGTGACATTTTCTGTTGTCTTATATTCTGCTCTCTCTCTCTTTCTCTCTTTTTTTTTTGTTGATGTAGTTTAAGCAGCTGTTCTCTGACAGATGAAAGTTATTCTGCTCTGACTTCAGCTCTGAAATCAAACCCATCACACCTGAGAGAACTGGACCTCAGTCAGAATAAACTGGGAGACTCTGCAGTGAAAAACCTCAGTGATTTACTGATGAAGCCTCAATTTAAGCTGGAGAAACTACAGTTAGTATCATTATACTGCACAGCAGACACTGTGAGATTTAATCACATTAAGACAAAAGGAATTAAGTCATTTATAAACCTTAATAATTTCAAATGCTTCAATCTGACAAGCTTTCACTACAGAATAAGTTAAAAGTAAATACAGACTAAGACTGAGTAATTAAGATTATTCTGCCAGGACATTCTCTCTGTCGTAATACAGTTTTTTTCAAATATTAAATAAAAAATGTCTTTTGTAGTACATTTAATTACTGGCAATCATTTAATCATTAAGATTTTATGTTGAGTTGTATTATACAAGTAAATTTGTTTCACTTAAAAAATACACTTAAAACATAGGTAACAATAGACTTGGTTAATAACTATGTCCTCAGATACTGCACTCTTGGAATGGCTATTCATATAATGTTTCCATGATTTTGCTGCTCTGTTAGTGACTAACCGTTATGTATTTTAATCACAGAGAACGTAAATCTCAGTGATTGTCTTTTCTCTTTTTGTTTTTAGTCTGTATGAATGCAGTATTACAGAGAAACAGTGTGAGATCCTGACTTCAGCTCTGAAATCAAACCCATCACACCTGAGAGAACTGAACCTCAGTTGGAGTCAAATAAGAAACACAGGACTGAATCTCTTCTGTGATGTGCTGAAGGATTCACGATGTAAACCGGAGACACTGAGGTGAGAAACATTCTCATAATCAAACACTTCAAATCAAAACACTTTATATTTTCTCTTTTGTATCTCACAATGAATTTTAGCTGTTAGAATATTTTTACCAATTTTTTTAACTTGTCTAATGATCTTTAAGCACTGAATTGTGATTTATAGCTGGTTCTGATGTTGCCTTTAAGTGTATTCAGAAGAGGATGTATTTTCTGGATGTACAGACATATATAAATTACATAAAGTGCGTGCGTGCGTGCGTGTGTGCGCGCGCAACTTGGAATTTCCCCAGTCAATCGCAGAGCCTGGGGGACCAGAGTGAGTGCTCTATGTATATATGTGTATATATGTATATATATGTGTATATATGTATATATATGTGTATATATATATATATATATATATATATATATATATATATATATATATATATATATATATATATATATATATATATATATATATATATATATACACACACACACACACACACACACACACACACACACACACACACACACACACACACACACATATATATATATATATATAAATTTATTTATATATATATTTATGTATATATGTGTTTATATACACACACACACACACACACACACACACACACATATATATATATATATATATATATATATATATATATATATATATATATATATATATATATATATATATATGTGTGTGTGTGTGTGTGTGTGTGTATATATAAAATATGTATATATATGTGTATATATGTAATTCGGGAAATTGCAACCTGGGATCCTGGAAAAAAGAGCGTATTTATTGTACATCTAGATGTAATGTTTTAATATAATGTAATACACGGCGCCTCAGAGAGTAGAGACATGACAGGCTTATACTTGATAAATACTACATGATGACGTCTCTGGTATGCAAATTAGGGTGTGTGACATCATCTGGAAACATTTAGCTACTATTCGGGCAGGCTTTAGCAACTTTTCATTGGAAATGGTTGGCAACACTGCCTGGGAGTCCCCTGTATTTCAGACCCATCTCTCTTTGTGTCATTTCTCCCGGAAAACTCGTGGAATTTCACCCCCTTCCACCGGTCCTCAGTTGTTCGGTACATTAATACCCCTGGAGAGCCGACTGGTCGATGGCAGCAGGTGGCCGTTGCATAGGATAGACCAGGCCACCCCCTTACGGTTTTTCCATTCATCTGGTTAAATGTGATGTCATGTGAAATAAAAAATAAAAAATGCCATAAAGTGATACATTTTTTATAAATTGTTTCTTTTGGTGTTTGTGATGCAGCAAATCCAGAGATTGATGTGTACACTATGGTTTTATATAAAATTCACTTAAATGTGCGATAGGACTAAAAAGTTTCTCTTACTGTTTGTCTTTTTCTAGATTGTTTGGTTGTGGCATCTCAGACGTTTCCTCTTTAACTCAGTGTTTGATGAACACAAAAGCCCTGCAGTTTCTAAAAGAGCTTGATCTGAGATTCAATCACATTGGAGACTCAAAGCAAAAGCTCATTGATGTGATGCGAGACTCAAACTGTAAACTGAGGTAACAACACTGATATTAAAGATCTTCATTTTCCTCTGAGATGTGAATAAATCTTTCAGATATGTCTGAGAGGTAATTATTTAATGATCATCAAGCTTTATTTGAGGGTTTGTCTGAGCACAAAATGTGCAGTGTCTGCACTAGATGAAAAGAAAGGAAGAAAAGAGCAGAAAGAGCAGCTGCTATATTAATAGCTAAACTGAAACACTGGTCAAATCAGTGCAGATTCAGCTTCAAGAGGGACACTTTTCTATACTCTCTCTACTTTAACTACAAACAACAAATGTTTCTCAGCACTCACAGACTCTTCTTCAGTCACAGAAAAACTCATGAACACAACTACTGCTTTAAACTTATTTAATTTGAAACACAAAAGTTGTTTTAGAAATACAGTATCTGTGCAGGAGAATATTAAGTTAATTATTGTTTTGATTACAGGAACTTAATATACATTTGCTTACCGAACAATAACCAATTTGTTTCACCGAACTTTGATTGTTTTCTCTTCTGGTTTTAGCTTCAGAATAGAGGATCAGTTGCCGAAGCCTGATGACTCGAGATGTTGTATATCATAGTCAGCTGTGAAGAAGAGAGCAACAGTGAACATCAGTTGAGGATCCACAGAAGAATCTCAATACTGTGGTAAAATGTAGAAATAAAATGTGATGATAAATGTTAAATCAGGTAAAGAGACTCAGAATGACAAGCAAATAATGCAGCGTGTGTTAGAAACATGATAATGAACCATTAACTGTTTTCATGTGGAATCAAACATTTATTATGCAATTCAATATTTTTAATTGTGTCATTTTTAAGTGCAGCTCTTAAATGTTTCAACAATAAAAACTACAACAAGAAAATTCTATTTTTAAAATAGGTGCATTACTGCTCTTACATTTATACATAGCAGATTTTTATCACTGTATTTTATAATATGCTTGCTATAAGTGTCTGCTGACAATTATACAGTCTATATTGTTTGTTCTGGATGGAGTTTCTCCTTCATCAGTTCAGATCAGCTTTACTATTTTAACCAGTTAAAGCATGTGTGTCTTTCCTCTGCTCTAGTCACTGTAATGTATGTAGTTTAACCTGTATAGTTTACATTGTTCACCTTTTTTCCATGTGATTTGTATGGTTAATAATCAGATCTCCAGAAGTAACAATCAGCATATTTAATAAATATATAATTTCTTAATGATTTTGCCTGATCTAATTTTCTTACCACACATCAGTTCACCAAAATAAGTGTAACGAATTGATTCATTAGATTTCAAATAGTTTTTTGTAAGCTTGAAATAAAAGCTTATTTATAATTTATAAAAAGGAAATTTATAACAGGAAAAGATTAAAAGATAATCGGGCCTGACTCAGCATGAATGCTTTTTTTCAGCAGGTTCCTGCTCTGCAGAACATAAAAACAGACAGACATCTCATCCATTAACACAGTACAAACAATCCCCAAACATATAAAGTAGAGAAATGCAGGCTACTATCTCAGTGGCTACAGCGATAGTTGACCATCAGATGACGAGCATGTGATTTTTAAAAAATTCTCAGTGTTTTATTGTTTTTAGATCTCCTTCCAGGCTTTTGTGAAAACATAAAAGAAAGATCTCTGTCCATAACAGTTTTTAAAAGCTGGTACTGGCAAACATCCATTTGTTACAGATCTGGTGGAGCGATCAGTCCTTGTGTTGAGTTTTGGTACCAAAACACAAAGGGCTGCTGAGGTAGCACTATTTAAAAATGTATAGTACAGTTTAACACCTGTATTCATAATGTAGTTTTGAAAGGTTAAAGCATTAGAAAGTGATAGAGCAGAAAGTCTGTTGTGAATCTTATAGGCCCTATTGTACAGTTCAGCTATTGGCTCCAAGTTATCATTTGTTGTGAGAGACCAAATAGGCAAATAGTAAGACAAGACAAGATTATAGCATGTAGATAAGTTTCAGAAACAGAAAAAAAGTTTTCTGTTTCTGTTCTAATTTTCCTTTAAACATAGCTTTTGTTTCCGCTTTTTATAAACAATTTGAACATGGTTATAATAAGTGAGGTGAGAGTCCAGACTGATTCCCAAATATTGATATGTGGATACAATGGAAAGTTTTTGATTTGAGAAAGTGATGGGATAGGGTATGGATAATTTTAATTAACGTTAATAGTCAAATGATTGTCTTGCAGCCACTTATGTAAATGCTAAAGATCTGTATTTAATTTATTCTTAATTGTGTCTGTACTTGATCCAGACACAAAAAGTACAGTGTCATCTGCGTACAATAAAGAATCTGAATGTTTAATTACCTGAAAGAGGTCATTGATATAGATCAGGAAAAGTAAAAAACACCCCCACAGAACAACCTGATGCCTGTGATGTTGTTGTACCAATTTTAAAAGCCTGAGATCTATTGGATAAATATGATGAAAACATATCAATTGCAAAAGAAGAGAGATTAAAAGAGATCAATTTGTTTAAAAGAATGTTAGGATTAACTGTATCAAAAGCCTTTCGATAAATATCAAGCTGTTCAAAAATAAACTAATTCTGTTGTATTTGTAGGCTATATCAAAATATGATTACATAAGATGTGCAATGTATATTAATATAATAAATGCTAATATTACACCTGTGAGCAATTCTGAATAAACAAATTTAAAATAAGACTTTTTTTTCAGTCTAAGTTCTGAGCTACGATCGAGGCGACGTATTTCAGCATTGTGTTTACGTAATTGCATCATTGCCCGTCGCGACGTCATTCAGCACCATCAACAACCCTTTAGTCAAGATTCTCAAAAGTTCACGGTGTGATATCGATGTGATGAAAACGAGCTTTGTTTACTGGTGCAGAAATCGTTCAGACGACCACGAGGAACAAAAAAAAACTGTAAAAACAGAGTTTATTGAAGATTACAGCGAGAACTGGAGTGATCCAGAACCCTTGAGAGTGAAGCATGAAGACAATGAAGAAATGGTTGGTGCTTATTAATACCTTATTAATGATGCTGTAAAAAGGCAAAATATTAAACACAACAGTTAGTCAGATTTAACTATTGTGGTCAGTATTTGTAGATTTCAGACTTTAATAGTAAATATAATGGAAATTGACTAGATGCTGATCACACAAATGCATAGTAACCTAATTATTAAAATTACATAAATTGTTGTAGTCTGTTTTATGAAATACAATTATTAAAGCAATTGGTCATATGTCATGTTGTTTTTCTGTGTAGATTTTTTTCCATAAAACAAAACTTTGTGGCTTACATTAATTAACTTCACCAACTATTTTGACTTTGTCTCAGCATAAAGTCCATTAGCTACTGCAGAACAGCTGTAATGCAGCCAGAACCTGTTTGGAACTAAGTAATCTATTTGCCTTTCTCTGAAAATAACTGTACACCTTAAAATGTTAATTAGAATGTTACCAGTTGGATTTTGTAACAGTTGTAGCTTGTTTATTTAGTACAATAAAAAAACAGAATAACGTTGAACACGATGAACAGAAAGTTAGTTCATAGAGCATTACTATTGTCCAGTTAAGGTTGTGAACACATTACATCAACTTAATTTTTGACATTGAATATTCACAACATATTTCGAAACTTGACAATGTTTCTAAGGTGGAAAAGGGTTGATATAGTTTTAAAGTCAAATTTCTGTCTAATGATAGAGGATGAAGCAACATTAGATCAAGTATTAGGTCATTGTTTGTGTAGTCCAAAAACTTTCCTTTACAGGATTTTTGTCCAATGCTTAATATGTCTGATTGTTTTAAATGCATATATGATCTCTAACTGAGGCTTGATTGATGGATTTCCATCAGCTGTGGCAGTGTTTATGACAACCCCATAATTTCATGCTCCCTTTTTTTGTTTCATCATGCTGTCTTTGTTATTTGAATATTTTCCAGCATTGAGACTTCCATTCTCTGACTTTCAATATCAGAAAGAATGGGTTCAAATGTATGGCAGTTTTTAATGCTCAGTTAATTGTGTAGTTGGTCAGACAAGTAATCATTTTCAACACATAAAATGTGCAAATAATATTTAAAAAACTAATAATATGAATGTTAATATTTACTGAAAATTAAACCTTTTTCCTTTGACTTTTAGACCTGATGAAGGACAATAAGGAGAGTGAGGAAATAAATGAGGAGAAACATCATGTCAAACCTAAAGAAAAACATTTGAGTTGCTCACAGATTGAAAGTGAATTTCCATGGAAAAGAAACTTCACCTGCTCTCAGTGTGGAAAAACATTCCCATACAAAGCAAGTCTGACACGTCATATGAGCATTCATACTGAAGAAAAGCCTTTCACTTGTGCTCAATGTGGGAAGAGTTTCACAGAAATAGCACGGCTTATTGATCACATGAAAATCCACACTGGAGAAAAGCCGCACACATGTGATCACTGCGGGAAGAGTTACCCATCGAGAGGAAGTCTTAAACACATGATAATCCATGAAGAGAAGCGGCACACATGCGTTTACTGTGGGAAGAGTTTCATATGAAAACCAACCCTTAATGATCACATAAAAATCCACACTGGAGAAAAGCCGTACACATGTGATCAAAGCGGGGAGAGTTTCACAATAAAAGGATTACTTAATGAGCACATGGGAGATTTACAGTGGAGAAAAGCCACACACATGTAATCAGTGCGGGAAGAGTTTGCACAGAAAGGAAACCTTCATGATCACATGAAAATCCACACAGGAGAAAAGCTGCACGCATGCCTTCAATGTGGAAAGAGTTTCACGCAAAGGGGAAAGGTTATGGAGCACATGAAAATCCACACAGGAGAGAAGCCGCACACTTGTGATGAATGTAGAAAGAGTTTCACACAGAAAGGAAGCCTTAAGAAGCATCTGCTGATCCATACTGGAGAGAAGCAGCAGAGAAGTGCTCAGAATGAGAATATTTTATCAGACAAAGAACATCTCAATCATTACATGAACATCTGCACTGGAGAAAAGCTTCATCCCTGTGATCAATGAGGGAAGAGTTTCACACACAAAGCCAACCTTAAAGATCACATGAAGATCCACACAGGAGAAAAGCCACACACGTGTTAACAATGCGGGAAGAGTTTCACAAAAAGAGGAAACCTTATTGACCACATTAAAATCCACCCTGGAGAGAAAGCGCACGCATGTGATCAATGCAGTAAGAATCTCACATTAAGAGGAAACCTGAAAGATCACATTTGAAAGATTTTAATTCTAACTGCATATAAAAGAAAAGCTGTTTGGAACCACTAAAATAAATTACATTTTGGTCATATTTAGGTCAAATTATGCCACCTGTTGGTTGATCAAATCCTTTGAAGGATATCAGAGCCAATTCACACTTCAGTTTGTTTGTTATTTCCTTTTAATTTGTTCTTTGCTGTCTATAATGTAAATCGAGATCTGACTTTATTATTTTTCTCTTAATTTTGTGGTCACCAACATTTACTGTCCTTCCTTGCCAACCCTCTCCACTTGTACAAAGAATCACTTCAGAATTTATGGTAAATCCAAGCAGTGAAAATATTTTTTCATAATTTTTGGGGAACTTGTTTTTTTTAGGGATCGTGTTTTTTTTATTGCCTTATGAATGATAAATGACCTCAAACTTGACTGAGATTGAACAAGGGGAGTCTGGGATTTTTAGTTGTTTGTACTACACTATTATCATTTTAGACATCACTACCATTAGTGATTGAACAATATGTTATGAATCATTCTGTATTAGCATATTAGAAAGCATTATCTCGTTTTGGGCTATTCAAAGATATCTTTTAGGTTTTCACTGACAGCTTAAATTTAGCCTCGTTTAAGCCAAGAGCTGTTAAACCACTCAAACAGGACATTTGGAAAAAAAAAATTTAATTAATTAATAGTAATAATAAAAAGTCTTTAAGATCAAGCCATGCTTTTCTCCAGTTATCCTCTCGTAATATTCAGATGTCTTTGTTACAGTTTTTATTGAATACATTTTTATAATTTGTCAGGAAATTACATTTTTTATTTTCTGTCTTATAAATGGCTTCACATTAGTTTAAAATCCAGAGGGGAACACTTTGATTACTGTTAATACTTATTTAAATTATATAAGAAAAGGAGTTTATATAATAGAGAATCATTTCTTAAAGATGAATAAAAAACACTTAAATATATCAACCCATGCTCCAACCATTTCTCAAACTTTCTGTAATTAATTTATTGACTTTCATTAAAAACAAAGCACAGACATCCATAATAATATATTATATAGGCACAAAACACAATCGTGCATCTCTGCTGACTGCAACTGTTTCTAACTGTGCGATTATACTTTTACTCCTACAGCTAATTCATTCATCAGTGTGTGAATTTGTTATACACTAGATCGTGTAACTTATAAATAACAATATAAAATATAATTTAATTTAAATCCTATTTATTTATGCTGCTGTTTGTTTCAATTTTTGTTTATTCTCAAACTGCAAAAGGTTTGCTGAAGTCATTTTGTTGTGAATAATCGTAATTCTGATTTTCAGGACAGTAAACTTTTAAATACTTGTTTGGTATATTCAGTCAGAAAGTATTTAAAGTGAAGTTTATGCAGTTTTAATTACTTTATTCTCATATAAACTAAAGACAGAGCCTGTGCAACTATAGTTTATATGTAGAGATTTTTAATCAGAGCAAATATAGTTAGTATTATTTATGTAAGTTCATACTGTACTTACACATTTTGACACTGATGTGATCCTGCTAATGACGGAGACCACTGAAAGCAGTGATAAAGACAGGAATAAAAATGCGTTGAATATACTGTATAAATAATTGGCTGTAAATGTGACCACGTAGTGTTTATATAGGAAGTTAATCAAAACTGAATAAAATACAATACAAATAAAGATTATGAATGTTAAATAAGACCAAATCAAGTAACAAAAGACGGCTTTTAAATACTTTTTTTGTCATCATTTTCATAATTCTATCTAAATAAAGAGACTTCCATCAGTAAATTTAAAAGAAAAGTTATTTTTAAAACATACATACATATATATATATATATGTAATATGTATTATAATTTTTATTTTTTATTTATTTATTTTTATTTTTATTTTTTTTAATCAGTGCATTCTAAAATGCTTTAGTTTATAACATTAGTAGAGTTTGTGATCTGTTCGTTAATGGAGTCTCGTTGTGCATCCATTTGGCGGCGCTAAAAACAAAGTAAGCTTGAGCACCATTCAATTTTCTTCAAGATGAAATCGTGTCATTTGACGAACAACAATCGAAGACTCAAGTGTGTGTGTGTCAGCCCACAAACCGAAAGTGTTTCAGAGACTTCTGGACTCTGTTGCTGCTGCACAAGACCTTATACATCTGTAAGTATATTTATGTAGACTATTTATTTCGTAAAAGCCTAAGGCTATTTAGCATATTTTAAATGTGAAGCGTTAGCAGCTTACCCTGTTGGGAAGATTAAAAAAGCAAAGAAAACAAAAGAAACGCCAGTGTCTAAAGTTCCATTTTTTTGTCTAAATGCTATGATCATGTTGTAATTGTGTTATGGTCGTGTTTGTGAAAATGATGTTGTTGTGATCGTGTTGTGGTGATGTGTAATTGTGTTGTTTTATCGTGTTGTGATGATGCGCAGGCGAAGTTCGTCGATACGCTTAGACCTGTTTGGGCAAGCCAGTGAATTCTTTTGGCTTGAGGTGTCGATGCGTTGGAAATGATTATTAGGTTAATGTCACAAATGTCGCTGTTGAAGAAACATCGTGTAATAATAACACATTACTTTAATGTTTTAAAAAAGCACATCTTTATGTCTGCATATTAGACTGTACTTAGGATTTACATGCTCACTAAAATAATTGCATTTATGATCTTCATTTCAGAGACAAGTTATCATGATCAGTTCACGATGAGCATCTGATTGTTTCCGGCTACACAAAGATTGTTGAACTTGAGCTGATGATGTTCAGTATGTCATAGAAGGAAGGAAAAGACTGCGTTTAAGATGAGTCTCTCAGAGAAACAAAGGTGAGACTGGCTGTTCACAGAAACCATCTTAAACTGAAGTCTTGAATTTAAAACCAGAATGTTCATGCATGGTAAAGAACAAAACCTTTAAACATTGCCATGTTAAATGCTTTGTAGAAAAAAAAAACTATAATTACTTTGTTTAAGGTCAAAAGGGTTTGAATCTGATTGAATATGATTTTTTTTTTTAAACAAAACTAAGTTTAATGTACCATATATTTAAAGTCTGTTCGGAATTAAATAATTGTATATTATGGTTTCCTGAAGGACATTTAGTGATTAGTAAATGCAAATAATTAGCAAATGTTACAGAAACAAACACTTCCTCATTATCTTACTGGTGTTTCGGCCAGAAAGCAGTATCGCAGAGGTAGCTGCGCTTTAATTTTTGTTTTGTTTCTCATTCTAACACTCAACCTATCTTTACCTCAGCATGTGAGGTACAGAAGGATTGCTCCTTTATTCATGGGGGCCAGCGTTTTTTAAAGAGAAGTGATAACGTTAAAGTCTCTTAACGGGTATAGACAAGTTTTACAGCATATCCTCATCTTAGAATTAAGGTTCTATTTGACATTTTTGTCAAAATTTAGTTATTCACATATTCTTATTAAACGACAACTTACTTACATTGTTTTTTGTTATAAGTTTGTTTAAGACTTTATTTAAAAAACAAATGTTACACACATATAATAGGGGTGTGTATACACACATACATAGGGACGGGGCGCAACTGCACATTTACTGAGGGGTATGCGATTTTAAGTTTTGCACCCCCTCAAACACCCCCCCCCCCTATTTTTTATTTTTAATAAAAGTGTAATTACACTAATGTTAAGTCACAAAGAATTACATCTCATCACAATCCAAATTTCTTCTTTATTCCATTTTCCTCTCCAAATGATTATAGCACCTTGACATGACTTGTTTTTGTACTTTTAGTACATTTGTCAAAACAAAATGATAGATATGGGAGGCTAAAGAACTTAAAATATAATCACTTCTCACATGCATATGTGAGAGGTGTAAGGTCTGTCTTTGCATGAACAATTGACTAAAACTCCTATCACACCTTTTACAAAGTGAAATAAAAAAGACTACAATGTTTAAGGTAAAAAATACTGACAAACTGCCTGAAATGTTTTATTTTATCAAAATGTTATGGGCAAACCTTTTTGAAACTAAATTGAACTAGCTTTGAGCACAAAACCAAAAGGTTACCAAAATGCCTGATATATGGTATAAAAATGGATCTTTATAGGATTAATAAACATCTCAGTTCCAAAAAATGTGAATATTCTGAATATTTGTTCATGTGTCAGTTTTACCAAGGTTAAGAATCATTATAATCAAATACTTAATAACTTACATGGGGGAATTTTTTAATCAAAATATTATTTTCTATTTTGTCTGAAACATATTTAGTAAGGCCACACAGAATCTGTGTGCACAGAAATCTGCAGTTTTCAGATTTTTAGCCCATCATTGAGTCTATGTATTTACTTATGTAAATGTGTGTACAATTATATTTACTCAGTTTATAAATTCATCTCACTAACATGTACTTTTAAACATACATTTTGTTATCACTCTTATAATTATATTACTCTAAGTTATTACACTTATAACTTTTGACCTCAACTGTAAGTATGATTTGACAGTTTATTTTGATAAAACTTTTACATGAACTTTACACTTGGATGTGAGACTGCATGTTATTGTTTTAAATGATTTTGAATTAAAACGTGTGTGCCAACGAATGCAATTCATACCTATAAACCCTCTCATTTTTGCCAAATTAATTCTACCATATTTTACCATTCTATCTACTCTTCCGTGTGTGTATTTTCCCATATTTCTCCCGCATTTGTAATGTTTCTATAAAAAGTGAAAGTAGCAGCTACACAGAGCCGATCTCATGTGATATAATTGCAAGAACTGTTTAAGAGAATTAAGCTTTCGCATTATTTTGGATTGACAGCACGATGAAATTAATGTAAAAACGGCCACATTCACGTCTTTTCCAGTAAAGCTTTATGCTTTTATTGCCGCCCTTATGCAGCCTCTGAATCCGTATAACGGTGCTGAGTGACGGACGCGCTCCATAGTGATAAAGACGGCTTCTATACACGCGATTTGAAGATGAATGAAAGCGGATACTTTGAGATTCGGGTGTGTGAACAGACAAACACACTTGATAAAATGTAAAAATGTTTTGTTTTAAATACAACTAATATTATCTTAAATTAGCATAAAAAAACTAATTGTTATTGCATTTATGTTAAGTAAAAGCCTATGCAGAGACTGAGTGGGGATAATGAATAATTTATGATATGGCAGCCCGTCGCTCCCAAAAACATTAGAAGTTGATTAAAAGTATGGTAATAATAGTGTGGGTTAAGCGTACCAATCCCTTATCATCCAATTTGTCATGGCAGTTTTCATTTTAAGGCATTGTTTGTTCTCTTTTTGTTTTCTATTTTGCACTCCACTTGTCTTTACTCTTCTCTCCATTTTGAACATGTGACTGTAACCGAGCAATGGATCAATCAAAAGGTCAACGAAGAGGGAGGGGTGGTATCATTTTGTATTCAATAAAATACAATTTTATATTCATGTAAAATGCAGGATAATTTTTTTTTCAACCAAAAATATGTATTTATTTTGTTTAATATGTATAATAATATGCATAATTTCAAAAATAGTTTTGGCACAATGCCCCCCCCCCCCCCCCCCCATGTGTGGCGCCCCTATGCGCCGCATACACTGCACACCCCCTTTTTACGCCACTGCATGGGGGGTGGTGCTCCCGATGGCCAATCTGCCACTGTCCGGGATCCTAATTCCCTGTAGCCCTAAACGGCTGCTTATTGGTTTAGTCTACTCCCGGTAACAGAGGCCAGCTAGTGAAGTGCTGTGCACGTAAACCTTACTCCTCTGAACTCTAAAAGGTGCTCTAGCGTAGTCTTTAGCCTCCTTATTAGAGCAACCAACTCACATTCGGATAGTTGCCCGTTCGACCCCAGCTCAGAGCGGGTTGTGTGGTGTAGGACCAGTGGGGTTACACATGGTAAACTAAAGTATTTTTTTATGACTTAAATGTAAGATTAGGTTTACATGTGTTCAGGGCTGTGAAATTTCAAAAGTTTGCATGGCAGACTTTAGTAAGAAGAAAATAGCTGAAAGGTATGTCTCATGTGCATTATAACATTGCATTTCTCCCCAAAGAGTGTGGTATGTATGTATTAGAACTTCGTTGGTTAATGATATACTGAAGAAATCCACACATTTTCTGTTAACTTTTTTAACTGTCTTGATCTTTATTTCAGGGATTAAAAATACACATAAGGCATACATTCACCATGAAAAATGGATCATGCTTTGAAGCTTGCAAATGTTTTTTAATAGTCATGAGAGGGACAAATACTTTAATTACTAACATTTTAAGAGTTCACACTTAGCTGATGATTGACTATAAAGCTTGTTTGACATGCTGTTCCAGAAGAGAGCCTTGAGCTCATAAGATCCTTGAGCCCGGGGCTCCCTCCCGTTTGCAAGGCAAGAGGGGAGTTTGAGCTCAGGTAGATCTTGAGAACTCTCCTGCTGTATTAACTAATGAAAATATAGTAATTGCTTTTAAGAGATAACTATTTACTAGGATCATGTCTATGGTGTTGATTTGGATTAGTCAATTAACTTAATTGACATGTTTTTTGTCGGTGGGAGGAAACCGGAGAACCCGGGGGAAACCCACATGAGCACGGGGAGAACATGTAAACTCCGCACAAACGTCGGCTGGCTTGGTAAGGATTAGAACCAGTGACGTTCTTGCTGTTAGGCAACAGTGCTAACCAC
This sequence comes from Danio rerio, assembly GCF_052040795.2. NCBI lineage: Eukaryota > Metazoa > Chordata > Actinopteri > Cypriniformes > Danionidae > Danio > Danio rerio. The sequence continues at coordinate 9,265,358 of NC_141042.1, forward strand.
TGGGCCACCCTGCCACCCATCTAGGAAAGGAGGAGGAGTAGGGGTGGAGGGGGGGATTCTTCAAAGCGAAGATTGCTGTCATATGAAACTTCCGGTATTTATAGTGCTTAGAAATTGTCTGATTGGTGAATCATAAATTGAATAAAGCGGGGTCGGCTGCAAGCAATCATAAGCATGTGCCCCTCTCGAAATTAGTTAGTGAATAAACTTCATTTAATTATTGGTATTAAAATTAAATTGTCAAATAGGATGAAGATCCTCCTGTAGTAAAATGTCTGTTTTTTCTCTTCTTCAGTTTTAGATCAGGTTCACATGTGTCCAGCTCTGTGTCTCTGAAGAGTGACCGTTCAAAAGATGGCATGCCGAATTTCAGTGAGACAAAAACATCATCAAATAAAATGTATTTCATACATTTCTACAGTTTGGTCACACATTCTCTGTTTCATAATCTTCTGTGATTACTTCATATAAGACTGCAAATCAGTATTTTATTTATTTGCTCACAGGTTTCAATATAAGACATTAGAATCAGACTTCCATTCTCGAAGAAACTACAATAATTTCAAAGACAATCATCAGTGGATCTTTCAGGTAAGAAATGTACATAGGTTTTTGAATTTATAATAAAAAACAAAATATAATTTATACCTGTAATAAACACTGAAGTTAGAATTTTAATGACATTTTATAGAACTAAATTATAATTACAACTTGAGTATGAATAATATTATAACAATTATTTGAAAACACTAGTTTAAAAGTCCACTTTAGACATTGTAAGGCAGCGAGCTTATGCTTATGCAATCATGTAATCTTACCACCTGCTACTCCTCTCATTTTTGACACTGCGCTCTGTGCACCTGCAGTTGGAAAAGAGTCAACTCTGTGGAAAAAGCATCAAGATGTTGATACAGTGGTTCACTATTTATAATAGCACTCACTATTTACTCTCCCTCAATGGCTCCAAACCTTTTTTTAGTTTCAACACCAGTATCTTACTTTAATTAAGATACTGGTGTTAAACTTAAATAAGTAGGTTTAATTGAAGAGTGCTGGAAACCAGTAATCATCAACTTTCATTGGTTTATCATCGGTTTCCAGCTTTCTTCAGAAAATCTTTTTTTTTTGTGTTCAACAGAAGTAAAAAAACTCAAACTGGTTAGAAATGAGTAAAGAGCGCGTAAATGATGACAGAATGTTGGGTGAACTGTCTCTTTAATTTTTCTGTGTTTTTATTTTGCTTTAGAATCTTGAAAGCGTAATAATAAAATTCTTGAGGGGAGAGTTGGAAATATTTATGAAAATCTTACAAAAAGAAAACACACAGTACTTTGTACAGCACTTTAATAAGAACAGATGCAGCATCAGAGAAGCAACACTTGATCTTACACTCTACTTCCTGAGAGAAATGAAACAAGATGAAGCTGCAAATACTCTAGAAGGTGAGATACTCAGTCATAATGTAAATGATAAGATATTAAAGAGAACACTAAAAGATAAAATTATATTCCTCTGTGTGTAGATGAGCTGTTCTTCATTCATCAGCTGAAATGTGGCCTACAGAAGAAGTATCAGTGTGTGTTTGAAGGAATTGCACAGCAAGGAGACTCCTCACTCCTGAAGAACATCTACACAGATCTCTATATCACTCAGGGTGGCAGTGAACAGGTCAATACTGAACATGAGGTCAGACAGATTGAAGTTGCTTCCAGACGTCATGAAGCTCAAGAGATACAGGTTGAATGCAGACATTTGTTTGAAGCATTTGAACAAGACAAGCAGATCAGAACTGTCCTGACAAAAGGAGTCGCTGGCATCGGGAAATCAGTCTCTGTGCAAAAGTTTGTTCTGGATTGGGCTGAAGGAAAAGAAAATCAAGAGATCAGCTTCATATTTCCTCTTCCATTCAGAGAGATGAACTTAAAGGAGAAAGAAAAACTCAGTTTGATGGAGCTTATAACTCAGTTTTTCCCAGAGACAAAAGGACTGAACCTTACTAGAAGGAATCGATACAAAGTCCTGTTCATCCTTGATGGATTGGATGAATGTCGTCTTCCTCTGAACTTTGCTGGTAATGAGACGTGTCGTAATGTTTTATCACCAGCCTCTCTGGATGTTCTCCTGACAAACCTCATCAAGGGAAATCTGCTTCCTTCTGCTCTCATCTGGATCACCAGCAGACCAGCAGCTGCCAGTAAGATTCCTCCTTACTGTATCGATCGGCTGACAGAGATACGAGGATTCAATGATGCACAAAAGGAGGAGTACTTCAGAAAAAGACTCACAGATGAGAATCAGGCTAAAGAAATCATTGATCATGTTAAGCAATCAAGGAGTCTCTTCATCATGTGCCACATCCCAGTCTTCTGCTGGATTTCAGCCACTGTTCTTCAGAGAATTTTACAGGAGAAGAGAAATACCGTTGTGAAAAACAATCAGGCTGATGACGCCTCCAAAACACTGCAGGAATCAAACACTGAAGACACTCCCAAGACTCTGACACAGATGTACACACACTTTCTGCGCTTTCAGATCCATCAGAGCAGACGAAAGTATGATGGAGAAAACACACCAGATGTGTCCTGGGATAAAGACGCCATCCTTTCACTGGGGAAACTGGCATTTGATAATCTCCAAAGAAACAACCTGATCTTCTATGACACAGACCTGGAAGCCTGTGGTATTGACGTCTATAAGGCCTCAGTTTACTCAGGCATGTGTACCCAGATCTTTAAGGAGGAAACAGGGATTGTTCTTGGCACCATGTACTGCTTTGTTCACTTGAGCATTCAAGAGTTTATTGCAGCCCTTTATGCACATCTGTTACTAGACATCAACAAGAAAAGTGTGTTTGATCAAGACTCTAAAAACAGAAATGAGTCCATGATTGATTTGCTGAAGACTGCAGTGGACAAGGCACTTGAGAGTGACAATGGACACCTGGACCTTTTCCTTCGCTTCCTTCTCGGTCTCTCTCTCCAGTCCAATCGACGAATCTTACGAGGTCTGTTGACACAGCAAGACCACAATGACCAGATCAAAGAGGAAATAGTTCAGTACATCAAGCAGAAGTTTGAAGCGAATCTTTCTCCAGAGAGATCCATCAATCTGTTCTACTGTCTGAATGAACTGAACGACCAAACTCTGGTGAAAGAGATTCAGACTCACCTTAGCAAAGGAAGTCTCTCATCTGCTGATCTTTCACCTGCCCAGTGGTCTACTGTGGCCTTCGTGTTGTTGACATCAGAGGAGGAGATGGAGGAGTTTGAGCTTCAGAAATTCAAGAAATCAGACGAGTGTCTCATCAGACTATCAACAGTCATCAAAACTTCCAGAAGAGCTCTGTAAGTCAATGTAAATGAAATTGTGTTGTATTTGTGCCACCTAATTCTGTGGTTGCTATTTTTCCTTGTAGATTAAATGATTGTAAGTTAACAGACAGAAGCTGTTCAGCTCTGGCAGCAATTCTCAGATCAGAAAACAATCTGAAAGAGCTGAACATGAGCAATAACAATCTGCAGGATTCAGGAGTGAAGCTGCTCTGCACTGGACTGAAGGATATCAAGTGCAAGTTAGAAATACTGAGGTAAATTGTGTGATAATTGACAAATTTACATTTTGATCTCAATCTAAACTACATGTATATATCTTTACTCTAGATTGTCTCAAATTGACTTTTACTGAAATATATAATAAAAAAGGTCTAATTAGACCCTGCAGGATTTTGTAATTTCACAACTGCTGAATTTAAATTTAACCAAATTCTGTAAAATTTTGTGGAGTTTGCATTTTTAAATGACTGCAGATTTCCTGCATATCTTTACACTATGAAATATCTGCTGTGCCACAGTTTTATATTTAAAAACATATTTTTTTTGTGATTAAAATATGCTGGCCTAGTGTGCAAAACCACAAGTTGTTAGGTTAATGCACGCTTCTCATCTGGTGTCTGATGCGCATCATGTTCACATTATCGCAACGATTTTTCAAAGCCTGTTTGAGTAGACCACCTGAGTCGTATCATTCGCTAAACTTTTGTCATTTTGCATATTTTTCATTCTGTTTTCATGTGCATAGCCCTCTCCCTCATACACATACATGCACATACTGCATGTTCTGCATCATGTCCAGCAACATATTAAAATAGCTGTTAAACAACACAAATGATTTATTTTCAAATAGTTGGCTTCATTTTCAAACATGATACAGCAGCTTTAGTCTAGTTTCTCTTTTTCTCTCAGTGTTTCTCGAGGTCAAAAATTTTTAAAAGGAAATGAGTAGTGTATATTTTCACAGCAAAACATTAAAAAAATGTTACATTTGCCACAACTTTTAGTTTAAAAAAATCTGATTTTTTCTTTTTCTGATCCTAGAGGATCTATCTAATTTATTGAAATTATCGGAAGTGTCGCAAATTACCATTTCAATCTTTAACAGCGACTACCATAAGAACAACTGCTTCCTCAACTAAATGTAACTTTGTTTTTTTGTTTTTGACCTAGAAAACTCCAGTATTACTTGAGGATTTAAACTGTAGATGTAAAAATAGATAAGAACTGAAAAGTTGTAACAGATAATTGACAATTTGACACACATTAATGCATGAATAATGCATAGGAATTTAATGCATGAAGCAAATAGTACATTCATAATAACATAAAGTTTATAGTTCAATATGCATTTCTAATTAATTGATTAGTTGATTAAATGACCTACATAAGCTCCCTAGTGATGCATATGTTATTGTCCTCAAGATTACATTGATGAATGAAGTCTCTGGCAACCATCACTGAGTTACTATGATTACTGCTCATTTTTGAGAAAAGCGCATTTATTTTGAACATATCAACTCTACCTGTGCATTAAATGATCTTATTTTACACATTATAGACTTCAGAATTTAACAGACTATGGAATAAACTACATTTATGAATAGCCATTTATTTATAGCCGTATGCTGAATTCTCATTGCTGCTTCACTCGTCAACTTTGTTTTAATATGATTCAGTGATCTAGCATTATTTTTAATTTGATAAAATTTACTATCCTCTAGTCTTTCAGACTGCAGAATCAGTGAAGAAGGTTATAAAGCTCTGGCTTCAGCTCTAAGATCAAACCCTACACACCTGTTAGAGCTGGATCTCAGAGGAAATGATCCTGGACAATCAGGAGTGAAGGAGCTCACTGATTTACTACAGCATCCACACTGTTCACTGAACACACTGAGGTAAGACAAGAGGAAATAATGAAAAGTTACATTTCTGATATCAAAATAGAATTGATACAATAAATGTTTTAATGCAGCAGAACTCTGAATGACCAGGGGTGCATTTCCGAACACCAACGTTAGCCAACTATGGTCACAAGTTCCTTAATTACAAATATGGTTGATGTTTGCCAAATCCATCATTCCATTCATGAACTGCGCTAATAATTACACCTCTAGAGCTGTAGAAGCATAGGTCAAGGTTGTGATATATTCCCAGTTATCTCCCCTATGCTCTATTTCTTTCAAACTGTCCAACATTTAAACTTGGAATGATTGAATTCCAAAAACAAAAAAAAAAAAGATTAAAATTGAGATAATGAATAAAGTCATATAGCTTTCTGTCAAAGTATTTTTACATTTCAGCTTGAGCAATCCTTATATTGACAATTGTGCATTCGTGGTGCACTTTGAATACATTTAGACCATTTTGAACTCAGCCATGGCTCATAATAAAAGCTATAGCTGACCTATTATATAAAGTGGAATCTACATTACGTCTCCAAAGCTTGTAAAAACAAAAATGTATAGGATACATTTATGGTTTAAATTTACAGTAGGCTATTTATTAAAATTTTATATATATATATATATATATATATATATATATATATATATATATATATATATATATATATATATATATATAATTTTATAATAAATAGCCTACTATAAATTTAAACCATTAATGTATCCTATACATTTTTGTGTATATATAAATATATATATATATATATATATATATATATATATATATATATATATATATATATGTGTGTATATATATATATATATATATATATATATATATATATATATATATAATATATATATATATATATTTTTTTTTTTTTTTTTAAATTAATTACATTTATTTATCTATTTATTTACATTTCTGTCTTCAGGTTTTTGAGTCCTGCTGCTGATAAAGCCTGTCAATTTCTTACTCGAATTGTGGGTGAAAACCCGTTACTCCTGAAAGAACTGAATCTGAGTGATCGTGAACTAGGAGACACACGAGTGAATCAACTCTCTGCTCTACTGCAGGATAAACACTGTAAACTCAACTCACTCATGTGAGTATCTTACATTTAACTAAACATTTAATAGTAATCTTACTTTAGTGACTAATATTTTCTGACTTGTTTGATTCTTGTTTGATTCTGAGTTATTCACTAAGTCAGTTACAACAAATTAAAACATTTGATATCCTAACAGTTCATCATTACCTAAGCAAACACAAAAAACACTTTAAATGACAATAGTTAATTTGATATCTGGAAGAAATGTTCTTTTATGTGTCACATTTTTCCATGGTTGTATATTGTATATCTTTGTTGAAATCAAGTTTTGTCATTACAGATCAAGTTCACCATTACACACCTCAGTCCTTGTATTTTCTCTTCTCTATCCAGTCTGCGTCACTGTAGTATTATAGGGGAACAGTGTGTGATCCTGACTTCAACTCTGAAATCAAACCCATCACACCTGAGAGAACTGAACCTGAGTGAGAATAAACTAGGAGACTCTGAAGTAAAAAACCTCAGTGATTTACTGATGAAGCCACAATTCAAGCTGGAAAAACTACGGTTAGTATCATTATTGTAATGTGAATGGGGACGCTGACAAAGGAGTGCGGATCCAAATGCAGGTTTATTGGGAGAATGGTCAGGCAAGCAATGATCAGTACAGGGGCAAACAGATGGCATAAAGAAAATCCAGAGTCATTGTCATAAACAGGCAGATGATCAAAGGCAGGCAGCAGACAAGAATAATAAAACAAGGCAAGGGTCTAACATATCAAGGCAAGGAAAACGTGTGGTAATGTTCACAATACAGCTAAACAAGTCTCAGCAACTAGTGTGTGTATGTGTTTTTTTATTGAATCATTATTCATTTAATCAGTTTCAGCTTTGTGTGTTAGCAATCAGCGGAAAACCGGAACAGGTGTGAGTGTGTGGTGCATGACTGGATCTCTTGTCCATGTAATGGTGGATTTGTAGTTCTTTAGTCATCTGTGTTTTTACCAGCTATCTGCAAGGATTAGATCGCTGGTGATTGAGACAATTATACTATACAGCAGATACTGTGAGATGAAAGTTTATTTATTTTATGAGAACAGAAATCAATTCACAACATTTAGAAACTACATATTCTTCCTATTTGTTTGTATACGTTTTCACTATTTGCAATCATTAAATCAGAAGTCTTTTATTTTTATGTTGTTGTGTAGTTACCAAGTACTGTGTTTCACTTTTAAAAATTACTTTAAAAATAGACAATGCCAGACTCGGATTGTAACATTTGTCCTCAAATCCTGCTCTTTTGGTTTGTCCTTTTACATTATGTTTTCATGATTTTGCTGCTTCTGTTCGTGACTATACATTTAACAGTTATACATTTAGCATAAATTTTCTCTTTCTGTCTTCAGTCTGTGTAAATGCAGTATTACTGAGGAACAGTGTGAGATCCTGACTTCAGCTCTGAAATCAAACCCATCACACCTGAGAGAACTGAGCCTCAGCTGGAATGAACTAGGAGACTCTGGAGTGACAAACCTCAGTGATTTACTGATGAAGCCACAATTCAAGCTGGAGAAACTAGAGTTAGTGTCATTATACTGTACAGCAGATAGTGTATAAATACACTTTCTTACTATAAATTGAATTCAAATGCTTAAATATGACAAGCTTTCACTGCATAATCATAGTTAATAGTTTAACTTTGTTATTTAAAATAATATAAAATGGGTGTTAATAATGTATAATGTTAAATTCTAAAAAAGGGATTAAATAAAACAAATATATGTATTACTACTGTATATAGTACATTTAAAATATTTGGAATCATAATATCAGAAAGATTTTATGTTGGTGTGTATCTGGCAAGTAAATGTGTTTTACTTTAAAGAATTCTCTAGATTATACCTTGTGTTCTACTAAAATACTGCTCTCTTGGTTTGTTCATTCAAATTGTGTTTGACTTTAGTGACTATGGGCCCTATCATGCACACGGCGCAGTGTGGCGCAAGGCGCGGCGCAATAGTATTTTGGTATTTTCAGCTTGGCGCAAGAGTCGTTTTGAGGCATTGCACTACGCTGTTTAAATAGCAAATGCATTAGCGCTCATTTGTGCGCCCATAAGCGTTCCGGTCTAAAAAGGAAGGTGTTCTGAGGCGGACCGCTGGCGTGTTGTTATTTTGAGAAACTATAATAGATTTTTCATTAGACCAAAACAAACCCGGTCTAAACTCCGGTGCAGAGTTGCGCCTCGCTTACGCAATGCTTAATACACACAAGAGAGCAACAGGCAAATATCTTTACATATGAAAAATTGTAAATATTAAGGATATATATAGCATATAATAAGAATAGATATAGGATATAAATATAAAGGATTAAAATATTACAAAACATTATTTTCCAGCCTACATAAATATGAAAAATCACTGCTTTTATGTCTTCTTCATCTCAGGAGCTTTTTCAGTTCATTCATAACAATTTGCTTTTATATAATGTTATTATTATTAGAAGTAATATTTATTATATCCATATTTATATTTGTTTTATTAAAAACAAGCTTAGATTTGCCCACCTGTCAGGTTTTAGACCATATGGGGCACAGCATGTGTTTTAGGATATAACTCAGGTTTTTGAGCACATTTTGTTATTTTTGTTCATTCATTCATTCGTTTGCTGGAAATTAGAACTGAATTTAGAAATAGTTTTGAAACGAATATTTGCACTTAACAGACAGAAGTATTTATTTATAGACTAATTGATGTCTGTGCGTAAAGGTTTCCTTATCCAAGAGCGAAAGTGAAAGTACATCCATTATCTCTCATTCTCACGCAGTAGATGCTCTGTTTAACAGTTTTCTGTAAAAAAAAAAACTGTTAACTGTTTGCTAGTGAAATGCTCATTTTTTCCACTTAGACTTACTTTGCGTCCTGTAAATAGCGATGCGCTTATGGCGCGACGCAGCTGACTCTTAAAGGGAATGGGAGATGAGACTCTAATTGGTTTATTCTCAAAACACACCTATAACTCATTAAGAAAATAAACTCAACCCTTTTAGACCATGCGCCACGGTGCAAAGCAGATTTTCCAGTCCTTAAATTAGCAAAAACGCATTCTGACATGCCCTGAAAACGTTTGCGCCCTGCGTTTTACGCTCTGCGCATGGACCATCAAAATAGAGCCCTATATGTTTAACATTATTTTACTCACACGAAAATTTAGCATGAATCTCAGTCATTGTCTTTTCTCTTTCTGTCTTCAGTCTGCAGAATTGCAGTATTACAGAGGAACAGTGTGAGATCCTGACTTCAGCTCTGAAATTAAACCCATCACACCTGAGAGAACTGAACCTCAGTTGGAATCAAATAAGAAACAGAGGACTGAATCTCTTATGTGACGTAATGAGGAATTCACACTGTAAACTGGAAAGACTGAAGTGAGAAACATTCACAAAAACATGCCTAAAATGATTGTTCATATATGTAAATATGTGCTTTAGCAATGTGGAAAACAAAAATAGTAATTAAAAAAAAATAACCACAGCAGCAATTGATCTTTCCTCATTGTTTATAGCTGCCAAACTCAGAAAAGAAGATATAAAATAAACTGTTATTAGCAACAAAACAAGTAGTCTTAGCAGCAGCAGTAGCATAAAACTATTAAATATGGTTTGAGAGATTATTGATGTTCAGTTTCCGACTAGGATTTACAGTTTATGAGTTTAATTGAAAGCATGTGAAGCAGCATAAGCTCCACAGGACTGAGACTCCTCAAATAAGTTCCTGCATTAAACCTGTGATGAAAGAAAAATGATTTCTCACTTTTCATTTGTCTTTTTCTAGATTGTTTCGCTGTGGCATCACTGATGTGTCTTCTTTAGCTCAGTGTCTTAGAACCACAAAAGCTCTGCAGTTGTTAAAAGAGATTAATCTGAGATTCAATCACTTTGAAGACTCAAAGCAGGAGCTCATTGATGCGACACAAGACTCAAACTGTAAACTGAGGTAAGTAAACAACACTGATATTGATATTAAAGATCTTCATTTTCTCCTCATGTGAATAAATCTTTTAAATTAGTCTGAAAGGAAATGATCAAATGATCATCAAGCTTTATTTGATGAGCTCAAAGTGTGCAGTGTCTGCAATAGTTGAAGAGAAAGGAGAAAAGAGAAGAAGAGCTGCGAGTCAGAGCTTTATCCAGCAACAGCTGCTTTATTACACTTTTTTCACCATTGGTTTGACTCATTTCTTAAAACAAGAATTACTATCACCTGACCGTCAATTGCTGTAATATATGAATTCTTGGAACATTTAATACATTTATGGTAATCATGGTATTTCTTTTTTGACTAATTTTGACAATTGACTTTTATGCATGTGATGACTTATAAAATGAAATGACGCTGACACCTTTTGGAGTGAACAACTACTACCAATTGTCAATCAGTTCAACTAGATCTAGAACTAGAAATTTTGCTAAATGTAGGCTACCTGTACTTAACTGTTTGCAGCAATGTACTTAGACATTAAGGGCTCTATTTTGACAATCCATGGACTAAGTGTTAAACCGCAGGATGCAAAAATAATAAGGGTGTGTCAGAATCCACTTTTACTATTTTAAGGATGATAAAATCCACTCTAAAAGAGTCTTATCTCCCATTCACTTTTAGAGTCAGTTGTGTCGTGCCATAGCGCATTTGCTATTTACATGACAGACTTTGTAAGTGGAAAAACTGAACGCTTTACTAGAGAGAAAACAGTTAAACAGAGCATCTACAGCGCGAGAATGAGAAATGAGCCTCCTCATTCTTTACTTTCACTTTCACTCTCGTGGATAGGGAAACGTCTTGTACGCACAGACATTCATTAGCCTTTACATAATTAATTTTCTTTTATTAAGCACAAATATTTGTTTCAAAACTATTTCTAAATTCAGTTTTAATTTCCAGCAAACAAATGAATCAATAATTACGAAGAGTGCTCACAAAACTGAGTTATATCCAAATACACCTGTTATGCCCCATATGGTCTAAAACCTGACAGGTGGACAACAAGTGTGCCGCAAGCCTGCGTTTGAGTGAAGGTTTCGGCCGTTAGATCGCCCCCTGGGGGCTGGCTGCAGTACAAGTCATAAAGCCCGCCTCCTCCGTGTTAATGAAGGAGACTTGAGCCCAAATAAAAAAAATTATTACACTTGCAATAAAATGTCCCGAAAGATGGTTTTGGTCGATTAAGGCACTGGTTATTGTGCTGAAATAGGTGCAGATCTTCATTTTTGTAAACAGTTTGTTTTTAGCAGTAATTTAATGCTGGGCGTGTCATCGTGATTGACAGCTGTGATTGACAGTTTCTCAAAGCGCGCGTCTGAGCTTCGGCAGGAGACTGAAGTAGACTGAAATGTTATTATTCGATTTCTGTGTTATTTTACCATGACAAAATGAGTTCAGCAGTAAACTATAGTTTCTGACATACATGATCCTGGTGGAACACTGTTTATTCGCTAAGTTCAGGGCTTTTTTCGGCTTTATTAGTTTGCTGATACACGCCTAGCCACCCAGATAGCAAAACACAGTTCCGGCTAGATTCTCACCTGCCGGAGACTTATCTCTTAGAGCTCAGACTGACTAATGTTACCTCTGCTGGACCTACTCCGGATGCCTGGACTCACTACCCAATTCCAGCCCGAGTCAATTGAGCCAGATGCGGCGCCGAGCGAGCCGGCGCTGCCGCATGCGAGCCGGAATCAGCCCGCGACGCCGCGAGTAAGTTATGCGCTGCGGCCTGGAGCTGGCGCGATTGAATATATAAAACCCTCATATTTGTTAACGTTATTACATCCATTTGTGTTGATATGACAGCAAACGCATGCTGAGAAGTTCGGGGGGCGTAGTTGATTTTACATAAAGCGTTTGATTGGAAGCTCGACTCCGCTCATTTTCGCGGCTCCTCCTCTGGCTCCATCAGACAATCCTTCTGCGCATGTCTGGCTCCAATTTCAGCAGTCTTTTGCGACAGTTTGTGCCCGTCAAGCAGGCGTTTTGCCCTCAAGGCATTCAATGGGAAAAAGGGCTGTCGCGTCGTCCATATTTTGTACAGTCATTGGTGGACAAATCTAAGCTTGTTTTTTAATAAAACAAATATACATATGCATATAATAAATAATACTGTTAATAATGATAACATTACACAAAAGCAAATTGTTATGAATAAACTGAGAAAGCCTCCCGAGATGAAGAAGGTATGAAAGTATGGTTTTTATATTTATGTAGGCTTGAAAATAATATGTTTTGTAATATTTTAATCCTTTATATTTATATTATATATATATATATATATATATATATATATATATATATATATATATATATATATATATATATATATATATATATATATATATATATATCCTTATTATATCCTATATATATATCCTTATTATATCCTATATATATATCCTTAATATTTTAATTATTTTTATTTGTAACGATATTTGTGTATTGCTGTACACCCTGTCTGTATTAAGCAATGTGTAATTGAGGCGCTCTGCATTGTACCTGATTTGTTCTGGTCTGTAGAACAGTCTATTATAGTTCCTTAAAATAGCAACGCACCAGCAATGCACCTCAACACGCCTCCTTTTTTAGATCAGAACACCTCTGGACGCACATATGAGCACAAATGCATTTGCTATTTGAACAGTGTGGCGCTAAATGTCAAAATGACTCTAGCACCAAGCTGAACCTAGCAAACAACAATTGCGTCGCGCATTGTGCCAGGTGTATGATAGGGTCCTAAGACGGACTAAGACATTTGCAATTTGATTAACTTTAAATGTATGAGAAAATAAATTCTGTTGGAAAGAATTGCCAAGTGGTTTGGAATTTTGTCAATGTTGTTTTGAGAATGTAATTCCTGTTTAAATAAATAAGCCAAAAATGGAGAAAAACTGTAATGACTTTAGCAGTGAATCATTACAGTCTGAAATAGTCTTAGACAGACTGAAAACATTGGTCAAATCAGTGCAGATTCAGCTTCAGCAGCACATCAGCCATGACTCTCGCTCTTCTGGACTCTCTAAAATAACATTAGTCTTCAGTCACAGAAAGTGTTCAGACATCAGCTTGTGTTTCTCAGCACTCACAGACACAATTAATTTACTGCTTTAAATGTTTTCAAATTAAAACACATGTTGTGTTAGAAATACAGTATCTGTGCAGGAGAATTTGATGTTAATAATTGTTCTGATTATAGGAAATTAATATGAATTTGTTTACTGATCAGCAGTAATTGAAATGTAGTAGTAATAAATTTGCACTTTCACTCAATTTTGATTGTTTTCTCTTCTCATTTCATCTTTAGATTGGAGTATCAGTTGCTGAACTATGATGACTCGAGATGCTGTATATCATAGTCAGCTGTGAAGATGAGAAGATCAGTGAACATCAGTTGAGGATCCACAGAAGAATCTCAATACTGTGGTAAAATGTGATGATAAATATCACAGTGTAGAACTGATAAAAGACACTGTGACTGTGACCTTTACATATTACACTCATACATAAAATACATACACTTCTAAACATGGGCCGATTCCCGGCAAACAGAATGTATACATGGATCTTTGGAGTCTTATCAATGTATTATGCATGTGTGTGTGATGTGAATAAGTTAGTTTTATTGTCTAAGGTTAACATTGTGTTTATGTAATATCGTTTATTAACAAAACAGAAAGATTACATACACTTACCGGTTTAAATTCCTCAGCATCAAACCTTCTTCTTCATCTTTTTTGTTTATTGGCTGTTCACTCCTTGGAAGTATTACTGCCACCTATTGTACTTCTCGTGTACTTGGGTGATGGATCTGTATGCCTGTTTATTTAGGGGGGTGGGGTGACCTGCGAGGCGACCCATCTACTTCAGAGCGTCAGTTCTAAGACCAAAGCTGGCGCTACGTGTTCAGCTCCTCCACCTTTCGCACCGAGCTCCTCAACCCCGAAATGGACAGAATCAACAAAACCCTACTAAATCCTATGACCTAATGCAAACCTGTTCTGACTTCAAGCGAAGACATTTGTACAGTCTTTTACTGCCTTTAGAGCAGCTATTTTGGATGACATCATCAGGGTTACGACCCCCTAGTCAGTGATAAAAATCACTGTTCTGTTGTTTATATTTGTATTGGCTGTTTGTTGTGTTGTATTTTGCATTTTGTATGCATATTTATTTACTTGCATTAATTTATGTTTTTGTTTAATGTCTTATTTTTCATGTATCTATATGTTACCCTACAGACTGCAGAATGGTATAACCTATAGGCGGGGCTCATGAAATACTCAGTGTGGGTAGTTGTAGGAATAGGTGGCATCGTGTTACTGGCAGATTTTTTTTTTTTAGGTCTTTTTCTTGATTTAGCTGAACAAGCCTGTAAATACTTTGTAAATATTGAACAGTTTATTTTTATTTATTGTTAATTTTTCAATTTCACCTTTTTGCTTGACTTTTGTTTTAAACTTGTGCCAAGTAAAATCACTCTTCACTTTCATCAGCGACTTCTGTGACACCTTTTGCCACCCATCTGCCTGTTTAATTGTAGCAATAAATGTTAAATCAGTTAAGAGACTCAGACTTGAAAAGAAAAGAAGGCCTCACATTTTAGAAACATGATAGTGAATCAGTAACTCTTTTCATGTGGAATCAAACATTCATTATGCAATTTCATGTTTCTAATTATTAACAATTTTAAGAGCAACTCTCAAATGTTTCAGAAGTGGAACTACATTGAGAAATTTCTATTTAAAAGTATGTACTCTTACATTTCATACATAGCAAATCTTTATCACTGTATTATATTTTATATTTTGTTTGCTATATGTGTCTGTTGCTGATGCACAAATATTATTTAGTATTTTGTGCTTGTTCTGGATGGAGTTTCACATTGGAGATTCATCAGTCCAGATCAGTTTTACTATTTTAACTACTTAAATTTTTAAGCATGTATGTCTTTTTCTCTGATCTCACTGTAATGCATTTCATTTATCCTTTATAATTTTATGTTTTTTACTTTTTTTCTATGTAATGTATGTATTTCCATGTATGTTTAATAGTGTTGGGGAAAATGAATGTAATTTATTTTTTACTATTTTTGTCTCTTTTTCTTTTTATTAATCAATTATTTGTATTGGTCATGTAAGGGTCATATATTAACTGAATTTCTACTGTTGTGTGTGAGATGCTGTGCATACTAATTGGCATTTTTTCAGAAGTAGATACATGCTGGTCCAAAATTAAATTCAGCTCTGCATAAACTTCCTGTATGAAGAAAGGTTTTTAAACTGAACAGAGCTTTTATTGTTGTGCAGAGAATTCGTAGAAAAGTATGTCTGCGGTGTGGCCAATGAAAGACAATGGTTGACAAATAACAAATTTCACTAAACTCCACCTTTAATATCAGCTGCCTGTATAAGTTGAAGTCAGATAATGAAAAAGGTTGCGCACCTCCTTAATGTAACTTTTGCATTGCATTGAGGATAACAGAATTCTGTGAATCGAATTATTCATTTGTATCCAATAAATTGTTGCGATTTTTGACAATGAAGAAAAACCTCTCCTGACCTTTTTTCTTGAACACGCATGAAATTGAATGTTTGAGCCTTGGCTGGGTCAGTTGACGTTTCTGTGTGCAGTTTGCATGTTCTCCCGTGTTTGTGTGGGTTTTCTCTGGGTGCTCCAGTTTCCCCCACAGTTCAAAGACATGTGGTACAGGTGAATTGGGTAGGATAAAATTATCCGTAGTGTATGACTGTGTATGGATGTTTCCCAGAAATGGGTTGCACTTGCAGCTGGAAGGGCATCAGCTGTGTGAAACATGTGCTGGATAAGTTGCGGTTCATGCTGCTGTGGCGACCCCGGATTAATAAAGGGACTAAGGCGAAAAGACAATGAATGAATGAATGATTTATCTACTTTTTGCACTCACTGAAGTTGGCTGAGATTGAAAGTATGAAGCTATTGTTTAAGGCAGGGCACTTCATGTACTGATTGATTTTCAGATTTTTATCCTTATACTTACGTGTATTTTTTGACTCTAAAGCAGTGTTTCTTAACCATGTTCCTGAAGGTCCACCAGCACTGCATGTTTTGGACATCTCCTTTGTCTGTCAGACTAAATACAGGTCTTTCAGTCTGTGCTAATAAGCTGATTATATGAATCAGGTGGTCCTCTGAATGTGGTTGAGAAACGCTGTTCTAAAGTAAAGAGAATAAAATACACCTTTAGAATTTGCTTTGAGGTATTTGTTTTAAGCTTACTACACTTGTCTGTTTGCTTCTGTAGATTTTTTCTAAACCCAGCTATCTGCATATGTAAACATAAGATAGGAAAACACTCTGTAAATAATAATTCTGGTGGAACTTCTATGGTGATATGCTTTAGGCTGCCAATTTAGTTTATCATATTTATCTGCAGTGTTTGTGTCAAGTTCAAATATCTCAGGGTTTTGTTACCGAGTGAGGGAAGGGTGGAAGGTGAGATTGACAAGCGGATTGGTACAGTGGCAGCAGTAATGCGGTTGATGTACCGGTCCGTTGTGGTTATAGGGAGCTGAGTCGAAAGGCAAAGCTCTTGATTTACCGGTTAATCTATAGTCCTACTCTCACCTATGGTCATGAGCTTTGGGTCATGACTGAAAGGACAAGATCTCGGATAAAAGCGGCAGACATGAGTTTCCTTTAAAGGGTGGCAGGGTGCACCCTTATAGATAGGGTGAGAAGCTCTGACACCCGGGAGGAGCTCAGAGTAGAGCCACTGCTCCTCCACATCAAAAGAAGTCAGCTGAGGTGGCTCAGGCATCTGTTTCGGATGCCTCCTGGATGCCTACCTAGGGAGGTGTTCAAGGCATGTCCCACCAGGAGGAGGCCTCTGGTAAGACCCAGGACACGCTGGAGGGACTATGTCTCTCGGCTGGCCTGGGAACAATTCAGGATCCACCCGGAGGGGCTGGAGGAAGCTTCTGGGGAGAGGGAAGTCTGGGGTTCTCTCCTAAGACTGCTGCCCCTGTGTCCCGGCCCCAGAAAAGCAGATAAAAATGAATGAATGTTTGTGTCAAGCAATAATATGCAAATAAATACATTTTAATTAACATTTGATTTTGATGATCAGTTTAGCAGTTTTGATGATGTTATTTTACTGTATTCAGCTGCCGTTTTCTCCATTAAGTTAGCCTGTATGCTCATGATATATTGCCTAGCTTACTGATTACATTGGAGCTCCAGGGTATGAACTGCTAATTTATTTTTGATGTGTATTTGTTATACACGGGATTGTGTAATTCAAATTATGAATTAACAATATGATATATATTTATTTTAAATGTACTAACTAATGCTGCTTTTCAAGTTGCTGTTTGCTTTTTTGTTTTGTTTATTCTTATACTTAAAATCTTTTTGTTGTGGATAATCATATTTCTGATTATCAGGACAGTTTAATGAATTTTTGGTATATTCTGTGCAAAAAGCTGCAGTTTACGCAGTTTAAATCACTTTATTGTGATCTTAAACAGAACATGTGCAACAGTTACATTTTTTATTTATTTATTCAAGTTCATCCGGTATGTATATGGTACTGATGATCCTGCTAATGCTGAATGATACCACTGAAGGCAGTGATAAAGACAGGAATGAAAATGGGCAGAGTATATTGTTGAATAAATTAAATTGGCTGTAAATGGGACAACTTTGTAGTATTAAAAAATAATATCATATGTAAATTCTATTCACATTGAGTGACACAATTTTCAGCAGTAAATACCAGGAGAAAGGCTATATTTTTAAAACCTACATGAATTGAGTTATTTTATTGGCAGTATGTTCATTACTGCTGTTAGTACAATCAGTGCGTTTGTGATCTGCGTCCAATTGGTGGCGCTAATGAGACAAAGCAGGTTCTGATCAACATTTATTTTCTCCAATCGTGTCATGTGACAATCGGAAATCACCTCAGGTGTGTGTAAACAGTGCCCCAAACCGAAAGCATTTAGAGACTTCTGGATTATTTTTCTGCTGCGCAAGACCGTGTGTACTACTGTAAGTATATTTATTCATAATTTGAGAGAATTAAGAAGGATTTTCGTTTAGGCTATTTAAACAAATTTTCAGTATGTAGTGTTATCAAGCGATACTTTACCTGTTCCAAAAGAATAACGCGAAAAAGCTTTACCTAGGTAGCAATAAGTAATTATATAATCCCAAGAAAGCCTTTGAAAACTACGAATATTGTAGCATATTTGTACTATGCTTAAAGGTTTCAACTTAGTTATGCTTTTTTACCTTATATTAAAGCGTCGTGTTTGATCCTGTGCAGACGTGATCCGCGCTAGTGAAGGTGGGCAATCCAGTTCATCCGGTTTGAGTCGATGCGTTAGATCAGTGGTTCTCAAACTGTGGTACGCGGAGGAATGAAATATGTACCTGCTACATATATTTCAAAATTTATCAAAAATGATGTATATAATATGTTATATATGACATACAACCGGTAATCTGCCACAGAGTTGTAGCTGCTTTACTGGGCATACGTTACTGTATTTCAATACTACTTATTTTGGTGGTACTTGGGAGAGACAATTTTTTTCTGAGGTGGTACTTGATAAAAAAAAAAAAAAAAAAAAAAATTTGAGAACCACTGCGTTAGATTATTAGGCCTAAACGTTTCAATGTTACAAAAATTGCTGTTTTTTTTTTAATAACATATGTTTTACTTACTTTTCTTCGGCTTAGTCCCTAATTTATTATGAGTTGTCACAGCCGAATGAACTGCCAATTACTCTAGCATTTGCTGATTACACTCATGAAACTTTTAGCAAAAAAATTTTTTAGCTAAACGCATTTGTTAATATCTGCATATTAGAGTGTAGGAGTGATTTAAATTAAATGATTACGGTGTGGTGAAGCAGTGGCGCAGTAGGTAGTGCTGCCGCCTCACAGCAAGAAGGTCTCTGGTTCGAACCTTGGCTCAGTTGGCGATTCTGTGTGGAGTTTGCATGTTCTCCCTGCCTTCGCGTGGGTTTCCTCTGAGTGCTCCGGTTTTCTCCACAGTCCAAAGACATGTGGTACAGGTAAATTGGGTAGGCTAGTGTATGAGTGTGAATTTGTGTGTGTGGATGTTTCCCAGAGATTGGTTGCGGCTGGAAGGGCATCTGCTGCGTAAAAACTTGATAAATTGGCAATTCATTCCGCTGTGGCGACCCCGGATTGGTAAAGGGACTAAGCTGACAAGAAAATGAATGAATGAATGAATGAATGAATGAATGAATAAATGAATGAATGAATGAATGATTATGGTGTCATTTAATAACACATACTAATTGTGTTCTGTCATGATGGTCATCTCAGAGTGACGTTGTCATGTTCTGTTCCTCATGAGCGTCTGATTGTTTTCAGCAACAAAGATTGTTTATCTGTTGGTCTACAGTATGTCAAAAGTGCAAGGACAAGACTCTCGATTTGAGACGATTGTCTCAAAGAAAAAGAGGTAAGTCTGTGGCTGTTTTCACAAAATCTTAAACAGCAGAAGTTTTTGAACTCAGAGTCAAGACAGTACTTTATAGAACAAGATCTTATTAACAGAGATATGACCTAAAATCATGGTGGTTTCCAGAGTCGAAAATAAATGTGCTTTTTAAAAAAATATTTAAACCTTCCATTGGTCATATACTGCATACATCATTAATAAACATTACTGAAGAGACCGTACAAGTCGTTAACTTGAAATTGCTTAAACTAACTGCACACTAAACCTCTCAAAACAGACTGAAGTATTTCATAAATGTTCTTCTAATTAAAACCTATTTTTGTGTGATTAGTTTAACGTCAGGTTCACATGTGTCCAGTTCTCTGTCTGTGTCTGTGAAGAGTGACAATTCAAAACATGGTGGACAACCAAACTTCAGTGAGGAAACACCATCAACTACCAAAAGGTATTTCATGTCATTATCTAGTTTCTATTATATGATTTTGCTGGAAGATCTTATTAACAAAGATATGACCTAAAATCATGGTGATTCCTAGAGTCCAAAATAAATGTGCATTTTTTTAAATAATGTTAAACCTTCCAATGGCTACATACTACATATATCATTAATAAACATTATTTAAAAAAACATACAAGTCTTTAACTTTAAATTGTTCAAACTATTTGCACACAAAACATCTTAAAACAGACTGAAGTATTCATGTAATACATTTTCTTCTATTTAAATTTATTTTTGTGTCAATGGTGTAAGATCAGGTTCACATGTGTCCAGTTCTGTGTCTGTGAAGAGTGACAATTCAAAACATGGTGGACAACCAAACTTCAATGAAGAAACACCATCAACCATTAAAAGGTATTTCATGTCATTATCTAGTTTCTAATATAAGCTTCTGCCGGTATTAGTGTTTCTTTTTGCAATTAACTGCTCCTAAACAGTTTTTGATAACCAACAAATCTTTTGTATAATAACCAAAACATTTATTGCTTTATTTTATATTAATGGTAAAAGTAAATACATGTTTGAAACAAACTAAATTGCTTAGGGATGAAAAGGGGCAATTGGTAACACTTTTTAAAAGGTAAATGTTAGTTAATGCTTTTAAATAGTGAGAAATAGTTAAACAGTGAGAAGTAGCCATATTTTTGTTATAGTAAAGTTTATAAAAAATACAAATTAATTTGATTCCCTTTTAACCTATTTAAAAAAAATCATTATATCTTCATGCATTTGGCTTTGCGATGAACAACCACAATACAATTGTACAACAATTTAAATGTTCTCAAAATGCATTACAAAAGTTTAAGTAAATCATTATTCAAAATATTTTGAGGTGCTCATGATATTAATG
This sequence comes from Danio rerio, assembly GCF_052040795.2. Lineage (NCBI taxonomy): Eukaryota > Metazoa > Chordata > Actinopteri > Cypriniformes > Danionidae > Danio > Danio rerio. The sequence continues at coordinate 9,286,522 of NC_141042.1, forward strand.
TTGTGCTTGTTGACTGAACCCTGTTTGGACATTCTTTCTATTAGTAAAAAGTCCTACGCAATGTCTAAAGGGCAGAGATTCAAAGGGACAGGGGCCCAAGCCCAGTATGATGAACAAGCACAAAATGATTATTATTCACCAGTTCTTATTGCTGTTTTTATTTTGCAGTTGATTGTTTATTAGGTCCAAAATTGTTACAAGAGATTTAAGGGTTAAAGAGCTCCTATTATGCATTTAAAAAGGTTATGTTTTGGGAGTCTGCAACAACATGCTGATATGCGTGCAAGTTCAAAAAACACTTTCATTGTCTTATGCATTTATTTTTACCTAATTATCCCAGCGAATCCCATATAAATTGTTCAGTGATTCATTTAATATTTGTTTTCTTATTTTTTGGGATCACGTTACAATTTGTTTTTAAACCCCTCCTTAGCGCGAAGCTAATCTGTGCTAATTTGACTGATAACCCAGTCTATTGCGATTGGTCGACTGCGTTAAGCACAAGACAGAGAGAAATGCCCACCACAGCTACAGTATGAAGTAGCAGAAAATATGCGAGAGCCCAATGCAGAAATCCAATAAAATAATGCAGTTAAATACCAGCATATTACTCACTATTTACACACACACACACACACACATAAACACACAAAGTCTGATCTGAGAGCCTTCACAGCAGCACGGAGGAGAGGTGCGCCGGTCACTGAATCCAGCATAGGGGCTGTCAACAACTGTCTTTTTATTATGCTTTGTGTTTGAGTTGAGTAAAACTCGTAGTGGTTTATCATTAACTTTTCATCAATCATATTTCCCGCAATTGACAGCAAGAACGAGCGCAGAAGTGTTGTCTGATTGACAAGCAGCAGCTGCATGTGTTCAAAAGAATCTAAAACGCCAAATAGGATAAATCTAAGCCGTATTTTCTAAAGTAATACTATCTGTATATAGCTTTTAACCTCTAAAAAAAAGTTTTTTTTCTGACATTACATCGTTCATATGAACATCACTGTAACAGGTTTTATTCAAGAACATTTGAGCGGGTTTCAGTCTTTAGCTCTTTCTTTTTCATTTTATTTAAAATATATTTAACTTGCTTGTTGTGAAAATCCAATTTTGTTTTTTAACCTATTCTTTTTATGCAACAGTCAGTTGCATGTTAATTTGCTATGATGAAAATGAAATAATTTTTTGCATGCTGATTTATGTGAAATCGTGTTTATTGGTCTATTTAATCACCTTGCAATTTTGAAATTACAGCTTTTTTGCTTTGAGTATAGACTATTCAGTTCAAAAGAGCAGTTCAATCTTTTATAAAGTTTGCTGTATAAAAATATAACATTTTGAAAAATTTATAATTATCAGCCTATACATATCGGCTATCTGCCTTCAAGTCTGAAATGTTATCGGTTGTCGATATTGGCCAAAAAATCCATAACGGTGCATCCCTAGTAAAAATTACTGACAAAGTCCTTGTCAAAGTCAGACAAAGTCCTATAGTCTTTGCTGCTTCTTCAATAGCAAACGGCCAATGAATCCCGCGTTGCAGCGTAGGTTTTTGCATCAAAAATCTGAAAAATGACAAGAACAAATACAGCACGTGGTTGGCTATACTGTGGTGTTGTTGTGAAAATGAACTCTAACCCTTTATTCCCCGCAGCCGAATCTCCATCTGTCAGTGATTGTCATCTTCGTGTCATGATTAGTCCCATGATCCCCCACGCCTCCACTACTGTTTGGAGGGAAAGCACGTTCACATTTTAACGAAACTGGAAGTACATATGGGTACCTCAAGGCTCTGTTCTTGGGCCACTTCTCTTCTCCATCAACACGACATCTCTATGACCAGTAATCCAGAAACATGGATTTTCCTACGACTGCTATGCTGATGATACCCAGCTATACCTCTCATCCTGATGATCCCTCGGTTCCAGCTTGCATCTAAGCCTGCCTGTCGGACATTTCAAAACTGGATAAAAAATCATCATCTTCAGCTGAACCTCGCAAAAACGGAAATGCTTGTAGTTTCTGCCAACCCGACTCTACTCCATAACTTTTCAATCCAGATGGATGGGGCAACCATTACTGCATCCAAAATGGTGAAAAGTCTTGGAGTAACGATTGATGACCAACTAAACTTCTCTGACCACATTTCTAGAACTGCTCGATCGTGCAGATTCGCACTCTATAACATCAGAAAGATCCGACTTTTCTTATCTGAACATGCAGCTCAACTCCTTGTTTAAGCTCTTGTTCTCTCCAGACTGGATTACTGCAACTCTCTACTAGTGGGGCTTCCAGCTAACTCTATCAAGCCTCTTCTGCTGCTCCAGAACGCAGCAGCACGAGTGGTCTTTAATGAACCTAAAAGAGCACATGTCACTCCACTGCTCATCTGTTTGCACTGGCTGCCAGTTGCTGCTCGCATCAAATTCAAAGCTCTGATGTTTGCTTACAAAGCAACTTCTGGCTGTGCCCCTTCTTATCTGCTCTCACTTCTGCAGATCTATGTGCCCTCCAGAAACTTGCATTCTGTGAATGAACGTCGCCTTGTGGTTCCATCCCAAAGAGGGAAGAAATCACTTTCCCTAACGCTCAGATTTCAATCTGCCCAGTTGGTGGAATGAACTCCCTAACTGCATCAGAACGGCAGAGTCACTCGCTATTTTCAAGAAACGACTAAAAACTCAACTATTTAGTCTCCACTTCACTTCCTAATCTGCAATTGCCTTTCTGTATATACCACTAACTGTACTCCCAAAAAAAAAAAAAAATAAATAAATAAATAAATAAATTTACTAATGCTTTCCTTCTTAGACTTTACAGACCTGAAACTTGCCTAAAGCACTTATTCATTGTTGCTCTTATAGTTGTGTTAGTTGCTTCCTTGTCCTCATTTGTAAGTCGCTTTGGATAAAAGCATCTGCTAAATGACTAAATGTAAATGTTAATATTTGGAGATGTACCGTATTGAGGTCGATGCGATCAAGCAAAAGATCCGAACCCAACTCGATTCGTTTATTCAAATCTGAGTCAATTATTTCGTTAAAGAATCAATAATTTTAGACATTCTGCACTTTTAGTATATACCTCAGCTGGATGTTTTCATTTACTAAGAGCTGTGTAACACTGCATCGAAAGTCATTTTCAAAAACCTATAATAGAGGCTCTTTCACTGTAAATCTAGTGCTTAATGTTATAAGCTCAAAAGAAATTTAGATCCCACATCCAATTTTGTGAACTTAAACAGGCCATTTTTTATGATAAAGATTTATGTAATATTTCACCCACAAGTGCAGTAATGTACAATATTTTATGTGTTTACAGTGGGAAATATGAGACATTATTCGACTCAGACATCCATACTCACAGGAAACACAAGGATAACAAAGACAATTTCCTGTCCATCTTCCAGGTAGTAAAAATACTTTTCACAAACAAACTTTCTGATTAATTAATTTTCTTGGAAATCAGTGGCTTTAATCACTCACAATTTGTCTTTAGTGACGTTTGCAGTTTGTCTTTAGTTAAGGTTTTAGTGTTGTTTTTGTTGTAAGTCTAGTTTCTGTAGGTACATTTTCATTACATAAGAGTTGTTACAACTGGACTTCTGGCAGAAACAACAACAAAGTATACTTGACAACAAATGTATTCAGTAAGACCTGAGGAGAGTTGCACAAAAGCAAGTTAACGGACTAAGCTGGGATTTTCAAGCTATCCTGGGTAGGGTTGGGTATCGTTTGGGTTTTTTTCAATACCGGTGCTAAATCGATACTTTTAAAACGAAACCGGTGCCAAAACGGTGCCTGAATCGATACTTTTTAGCCACAAAATTATGGTGGATGACTCTACAAAAATATTTTATTTGACAAAATATAATTTTAATAGAAGAAAATAATTACAGTTTAATGTAAACAAAAATTCATTTTGTATTACATTAATACATTTCCTTTGATTATTTGTTGGTTATAGCATGAAATTAAGATTTGCATTATGAAATTACATTAGCTTACTATTAACCTGTGGGGGGCGGGCAGTGGCCACATATTTTAGGAGCACATTTTAACATATATATCACAAAATACTTAAAACATTATTCGAAGTCATTTATTTTCATGCATCACTCTGCAGTCTTCATAAACAAGATAATTAAATAACTTTAACTCAAAAGTGTTGTAGGAGAGGGGAGTGGTCGCTTTAAGATCTTGCTATTTAAGGGAGTTGTAGTCCATAGCGAAGTGGGTAGTGTAGTTCGACACGCATGCTGGATGATGTGAACTCGCTGTGTGCTGTGCAGCTGAAGCAGAGGAAAAAAGTTTTACTCGGCTTTGTTTTATGTTCACTCAAGTTATTCCACCCGAGAGCTGTTTGCACCGTAAACCCGACAACACGAAAATAAGTAAAAGAAGGGCATGCATTGATTACTTTTGTCCGTCTCATCCTTTGCACGAGCTGTTACTCTGCCGCTGGACATTACTGAAGCGGAGAGAGAAACACTAGTTTGATCATGTATAAATATCATTATAACTATATTATATAAATATTATTATAACAGTCAAATAGAGATAGGTTGATCTCTGCAGTAGCTGCCGAAGAGCTGCGTGCTGCAGACGCAGCTGGTGTGAAAGGCAAACGCCTGTGTTGCTTCTGCTCTCCATACGCGCTGCTCACGCACTGCTTTCGCTTGCTGTCTGAAACGGGCGTTACACGCAACTTTTGTAAAGACGGTTGCTGTGTAAGAATCATTGCTTGTAAAATACGCTTTAGAATGCTTAGTTTAAGCAAATTGGACGAACGTGATCACGTGTAGATCTGAAGAGTGTCGCACTCGCTCACCGAAAACCAGGCTAAATGCGCTGTACTACGATGCTTGCGTCTGTGCCCTAGCGACATTAAAAAACGCCTGATATCGCCTGTTCGTGTTCCTCAAAGTTGTTCAGAATTAAATGTTTAGTGGTGGTGTGACACAACGCCTATGTGTGCCTTTATTCGTGCACCCCTTTGATGCTTCTTACGTTTTTGCCGCAGCACCGAAATAGGCACCGAAATTCATACGCTGTTTTAATACCGGTACATACCGGTTACCAAGGTATCGGTGCTATAATGGTACCGGGTTTCGGTACCCAACCCTAATCCTGGGTGAATTTAGTCCTGACTTGGTTAAATAATAAAAAAATAAAAATGGATAAAAAAACAGGAAAAGCTGCTACTACAAAGTGTTTTACAGTCACTCCATGTTTTTTGGTCATTTAATATATATTTTTTAATCATTAGAATAAAAAAAAAACAATGTACATTCAGATGTATTAGCAGTCCTTTTATATGCAGTGGCCATTTCAGATTTCCATTTAGGGTAGAGATAGAAAAGGGAGGGAAAAAAGTCGAACGATTAGTGGAAAAAATGTGAAAAGACATTTATTACTCCCCTTTTTAGAATATGTAAAATAAGTCTTTGGTGTTCCCAGAATGTGTCTATGAAATGTCAATTCAAAATACCCATCAGATCATTTATTATACGTTGCAGAAAATGTATATATTCCTGTTGTGTGATTGAACTGATATGTAAGAAAATGCTAGCTTTAGCCACCTTTTTGAAGCTGGATCAGGTGAAATAGATCCATCTTTTAAATAAAAATTCTTTCAAAATTCTGCTATGTATGACTGAAAAGTAAACTGAAAGGATAACAGAGAATGTGATGAGTGCCTGTCAATCAATATCGGTGGGCCGTGATTATCGCACTGCTACATGATCACAGTGGGGATGGCATCAAGTTTGCTCAACTTTGGATCCTGGGTTAGCTTCAAGAAATTAAAATAAGGATTTGATGTGTTTATGCTACACTAATAAGGCTGTAATACTAATACACCCTAATTCTACACACATTTCTTTTGCTGTTGTTGCCCAAGTTTTTCTATTGGAAGAGTTTGTTACCTTCACAAAGGGAGTTATGTACAGTATTCTGGCTTGCTTGTAAATTATTTTAATCAAAGTTGTGTTGTTTTTCACTATAAAGATAAGTTACTGTACTTCATTTGTTGTGCATTAATTGTACTCACATTTAAAAGCTAGGTAATATTTTTTTATGTAATTGGATTTAAAATAATATTAATTTAAAATAATAATAACAAAAAATGTTGAAAAAATAGGTTTAAATGTTTTTTTTTCTTGGTTTTTAGGATCTCGAGAACAAAATAATAAAGTATCTAAAGAATGAGCTGGAAAAGCTTAAGAAAATATTGCAAAAAAAAAATGCACAATATTTTGTAAAGGACTTTAAAGAGAACAAATGCAGAATAAAAGAAGCAGCTCTTGATCTCACACTTTACTTCCTGAGAGAAATGAAGCAAGATGAAGCTGCTGATACTCTTCAAGGTAAGAGACTGTCAGATTATCACTTATAAATACAAGAGATAATTATAAAATATAATAAAATAAAATATAACTTTATTTGTTCTGTTTAGATGAGCTGTTCTTCATTTATCAGCTGAAATGTGACCTAAAGAAGAAGTATCAGTGTGTGTTTGAAGGAATTGCACAGCAAGGAGACTCCACACTCCTGAAGAACATCTACACAGATCTCTATATCACTCAGGGTGGCAGTGAACAGGTCAATACTGAACATGAAGTCAGACAGATTGAAGTTGCTTCCAGACGTCATGAAGCTCAAGAGATACAGGTTGAATGCAGACATTTGTTTGAAGCGTCTGAACAAGACAAACAGATCAGAACTGTACTGACAAAAGGAGTCGCTGGCATCGGGAAATCAGTCTCTGCTCAAAAGTTTGTTCTGGATTGGGCTGAAGGAAAAGAAAATCAAGAGATCAGCTTCATATTTCCTCTTCCATTCAGAGAGATGAACTTAAAGGAGAAAGAAAAACTCAGTTTGATGGAGCTTATAACTCAGTTTTACCCAGAGACAAAAGGACTGAACCTTACAAGAAGGAATCGATTCAAAGTCCTGTTCATCCTTGATGGATTGGATGAATGTCGTCTTCCTCTGAACTTTGCTGGTAATAAGACGTGCTCTGATGTTTCATCTCCAGCCTCTCTGGATGTTCTCCTGACGAACCTCATCAAGGGAAATCTGCTTCCTTCTGCTCTCATCTGGATCACCAGCAGACCAGCAGCTGCCAGTAAGATTCCTCCTGACTGTATCGAGCGGCTGACAGAGATACGAGGATTCAATGATGCACAAAAGGAGGAGTACTTCAGAAAAAGACTCACAGATGAGAATCAGGCCAAAGAAATCATTGATCATGTTAAACAATCAAAGAGTCTCTTCATCATGTGCCACATCCCAGTCTTCTGCTGGATTTCAGCCACTGTTCTCCAGAACATTTTACAGGAGAAGAGAAATAATGATGTGAAAAACAATCAGGCTGATGATGCCTCCAAAACACTGCAGGAATCAAACACTGAAGACACTCCCAAGACTCTGACACAGATGTACACACACTTTCTGCGCTTTCAGGTCCAGCAGAGCAGACGAAAGTATGATGGAGAATACACACCAGATGTGTCCTGGGATAAAGACGCCATCCTTTCACTGGGGAAACTGGCATTTGATAATCTCCAAAGAAACAACCTGATCTTCTATGACACAGACCTGGAAGCCTGTGGTATTGACGTCTATAAGGCCTCAGTTTACTCAGGCATGTGTACCCAGATCTTTAAAGAGGAAACAGGGATTGTTCTTGGTACCATGTACTGCTTTGTTCACTTGAGTGTTCAAGAGTTTATTGCAGCCCTTTATGCACATCTGTTACTAGACATCAACAAGAAAAGTGTGTTTGATCAAAACTCTAGAAACAGAAATGAGTCCATGATTGATTTGCTGAAGACTGCAGTGGACAAGGCACTCGAGAGTGACAATGGACACCTGGACCTTTTCCTTCGCTTCCTCCTCGGTCTGTCTCTTCAGTCCAATTGGCGACTCTTACGAGGTCTGTTAACACAGCGAGATGAAAATGACTGGAGCAAAGAGGAAATAGTTCAGTACATTAAGCAGAAGTTTGAAGCGAATCTTTCTCCAGAGAGATCCATCAATCTGTTCTACTGTCTGAATGAATTGAACGACCAAACTCTGGTGAAAGAGATTCAGACTCACCTTAGCAAAGGAAGTCTCTCATCTGCTGATCTTTCACCTGCCCAGTGGTCTGCTCTGGTCTTTGTGTTGTTGACATCAGAGGAGGAAATGGAGGAGTTTGAGCTTCAGAAATTCAAGAAATCAGACGAGTGTCTCATCAGACTATCAACAGTCCTCAAAACTTCCAGAAGAGCTCTGTAAGTCAATGTAAATGAAATTGTGTTGTATTTCTTTCACCTAATTATGTTGTTGTGTTTTTCTCTTGTAGGTTAAATGATTGTAAGTTAACAGACAAAAGCTGTTCAGCTCTGTCTGCAGTTCTCAGATCAGAAAACAATCTGAAAGAGCTGAACATGAGCAATAATAATCTGCAGGATTCAGGAGTGAAGCTGCTCTGCTCTGGACTGAAGAATATTCAGTGCGAGTTAGAAAAACTGAGGTAAATTGTGTAATAATTGACAAACTTTGATTTAAATCTCTAATATTCTTAAAATGATTTTGCAGTATGTACTGTTTTATATGGCAGTACATTAAAATATTAGTAAAGCAGGAGCATTTTTCTGAAATATGCTGAGCAAAATCAAGCAAATGTTGCACAGTTTTGTGGAGTTTGCATTTTTTAAAATTGCCATAGATTTCCTAGATATTTTAGACTATCTGGACACTGTTAAAAATTTCAACTATACCACAGAGAGCCATCTGCACAGTTTTACAATAAAAACATTATAGTATTTGTGAAGTCTTGTGTGCAAAGTCTCAAATTGTTAGATTAATGCACACTTCTCATCTGGTGCGTGCTCTGTGTAATAAATAACATAAATAAATATGCATACAAAGTTTGTTTGAGTAGACCATGTGAGTTGTATCACTCGCTAAACTTCTACATTTTGTATTCTATAAATGATATTGTATATGCATCCTGTTGTTATGTGCGTAGCCCTTTCTCTCTCGCACATACACACACATACTTTAAGCCTGCATGCTCTGCATCATGTCCAGCAACGTGTTCAAATAAGTGTCAAACAACAAGGATGGATTCTATTGAAACAGTTGGTTTCATTTTAAAATGTGATAAAGCAGCTTTAGGAGTAAAGTCTAGTTTCTCTCTGTTTCTTTCTGTATTTTCATTTTATATAAATCACAGTGTTTCTCGTGGTCAAAAAAATAAGAATTAAAAAGTGTATATTTTCACTGCAAAACAAAAAATGAAATGCCACAAAATTTGCTAAATTTGTTAATTTAAGTCTCAAAAAATCTGATTTTTTTTCTGTGAAATCCTGAAAGGATTGTCTAATGATGGGAAATTATTAAAAATGTCACAAATCCTTATTTGAATCTTTAAAAGTGACTTGCATAAGAACATCTGCTTCCTCAACTGAATGTAACTTTGTCTTTTTATTCTTGACCTAGAAAACTGCAGTATTACTTGAGGATTTAAAACTGTAGAATAAAACTAGACGAGAACTAAAAGGTTACAAGTAACAGATAATCGACAGTTTAAAATAGGTTAAAGCAGTGGTTCTCAAACTGTGGTACGTGTACCACTAGTGGTACGTGGGCTTACTTCTATTGGTACACGGAGGAATCACTGAGTAATGAATTTGATGCATACAATAACACCAATGTGATCAGCTTTTGGCTGCTCTCTAAAGCCTACGATGAAAGCGCTGTGCGTAAAATGTTTACTTTACTGCATCGCGTCATCAGCTGCTAAAAATCAATTCAATTGGCGCAAAACTAGGTACGTGGTGCTTGCAGAGCAGATACTTGCTAGAGCAGTGTTCTCAAACCCTCGGGCCACAGACCGGCACCAGTCTATAGATCAGTTGGTACCGGGTTGAACTAAAAATCATTAATTATTTCCGTCTAATTTATGATCTGAATCTGAACGATCATTTATTTTGAAAAACTTTTATTTTGAAAAATGACTGTATTTTCTTGTTACTCTCGGTCATATTTTGAATGGAGTATAATTTCGTTGAATGAAGATGACTCTGCCTCCTTTTCAAACTGTGCAGTGCTGTAGCTGCTTAATTTGGCCAACTACGCTACTTTGTCAATACTGGTGATTACGGTGGTACTTGGAGAGACAATTTTTTTTTGAGGTGGTACTTGGTGAAAAAAGTTTGAGAACCCCTGGGTTAAAGAATTTTAATCCATGAAGCAAAAGGCAAATTAACCACCCAACATTAAGAGCATTTAGAATTGCATCAAACCATTGATTACATTTAACTCTGATTTCAACTGTTAAAGACAACTTAAATTGCTCTCTGCACCACAATATTTACACATTTTTGTCAGTTATGAGACTTCTTCTTCCACACTTTGGATCAGTCACAGACAGAGAGAGATTGACACCAGCATATTCAATAGCTGAGAGTAACATGTGTTATCTACCTCATTCCAATTATTTTAATCATGTTTGCAGCTGGTTTATCTGCATAAGCTCCCTAGTGAAGCATGTGTCAGTGTCTTTGAGATTACACTAATGAATGAAGTCTCTGACAACCTTCACTAAGTTACTACTGCTAATGAGTGAAGTGCATTTATTTTGAACTGATCAAAACTGACTGAATCTACCTGTGCATTAAATTATCTTATTGCACACTTTTCTGCCAATTTAACAGACCATAGAATTAACAAAGTGTATTAAAAGTTGTATGCTGTATTCTCATTGCTGCATCACTCGTAAGCTCTATTTCTTGCTTTAATATGGTTCAGTTGTGTATTTCCATTGTTGATGTTTAATTTTACCTCAGTAATTGTGATCTAACTTTTATTTTTGATTATTAAAATGTATTTATCACTTTCCTCTAGTCTTTCAGACTGCAGTATCAGTGAAGAAGGTTATAAAGCTCTGGCTTCAGCTCTGAGATCAAACCCTTCACACCTGATAGAGCTGGATCTCAGAGGAAATGATCCTGGACAATCAGGAGTGAAGGAGCTCACTGACTTACTGCAGGATCCACACTGTACACTGAAGACACTGAGGTGAGACTGAAGGAAATAATAAAGTAAGATGTGGGAGATCAAAAAAAAATTTTTGTTTCACAAAATCTTGTGATAAAATAAATGTTTTAACACAGCAGAAGTTTTAAGGATCAGTTTGTGTTTTGATTAGGACTGGACGTTTTATCATGTTACCATATTTAGTTAAAGCAGACAATTATTTTATCACCTGTTAATGCAGTTTTATTTTGTATTATTATCATTTTAAAGGGCACATAGTTTACCCATTTTTATGATTTAATATTAATATTATAGTTTTTTTTGACTGCCAGTTTAGGTTCAGTTCAAAACACAATTCAGATGTTTTTATTTTAATGTGTTATAATGTGTCATTTTGGGGGGGTGTACACAGCTTGCTGTTTTAGGGGTGTGTTGCTTCACATGAAAATTAGTTTCAACTTGCCGCCCAATGTAACAAGGGGGCGGAGCCAAGAGCTCGCCCGCTCTGTGTCTGCAACAGACAGGCAGACAGAGAGAGCCAACATGAGTGAGGGGATCAGCATTCAGCTGACTCGGACACAGACCAAGCAGAGAGTACACAATCATTTGTGTCTTTGCATAGTTTTACAGCCAACTGTGTGCTAGTTTAAAGTGCAGAGCTTGTGCACCGAGACTAATAACCATGCACACTGAATTAACTTTGATTGAGGTACCAGAGCCGCGACACGGCACACTCAGACATGCACATTCACATGTTATTTAAAATGAAACTATTCAGGTGGTGAGGCAGAAACATGAAGTGTCCCGAATCGTGGCTGGGCGCCGCAGACAGCCACTGACTTGAAGCGCCGGTGTGTGTACCCTGATAGAAACCCATGTTTAGGATTAAAATGCATGGTGCTGCGTGGCGCGACGGCGCTTCTGGTGTGTGACCTGCAGGCAAGTTTATTATTTTATTTCCAATGGAGAGATGCGCATACGAGGTAACGCGCAGGCACTTTACAGCTGCACCTAGTTAAGATCACAGGGAGCTTCTGTGAACGCAAGAAATGCGAACAGCTGAAGTTTAAGTTAGACGCAATGAAAAGTAAACATGTTTGCAAACCTACCTATAGGTACAAATAATTCCGATTAGAGTGATCATGTGGAGAATATTGATCTTGTGTTGAGCACAATGAGCCTCACATCTAAAAATAGAGCAAGGGTGTTCCTTTAGTGATATCCCTTTAACTCACACGCTGAAAATGGCGGACGCGAATCAACAAACTGAGGATATGGTGACGCGCCTGTCAATCAATTCGGTGAGCGGGGGGACCACACTCCTACATCAAGTTGCGGTCGGTTTGAAAACCGCTCCAATTGGTCCACCGTTTTTATGCTGTTAAAATGAAAAAAAAGGACTGTGTGTGTTTATATCACCCCAACATGATGGTCTATACACTATGCCTACACACATTCATTCATTCATTCATTCATTCATTTTCTTGTCGGCTTAGTCCCTTTATTAATCCGGGGTCGCCACAGCGGAATGAACTGCCAACTTATCCAGCAAGTTTTTACGCAGCCGATGCCCTTCCAGCCGCAACCCATCTACGGACTACGGACAATTTAGTCTACCCAAATCACCTGCACCGCATGTCTTTGGACTGTGGGGGAAACCGGAGTACCCGGAGGAAACCCACGCGAACGCAGGGAGAACATGCAAACTCCACACAGAAACGCCAACTGAGCTGAGAGTCGAACCAGCAACCTTTTTGCTGTGAGGCGAACGTGCTACCCACTGCGCCACTGCGTCGCCTACCTACACACTTCTGTTCAAACAGCTTGAAAAGTAGATTTTTCACCATAGGTGCCCTTTAAAGGTTGATTGCTCACTGGCTCTAAACACACACAGCCAAATGTTTCGTTAAAAGTTAATTTTAGTGCTCTTCTATTCATATTCCAAGAACCTTTAAAATTATTACACTACTTTTTAATTCATTGTTAAATTTTGCATAAAACAATACAATTTAACAGAAAAGTCATGTGATTTAATCATGATTAACAGTTTAAATCATTGCCTAGTAGGGTTGGGCTGATAGACAATGCCATCAAAACAAGTGATAATCTCCCAGAAATCGCGCGTCTCCCTCCCAGTCCTCAAATAAGTCCCGCACTCTTCTCACCCCCCGGATCCCTCCTCGCTCTTTAGACACTTCGCGAGACTCCATCGCGATATTTCACATTAGATCAACCTTCCCCAACCCTATTGCCCAGCACTAGTTTTGATACTTTTGCTGCATCGATGATAAATTGTAAACACAGTCAGTAGATGTGCTGGTGTTCTGCTATATCATAAATAGATCTGACTCCTGTTCGATCATCTCTGTCTGCAGGTTTTTAAATCCTGCTGCTGACAAAGCCTGTCAATTTGTGACTGGAATTGTGGGTAAAAACCTGTTACTCCAAAACCACCTGGTTCTAAGGTATTGTGAACTAGGAGACACACGAGTGAACCAACTGTCTGCTCTACTGCAAGACAAACACTGTAAACTCAGCACACTCAAGTAAGTATTACACATTTAGCTAAACTTTCAATGGTAATCTTACAGTAGTGGATAATATTTCAGTGTCAATCACAACAAATTAAAACATTTCAAATTCTGACAGTTCATCATTTCCTGAAAAAACAGCCAAGAAAACACTCTAAATGACAAAAGATCATTTACAAATCTGGACGAAATGTGCCACATTTTGTCATGGTTGTATGTTGGTTTTTAAAAGGTTTTGTTGTTTGTGAGAACCAAAATGTGCATAGCATTTACTTTCATGTCTGATCTAAGACTAAACGAACAATATTATACAATTATAGTGCTGTGTGGCTTTTTTATCTGGCCATAGGTATGGTGTATGTATGTGCATCTTTGTTGAACTCATGTTTGTCATTACAGATCACGTTTACCATCACAGACCTCAGTCATTGTCTTTTCTCTTTCTGTCTTCAGTCTGTGTAATTGCAGTATTACAGAGGAACAGTGTGAGATCCTGACTTCAGCTCTAAAATCAAACCCAACAAACCTGAGAAGCCTGAGCCTCAGTGAGAATAAACTAGGAGACTCTGCAGTGAAAAACCTCAGTGATTTACTGATGAAGCCTCAAATCAAGCTGGAGATACTAAAGTTAGTTCTTTGCAATCATAAAATCAGAAGTATTTTTGTTTTTTATGTTGGAGTGTAGCTGGCAAGTAATGTGTTTTAAAAAAAACTTACAAAACAGGAAACTCTAGACCTGGATTATAGCTTATGTCCTCAAATCCTGCTCTCTTGGTTTGCTCTATTTTATTTTGTTTTCATGATTTTGCTGCTCTGTTAGTGATTATACCTTTAACAGTTTTGTATTTTACTCACACATGAACTTAATGTAGTTTTATGTCATTGTCTTTTCTCTTTCTGTCTTCAGTCTGTATAAATGCAGTATTACAGAGGAACAGTGTGAGATCCTGACTTCAGCTCTGAAATCAAACCCATCACACCTGAGAGATCTGAACCTCAGTGAGAATAAACTAGGAGACTCTGCAGTGAAAAACCTCAGTGATTTACTGATGAAGCCACAATTCAAGCTGAAGATACTAAAGTTAGTGTCATTATACTGTACAGCAGATACTGGGAGATTAAAGATTATTTATTCTCAGACAACATAAACAAAGCATTTATAAACTACACATTCTTCCTCTTTATTTGTGTATGTTTTCATTATTTGCAATCATAAAATCAGAAGTATTTTACTTTCATGTTGGAGTGTAGCTGGCAAGTAATGTGTTTTACTCAAAATAATACTCAGAAAACAGGAAACTCTAGACTTGGATTATAGTTTATGTCCTCAAATCCTGCTCTCTTGGTTTGCTCTATTTTATTTTGTTTTCATGATTTTGCTGCTCTATTAGTGATTATACCTTTAACAGTTTTGTATTTTACTCACACATGAACTTAATGTAGTTTTATGTCATTGTCTTTTCTCTTTCTGTCTTCAGTCTGTGGTGTTGCAGTATTACAGAGGATCAGTGTGAGATCCTGACTTCAGCTCTGAAATCAAACCCATCACACCTCAGAGAACTGAACCTCGGCTGGAATAATCTAGGAGACTCTGGAGTGAAAAACCTCAGTGATTTACTGATGAAGCCTCAATTCAAGCTGGAGAAACTACAGTTAGTATCATTATACTGTACAGCAAATACTGAGAGATTAAAGATTATTTATTCTCAGACAGCATAAATCAAAGCATTTATAAACTACACATTCTTCCTGTTTATTTGTGTATGTTTTCATTATTTGCAATCATAAAATCAGAAGTATTTTACTTTCATGTTGGAGTGTAGCTGGCAAGTAATGTGTTTTACTCAAAATAATACTCAGAAAACAGGAAATTCTAGACTTGGATTATAGTTTATGTCCTCAAATCCTGCTCTCTTGGTTTGCTCTATTATCTTATGTTTTCATGATTTTGCTGATCTATTAGTGATTTATGTCACGAGAAGACAAGGAGACCCAATTGCAAGTAACCGTTTATTTGGATAAACACAAGAGCTGGTAGATCGAAGGCTGGTGGTAACAGGTGAGTGACACAAAGGATCAGACAGACACAAAAACAGAGCTAGAGCAGGTAACAGATGCGAGCAGCCGTCAACAGAGAAGATCAAAGTCCAATGAAGTCATCAACAGAGAGGATCAAAACTCCATAGGCAAAACTGATCAGCTCACTCACCACCAGCGATTCAACATCGAGAGCCTGACAGGACACAGAACACCGTGAGAACAACAAACTGACAAAGTGAGACAGGAACGCTGAACATTTATAGACTCAGTAAATGCGCTAAACCTGTGGTGCGCTGATTATCAGCTGAGCTGTGCTAAGCGACGACATGAGCCAGAGACAGCGATCACGGGACCGCCCAGCTGATGACATGTAAACACAACTGACAGACATGCGACTCCCACACAGAGACAAGTGCAGCCACTCTAAGACATACATGCCCCACGCGCACACATAAACAATCACACATAGGCAGACACATCTTAGAAGAGCAGACAGATCCACAATCGTGACATTATACCTTTAACAGTTCTGTATTTTACTCACACATGAACCTAATGTAGTTTTATGTCATTGTCTTTTCTCTTTCTGTCTTCAGTCTGAGTTATTGCAGTATTACAGAGGAACAGTGTGAGATCCTGACTTCAGCTCTGAAATCAAACCCATCACACCTAAAAGAACTGAACCTCGGCTGGAATAATCTAGGAGACTCTGCAGTGAAAAACCTCAGTGATTTACTGATGAAGCCACAATTCAAGCTGAAGAAACTAGAGTTAGTATCATTATACTGTACAGCAGATACTGAGAGATTAAAGATTATTTATTCTCAGACAACATAAATCAAAGCATCTATAAACTACACAATTCTTCCTGTTTATTTGTGTATGTTTTCATTATTTGCAATCATAAAATCAGAAGTATTTTATTTTTATGTTATAGTGTAGCTGGCAAGTAATGTTTTTAAAAAACTTACAAAACAGGAAACTCTAGACTTGGATTATAGCTTATGTCCTCAAATCATGCTCTCTTGGTTTGCTCTATTATATTATGTTTTTATGATTTTGCTGCTCTATTAGTGATTATACCTTTAACAGTTTTGTATTTTACTCACACATGAACCTAATCTAGTTTTATGGCATTGTCTTTTCTCTTTCTGTCTTCAGTCTGTGGAGATGCAGTATTACAGAGGATCAGTGTGTGATCCTGACTTCAGCTCTGAAATCAAACCCATCACACCTGAGAGAACTGAACCTCAGCTGGAATAAACTAGGAGACTCTGGAGTGAAAAACCTCAGTGATTTACTGATGAAGCCTCAATTTAGACTGAAGATACTAAAGTTAGTTATTTGCAATCATAAAATCAGAAGTATTTTATTTTTTTATGTTGGAGTGTAGCTGGCAAGTACTGTGTTTTAAAAAACTTACAAAACAGGAAACTCTAGACTTGGATTATAGCTTATGTCCTCAAATCCTGCTCTCTTGGTTTGCTCTTATATTATGTTTTCATGGTTTTGCTGCTCTATTAGTGATTATACCTTTAACAGTTTTGTATTTTACTCAAACATGAACCTAATGTAGTTTTATGTCATTGTCTTTTCTCTTTCTGTCTTCAGTCTGAGTTATTACAGTATTACAGAGGAACAGTGTGAGATCCTGATTTCAGCTCTGAAATCAAACCAATCACACCTGAGAGAACTGAACCTCAGCTGGAGTAATCTAGGAGACTCTGCAGTGAAAAACCTCAGTGATTTACTGATGAAGCCACAATTCAAGCTGGAGAAACTAGAGTTAGTATCATTATACTTTACAGCAGATACTGAGAGATTAATAGGTTTAATTATATTAAGACAACAAAAACAGTCAGTCACATCATTTATAAACTTTCTTGCTATAAAATGATTCTAAATGTTTAAATATGAAAAGTTTTCACTGCAAAACCAGAATAAAAGTAGAAAATGACTAAAACAGAGTAATCAAGATTATTCTGACAGATCTACATTTATACTAGACTGTAACAGTGTTATTGCACTTTATATTAATTAGAATAAAATAATATAAAAATATGTGGTAATACGGTTTAATTCTCTAAAACAAAAAAAAAAACTTTATATTTAAATGACTGACAATCATAAAATCATTAAGCTTTTTATGTTGGTGTGTAGCTGGCAAAATAAATGTTCTTCACTACAAAGAACTCTAGACTCTAGACTTGCTTAATAACTCGTGTCCTCAAACACTGCACTGTTGGATTGTTCATTCATTTTACATTTCCATGACTTTAGTGACTGCATGTTTTACTCACACGTGAACTTAATGTGGATCTCAGTCATTGTCTTTTCTCTTTCTGTCTTCAGTCTGAGTCATTGCAGTATTACAGAGGAACAGTGTGAGATCCTGACTTCAGCTCTGAACTCAAACCCATCACACCTGAGAGAACTGAACCTCAGTGGGAATCAAATAAGAAACACAGGAGTGAATCTCTTATGTGATGTACTGAAGGATTCACACTGTAAACTGGAGACACTGAGGTGAGAAACATTTACTCAATTAAACAGTTTAAATCAAAACACTTCATATTTTCTCTTTTATATCTCACAGTGAATTTCAGCTTTTATAATATTTTTACAAATTTCTTCATTTTTCTAATGATACAGAATCAGATGAGTGTTTAGTGCTGATGTTGCCTTTATATACATTCAGAAGAGTGTATACCGGATAATAATTTTAATTTCAATGTTTATGCTAAATAAAACACTATGTGAATATGTGCTTTAGCAATGAAGTAACCCAAATAATAATAATAATAATAATAATAATAATAATAATAATAATAATAATAATAAATAACAACCACAACAGCAGTAGATCTTTCATCATTGTTGATGGCTGTCAAACTCTGAAACTAAGATATAAAATAAACTGATGTTAGCAGTAAATAATAGTAGCAGCAGCAGCTATAACACTAGTACTGGTTTAAGAGATCACTGATGTCCAATATCTGACTAGAATTAACAATTTCTAAATGTAATTGAAAACCTGTGGAGCAGCATGAGCTCTGCAGGACTGAGACTCTCCACAAATGACTTTCACTTGTTAAACCTGTGATGAAATGAAAAATGATTTCTTCCTTTCAATTTGTCTTTTTCTAGACTGTGTGGCTGTGGCATCTCAGATACTTCATCTTTAACTCAGTGTTTGATGAACACAAAAGTTCTGCAGTTTTTAAAAGAGCTTGATCTGAAAGACAATCACATTGGAGACTCAAAGCAGAAGCTCATTGATGTGATGCGAGACTCAAACTGTAAACTGAGGTCAGTAAACAACACTGATATTAAAGATCTTCATTTTTCTCTGAGATGTGAACAAATCTTTCAGATGAGTCTGAGAGGAAATGATCAAATGATCATCAAGCTTTATTTGATGAGCACAAAGTGTGCAGTGTCTGCAATAGATGAAGAGAAAGGAGGAAAGAGCAGAAGAGCTGCGAGTCAGAGCTTTATCCAGCAACAGCT
This sequence comes from Danio rerio, assembly GCF_052040795.2. Classification (NCBI taxonomy): domain Eukaryota; kingdom Metazoa; phylum Chordata; class Actinopteri; order Cypriniformes; family Danionidae; genus Danio; species Danio rerio. Next base: position 9,305,636 of record NC_141042.1, read on the forward strand.
GCTTTATTAAAATAACATTAATCACAGAAAGTGTTCAGACATCAGCTTGTGTTTCTCAGCAGTCACAGGCTTAAACACATGAACACCATTACTGCTTTAAATGTATTCGATTTAAAACACAATTGGTGTTTTAGAAATACAGTATCTGTGCAGGAGAATATCAAGTTAATAATTGTTCTGATTACAGGAATTTATTATGAATTTGTTTACCAAAAAGGCAGTAATTGAGATGTAGTAGAAATGAATCTGTACTGTTTCACTGAACATTGACTGTTTTCTCTTCTGGTTTCACCTTCAGAATAGAGGATCAGCGGCCTGATGACTCTGGATCTTGTATATAATAGTCAGCTTTGAAGATCAGTGACAGGATCAGTGAACATCAGTTGAGGATCCACAGAAGATACTCAATACTGTGGTAAAATGTAGGATTAGAATGTGATGATAAATGTTAAATCAGGAGAAGAGACAGTGTCAATCAGACAGAGACAGATCCGACTAACAAATTGGCATTAATTCAAGTATACTTAGACTGTAAAAGGCCAACTATGGGTTTTCTATTTAGAACAACAAAATATTGTTGAAACCAATCTAAATGTAGGTATTTAGGCCTTCATCTACAAACTTATAATCCTGTACGATTAATATTAAAATACTTTGTCTGATTTAGTAGATAGCAGATCTATGGGGACCACATAAAAATCTCCTAAATTGAGTTAAGTAGTGTTCTGCCTTTTTAGGAGAGTGGTTAATCGCCTCTGTTTAATGAGCAAGACTGACAAGCTTGTATTAACAGATTGTATACCCAGCCGGTGCAAGACTCGAGATGTTATAGGAATCTGAGTAAATGAGAATAAGGTATAATAACAAATCAAAAGAATATTCAATCATAATCTAAAATAATGTGAAAGGAAACAAAATAATCTTATCAATGATTTATAATTGGAGTCAGATAAAACGAGGATAAATATATTAATGTTCTAATTCTAAACCACCTCATACTAAAATTGGAGTCAGATATGAGTTAAGTTTAATCTATTTTCATTACACTATTTTTAATTATTAATATACATTTTTAAGTACAATACTTAAATGTTTCAAAAGTAGAAGAACGATAAATTTCCATTTAAAAGTAGGTGCTCTTAAATTTCATTTTTAGCATATCTTTATTACTGTATTATATTTTATATTCTGCTTGCTATACGTGTCTGTTGCTGATGCACAAATGTTCAGCATATTGTGTTCTGTAGGAAAAAGGAATATTTGTTTTCTTTTTTTTTCTTCTTTTCATTAAAAAATTGTATTTGTATTGCTTAAGGTGAAACAGTAACCAAACTTGTTCTCTTGAGTGTGATATGCCTTGCATACAAATGAAGCTGATATTAATGCAAAAGCCTGATTGTCCAAAATTAACTTAAGCTCTGCAGCTTAACTTCTTGTGAGCAGAGATGTGTTGAAACTAAACACAGAATTTGTGCAGAAATTTTATGCTTTTAACGTTGTGCAGAGAATTTGTAGAAAAAAAAAGGATATGTGTAGGGGTGCGGCCAATGGAGGACTGGAGAATGATTGACAAGTGACGAATCCCACTAAACTCCACCTGTTAATATCAGCTGCCTATAAAAGCGGGAGTCAGGAAATTAAAAATTGTTGCGTACCTGCTAAGTGTAATTTTTGCATTGCATTGAGGATACCAGAATTCTGTGAATATGTGAAGGCAGTCCAAAATCGTAATCAGTAACAGGCGAAAGGTCAAAAGGCAGGCGGCAGACAAAGACAAGGATGCTAACAAGGCTAAGGTCGGTACACAGGATAACAAGACTAGGAAACTTGTTGTAGTGCTACTTACAGTAAAAAAAAGACTCTGCAAACTGAATGGGTGAGTGTGAGCTTAAATAGTGTGTGCAATCAGTCTCTGACAATCCTCAGGTGGTGCGAGTAATCAGTCTAGAGGAAGCATGTGTGAGTGTGACCGGAGTGCATGTATGAATATGTAGTCCATCAAAGGCAGAAGTGTAGTCCATGGTTATTGTGAGTGAGAACCAGCTATCTTTACACATTCATTCATACGTTTGCATTACTGAGAGCAGGAGAGAGACAGGCTGCACTGGTGAGCAGTATCTTCATAATATTGTTTATTAAAATAAATAATTAACAAATGAATCTGTCTCGACAGCCTTTACAAGTAAAGGAATTATCTACACACAATCTGAATTCCCAATTAGAATAATACTACAAACTATATTATACTATTCATGAAAATACCAAAAATCACAAACAAATCCAAATCCCTAACGCAAGCAGACCAGACCAGTTCAGCTCGATGACGTATAATGTCCCCACACCACCTGTAGTCCCATTTAGCAACTTGGTAGCAACCGTCTTTTTAAAGAAGCATTACCGATTTTAAAAATTCAAGAGTGTGCTGTAACTGATGTGTTTTATGTCGTAGAACAAAACGTGAAAGTATTTTGAGTTTTTGTTTGCCACGAACCTTATTTAAGCGATTTTACTGAAACCCCATTGAAAAAACCCACTGACTTTGGGACAAGGGAACCGGAACTGCTAAAATGCTAACTCGCTTCCAGGATTTTGCATACAAATTGACATCATAGTTCCTCCACTCTATTTGCTGGGTAACATCGCCTGACTGAATGTTTATTGCACGCAGCGTTGCATTTGGTAGCACAATAACTCGCTCTAATCCGGAAGAGAACTTTCCCAAAAGCAATACATGCACTGCTGAAAGATTTTAATTTTCCTGCTGCGCATCAAATAAAGACACGCTTAACATCATCGATGTCCGCAACGCATCCTATATGAACTCGATCGTATCTGGATGCAGCCTTTATGGTGCAAGCAGAGATTGCATCACTCAGCAATGCAATGTCAGACACAATGCATTGCACTCAATGGAGCGAGTGACATCATGGTAACGTGTAGGGTTAGGGGTGGGGTTAGGTGAGCGCATTAAAAGCATTGGATGCAACTTAGATTGCACTGCACCAGGTCTGCATTTTACGGAATCCCGGAAGGGACGTAGTGGAGGAGAAAAAAATTGGCTGGGTGAAAAAAAATAATAATAATGGGTGAAAGAAAAAAGTGGGTGGGAGGAAAATATATATTTCTAAGTTTTTGCGTTCTCTCGCAAAGTTTTGCGTTCCCTCGCAAAGATGATTTGCGTTCTCTCGCAAAACTGTTTCTCCACAAACACTTCCTGTTCACTTCACTCACGTAAACCCTCCTGTTTTTGCCTAAGTTCTCCCATTTTTTACCATTCTATCCCACTTTCTTAGTTTCTTAGTATTCACTTTCAAGATAATGCAAAACTTTGCGAGGGAACGCAAAAACTTAGAAATATATATATTTTCCTCCCACTCATTTTTTTTCTTTCACCCATTATTATTTTTTTTTTCACCCAGCCAATTTTTTTTCTCCTCCACTACGTCCCTTCGGGGTTCCGTAGCATCCAGACCCCTCTTGACTCTTTGAACAACGTGAAAATAACTGCAGGTCAGTCAAGCCAGACGGCTTGCAGCTGTCCAAGGTAGGCCTATTGTATGAGTTCAATTATAGCCTATATATGCACCAATAAACAAGTCAAATTAATAAATACATATGGATTCTTAAAAAATGAAATGTTTTATAAAATGAGCAATTTTCACAATTTTTTACGTTTCAGTTAAATATAAGTTGGACATTCATAGGGCCCAGTAACGTGTGTGTGTGTGTGTATATATATATATATATATATATATATATATATATATATATATATATATATATATATATATATATAAATATATTTATCTTGCTGATAGCTGTTCTTGTCGTCTAGCAAAAGGATAATGGATGTATAAGAAGGGCATAAATTATCAACAAATGATACACAATATTTCAGAAGACCCAGCTGGGGAGGTGTTTTGGACAGTTTTCAAAAGTTTGTGTTTTGTACTCCAAGAGACGGCATAGCGAAACTTATACATTTACAAAAATGGAAATGCAGCCTAAATGCGATCATTCATTCATTTTCATTTCGGCTTATTACCTTATTTAATTTGGGGTCGCCACAGCGGAATGAACCGCCAACTTATCCAGCATATGTTTTACGCAGCGAATGCTCTTTCAGCTGCAACCCATCACTGGGAAACATCCATACACATTCATTCACACACACACACACACACACACACACACACACACACACACACACACACACTATGGATAATTTAGTTTACCCAATTCACCTATAGCGCATGTCTTTGGACTTGTGGGGGAAACCGGAGCACCTGGCGGAAACTGACGCAAACACGGGGAGAACCTTGCAAACTCCACACAGAAATGCCAGCTGACCTAGCCGAGGCTTGAACCAGCGACCTTCTTGCTGTGAGGCAATCTTGCTACTCACTGCACCACCGCATCGCCCTAAATGCATGTGATGAAAATGTTATTGGGCATTACTTGCTGAAGTGCCTGAAAATTCATACAAAAGAGACCATTTTGAGGGATGTAAACAAAAACAATGGTCCCGATGTGTTTCCTGTTTTACATTTTTAATTTCTACAGCTTCTGAGAATCCAAAAAGAGACACATATTGATAAAAAATGTTATGTTAGCTGTTTTGATATTAAGTTATGACTGAATTGCCTTGTTACATGAAGTAGTTTGATAACAAGCAGGAAATGTTCATGGGCCAATGACATGACTACATTGAAATGGTCTATAAAAGCTTATTTGTGTGGGAAGTGTCTGTAATGGCTGGATAATCAAAAATGACACCAGTAAAAAAAAGCAATGTGAACTTTTATTAGGGTTTGTCTTGTGTAAGAAAGAGGTGTTGCATAATCCATTATGATCAACAGCAAATTGATTTGTTTTCCCCTTGTAAAGCCATTTGTAGCCAGTGAAGTAAACTCCTAATAAACAACTTTTGGCCAAATCCATTTTATTGTCCTGTTGGTCAGAATGGATTATGTGACGGGTTGTGTTCTGAGGCCCAAATAAAAAATGTTGAACACAAAATTTGTTGGCATTTGCAATTAAAGTAAATTTAAATTAATTATAAATGTGTGCTTGTTTGTTCATAATTTTCATTTGATATGTGTTTGAACCTTAACAATTTAGTATGACAATTATTTTTTAATTCGTTCTTCAGATTTGTCCAAGCTGTTTTTACCATATTGTATTTTTATTTCATGCTAACTCAGTCTGCTTGTAAGTGAATGCGTGTATATTTTTGTTTCATTTAAACAATGGATCCACAAAAAAGTTGGATCAATGTTTGGCCAATACAATCACAAAAGCATTAAAGAACCGACATAAAACAAGTAAAGGTCAAGGAAATTTTTTTTAATTGTTTAATTTTTTACAATGTGGTGAGGAGAGTGGTATACTGTAAAAAATGCTGGGTTCCACACAAGTCCTTCATGTTGTCCCAGCACAAATCAATCAAGTAAACCTTAATTGTTTTTGCAAATTTAAGTGGATTGAAAATTAAACAATTAAGTTGACTAAAGAGAATCAAGAATTGTGTTGATTCGGATCATTTTAAATAAATAGTTTTTTAAATAGAGAATTTATGAATATAGCCTATGTATTTATCACAAATTATAATATATAAAATATTTTTCTGTGATGGTTTTAGAAAGTGTGGACTATATTATTTTGGTATGGGACCCCAAAAGGCTACAAACCACATGTATCTTTCTCTTCAAGGCGTTCAAGACTGCATGAAAACATATAAAATGACTTGCTACCTACTCAAATATTGACATTAGTGGTTGCATTTGTGATATTGTCGAAAATTAAGCAGTCGTTGTTGTTTTTTTACTAAACTTGATGCATTTACAAAGACAAATTGTGGTTGTTCCCCACTTTCCTCTTGGTATTATTTTTTTCCCCATTTTTTTTTATTTTTTTGCCATTTGAATAGACAATTCATAGAAAATTGAGCTTGTGATCCCTTCTGAATTCCATATGTTTGCAGCATGGATGCTTGGCTGTCTATGAGGTCGGTACAAATACTTATAAGATAGTCCTTTTTTTTTAGTTCAAAACAAAGACTTTTATATGAATCACTCTTCTGCCATCTAACGGTAAAACATAAATATGCAGTTATTAAAACTAGATTTTTTAACCGGTCCTTTTAAGACATTTTGGAGAAAAAAAATGTTTGTTTATATATATATATATATATATATATATATATATATATATATATATATATATATATATATATATATATATATATATAACAAGCTTTTAGTTTTTAGTAGTTTTTAGTTTCACGAAGTACTTGGGCTATACACTAATATAGTGCCTTAATGAACCGTTTGTATGAGTCTAAACGAAACCGAAAGTATTGTAGGCAAACAATAGAACGGTCTTGAAAATGACTGCATGATTGCATATTATAAATTGCTTGCAAAAATAATGCTTGATTAAAAAAATTCTGAATATAAGGTACACACCTTAAAGGACGATCACGCCGCCTTGAAGTGAAAACGAAAGTGACTGGTTCGCAATCGCAAAATTCGGAGGGAAGGGGGTTCTACAGACGCGACGGTTCTGGGTACACATTCATTGAGTTTTATTACGATATGAAATAAGAAAGTCATCGATCAGCTTAATCATAAACAAATCTGCCATAAAAAAGATTGCGCTAAACCTTATAGGATGGATCTGATCAGGTGACAGGATACCTAACGGAAAAAAACTGTTCTACACCGCTTTTGTTTCAGACCTTCGTACTGTTGTAAGTATTTTTATTTATTTTATTTTTATTTCAAAACGAAATACAGTTTTATGGGAGTTTTTTTTCAGGAATGTATTTCAGTTCACAACGATGATGTTTTTCTCCTATATTAGGATATCGTTTAATAGATGATGCCAAATCGAAAGCATGTTGGAAATCAGACCACTCGAATCTTTAGGCGGGCATGTGAGCACGCACATGGCGAATGATGTTTAATATCTTGATTATCAAAAAGTATAATTAGCCTACATAGAATAACCTCAATTCATTTAGTTTACAGTTATAATGGAAGCATTTGAAATAAAAACAATGAATTGCGCAATGTGAGCATGACGTAATTAGCAATTGATTTATAGCGAGGCATTTTATATAAATGTGTCGTTTAAACGCCGCAGTACCGTTATAGTAAAAGAAAATACATGACTAACTTAAAAAACGCTTAAAAAAAGACAAACCGTTTGACGCGATGAATGCTAAACCAGTCGTGCTAAATATGACATATTTATTTTATTTTATTTATTTTATTTATGTATTTCATTGTTTTCTTTTAAATATGTCTGTTTGTAACAAGTGTAAGCGAAAGTATAGTGTGGCCTAATCTCTCCTTTTGATTGGTGCTGTTAATAAAGTAGTATCAAATCGAAATTACGTTTTCTTTTCATTGTTTAGCAAAGTATTTTTCAATCTCTAATAAGCTTTGTGTAATACTGCCACATTTTCTCTTTTTCACGGTGTTCATTACCAACATGACTCAGACTGAACAAGCTGCCTAAAGAAACGTTGTATAATGTTTAAATTGTTATGATCATGTGATAATTGTGTTATGATCGTGTTTGTGAAAATGATGTTGTGATCGTGTTGTGATGATGTAATAACTGTGTTGTTGTGATCGAGCGCAGGCGGAAGTTTGTCATTAGACATTAATGGGCGAGCCAGTTCTTGAGTCGTTGATGCGCTAATTATGATGATTATTTGGTCTGCTTTAATGTTAAATGTCGCTGTTGAAGAAACAGCGTGTAATAATAACACATAACTTTTCTTTAATGTTTTAAATAAGCACATCTTTATGTCTGCATATTAGACTGTAATTAGGATTTACATGCTTACTAAAATAATTACATTTGTTTTGATCTTCATTTCAGAGACACGTTATCATGATCAGTTCATGATGAGCATCTGATTGTCTCCGGCTACACAAAGATTGTTGAACTTGAGCTGATGATGCTCAGTATGTCATATAAGTAAGGGAAAAGACTGCATTTAAGATGAGTCTCTCAGAGAAACACAGGTGAGACTGGCTGTTCACAGAACCATCTTAAACTGAAGTCTTGAATCCAAAACCAGAATGTTCCTGTTAAAGATCAAAACCTTTAAACATTGCCATGTCAAATGCTTTACAAAACAAAATGTATTATAATAATTTTATCTTGTTCAAGATTAAAAGGGGCTTAAATTTGCGTTAATAAGAGTTTTTAGCTAAACTAAGTTAATGTAGGTATAGAACTAAAGAGTATTGTATTATGGTTTCCTGAAGGACATTTAGGGGTTAGTAAATGAAAATAATTAGCAAATGTTACACACACAAACACATAGGCATTAATAATTTTACTATTCTGCCCAAGCCAGAGTATGCATGGTAAACTGAAGTATTTTTGTGACTTCAGTTCAGTTCACTTGTGTTCAGTTCTGTGAAATTTAAAAGGTGCCGTGACAAACTTTAGTGAGAGGAAAATAGCCAAAAGGTTTTTCACTTGTTAAAACATTGCGTTTCCACCCTAACAGTGTAAAGTGTAATGTCTGTTAGAACCTGGTTAGTTATTACTGCACTGGAGAAATCAACACATTTTCTGGCAACTTTTATTGAACTTGGTCTTGATCTTTATTTTAGTGATAAAAATACACATAAAACATACATTCACTATGAAAAATGGATCATGCTTTGAAATGTGCAAATGTTCTTTCATAGTGATGAGAGGGACAAATGCTTAAATTTAATTACTGTTATCAAAAATAACTGATGTTAATTAGGCTGAAGATCCTGTAGTAAAATGTCTGTTTTCCTCTGTTCTTTGTGTCTTCAGTGTAAGATCAGGCTCACATGTGTCCAGCTCTGTGTCTGTGAAGAGTGACCAGTCAAAAGGCTACATACTGGACTTCAGTGAGACAAAAACATCATCAAATAAAATGTAATTCATACATTTCTACAGTTTGGTCACACACTCACTGTTACAGTATACGACTTCAGTTTTTTTTTAAAGAAGTGAAATCAGTATTTTATTTATTTGATCACAGGTTTCAATATATGACATTAGAATCTGACCTCCATCCTCAAAGGAGCTGCAATAATTTCCAAGACCTCCAGTGCATCTTTCAGGTATGAAATGTACATATGTGCTTGTATTTATAATACAAAACAACATATAATTAATATTTATAATAAACACAGTAGTTAGTTTACTAATTAAATGGTTCATAACTAAATTATAATTACAACTAAAGTATGAATAATATTATAAAATTATTTGGAAACACTTTATTTTGATAGTCCACATTAGACATTGTAAGGCAGCGAGTTTATGCTTATGAAATCATGTAATCTTACCACCTGCTAGACTTCGAATTTTTGACACTGCGCTCTGTGCATGTCACAATGGCTCTCTCACAGATGTACGAGACTCGGTGTTGTCACAAAAACAAGTATGTACAAAATCACACTTACAACTGGAACTTGAAACACAGGCAGAACATGGAGGAGTGACAATTCAATACCGGACGAGGAACAAAAAACACAGCACATGAGGAAACACATGACATTAACACATGATGACAACATCTAGGACAAGACACAACACAGACACACCTGACAAGTAGCACCTGCAGTTGGAAAAGAGTCGACTATGTATGATATAGTGGTTGCCTAGCAACATAAAGGCACAGTGCAGTGGTCTTTTCTAAATTTAAAAGACAATGCACAATCATATTCTGGCTTCAGCCTTAAACTTATTCAGCGTTTTAGCTGACTCCCATTAGAATATTAGAGTAGTATAGCTATGTTAGATTAGGGTTAGCAGAATTATTGGGATGGCAAAGTTACTTATCATCAAGAAAATATCTTCTCTGGTCCAATAAAATAACGAGTTAAACCATTTTCTATATATAAGCAGACAATTCCAATTATTTTTTTGTTTGTTAAAATTAACAGCAAATAAACATTTTAAACTAAGTTTTTAATTATTGAATATATTGTTCTGAATCAGTATGGATGTGCAGTGTGGCTTAAAGGGATAGTTCACACAAAAATGAAATAATAAAACTTACTATTTAATCTTCCTCGAAGGCTCCAGACCTTTTTTTAATTTGAACACCAGTATCTTACTGTTGTTGAACACACAAAAAATATAAATTGAAGAAAGCTGGAAACCAGTAATCATCGACTTTCATCAAAAAATCTTCTTTTGTGTTCAACAGAATTAAGAAACTCAAACTGGTTAAAAATGAGTAAAGAGCGAGTAAAAGATGACAATGTTCAGTGTTGGTTGAACTGTCTCTTTAATTGTTCTGTGTTTTTAATTTGCTTGTAGGGGCTTGAGAGCAAAATGTTCAACTTTCTGAAGAAAGAGTTGGAAAATTTTAAGAAAATCTTACAAAAAGAAAACACACAATACCTTGTAAAGGACTTTAATGAAAACAGATGCAGCATCAGAGAAGCAACACTTGATCTCACACTCTACTTCCTAAGAGAAATTAAGCAAGATGAAGCTGCAAATACTCTAGAAGGTGAGAAGACTCACTGTCGTAATGTCAATTATAAAATCTTGAAGAGAGCACTGAAAATTAAAGATATATTCTTCTGTGTGTAGATGAGCTGACCTTCATCCATCAGCTGAAATGTGGCCTAGAGAAGAAGTATCAGTGTGTGTTTGAAGGAATTGCACAGCAAGGAGACTCCACACTCCTGAAGAACATCTACACAGATCTCTATATCACTCAGGGTGGCAGTGAACAGGTCAATACTGAACATGAGGTCAGGCAGATTGAAGTTACTTCCAGACGTCACAAAGCTCAAGAGATACAGGTTGAATGCAGACGTTTGTTTGAAGCATCTGAACAAGACAAGCAGATCAGAACTGTACTGACAAAAGGAGTCGCTGGCATCGGGAAATCAGTCTCTGTGCAAAAGTTTGTTCTGGATTGGGCTGAAGGAAAAGAAAATCAAGAGATCAGCTTCATATTTCCTCTTCCATTCAGAGAGATGAACTTAAAGGAGAAAGAAAAACTCAGTTTGATGGAGCTTATAACTCAGTTTTACCCAGAGACAGAAGGACTGAACCTTACAAGAAGGAATCGATTCAAAGTCCTGTTCATCCTTGATGGATTGGATGAATGTCGTCTTCCTCTGAACTTTGCTGGTAATGAGACGTGTCATGATGTTTCGTCACCAGCCTCTCTGGATGTTCTCCTGACGAACCTCATCAAGGGAAATTTGCTTCCTTCTGCTCTTATCTGGATCACCAGCAGACCAGCAGCTGCCAGTAAGATTCCTCCTGACTGTGTCGAGCGGCTGACAGAGATACGAGGATTCAATGATGCACAAAAGGAGGAGTACTTCAGAAAAAGACTCACAGATGAGAATCAGGCCAAAAAAATCTTTGATCATGTTAAACAATCAAAGAGTCTCTTCATCATGTGCCACATCCCAGTCTTCTGCTGGATTTCAGCCACTGTTCTCCAGAACATTTTACAGGAGAAGAGAAATAATGATGTGAAACACAATCAGGCTGATGACGCCTCCAAAACAGTGCAGGAATCAAACACTGAAGACACTCCCAAGACTCTGACACAGATGTACACACACTTTCTGCGCTTTCAGGTCCAGCAGAGCAGACGAAAGTATGAAGGAGAAAACACACCAGATGTGTCCTGGGATAAAGACGCCATCCTTTCACTGGGGAAACTGGCATTTGATAATCTGAAAAACAGCAATCTGATCTTCTATGAAACAGACCTGGAAGCCTGTGGTATTGACGTCTGTAAGGCCTCAGTTTACTCAGGCATGTGTACCCAGATCTTTAAGGAGGAAACAGGGATTGTTGTTGGTACCATGTACTGCTTTGTTCACTTGAGCATTCAAGAGTTTATTGCAGCCATTTATGCACATCTGATTCTTGACATCAACAAGAAAAGTGTGTTTGATCAAGACTCTAGAAACAGATATGAGTCTATGATTGATTTTCTCAAGACTGCAGTGGACAAGGCACTTGAGAGTGACAATGGACACCTGGACCTTTTCCTTCGCTTCCTTCTTGGTCTGTCTCTCCAGACAAATCGCAGACTCTTACGAGGTCTGTTGACACAGCAAGACCACAATAACACATGGAACATATGGAAAATACTTCAGTACTTCTTTAGAAAAGCAGATCAGCAGCAAGACCACAATGACCAGATCAAAGAGGAAATAGTTCAGTACATCAAGCAGAAGTTTGAAGCGAATCTTTCTCCAGAGAGATCCATCAACCTGTTCTACTGTCTGAATGAACTGAACGACCAAACTCTGGTGAAAGAGATTCAGACTCACCTTAGCAAAGGAAGTCTTTCATCTGCTGATCTTTCACCTGGCCAGTGGTCTGCTTTGACCTTTGTGTTGTTGACATCAGATGAGGAGATGGAGGAGTTTGAGCTTCAGAAATTCAAGAAATCAGACGAGTGTCTCATCAGACTATCAGCAGTCATCAAAACCTGCAAAAGAGCTCTGTAAGTCAGTCAATGTAAATGAAAATGTGTTGTGTATCTTGCACTTAGTGCTGTAATGTATTTTTCCCTTGTAGTTTAACTAGTTGTAACTTAACAGACAAGTTAAGTCAGTTTCGGCAACAGTTATCTGATCAGATAGGAGTCTTGACATGAACAATAAAAACCTGCAGCATTCAGGAGTAAAGCTGCTCTTCGCTGGATTAAAGGTTAAAATAAAATATAAAGTGTTGTTTGGAGACTGTTGATACTGTGGGTACGGAGAGTAATCAGACCCCCTTAAAGTTTTTAGTCTTTGTTATATTGCAGCCAATGTTATATTCACAGAAACACAGCGAGTTGTTGACATATTATATATGTTATGATAGTAGCTGGACATTCTAGGACTCATTCAGCATCTCCTGTGTTGAAAGTGTGGTCAGTATCTAGAGGGTGTTGTTTAACTGTCATTATCATTCGATGTGACTGATGTTTCTCTCTCTGAATATATATTTTTACTCATGTAGCAAACATTTAAAAAAGAAATCTTGGAAGAAAAACATTTAATTTGACTTAAATTACATTATGGGTGAAACAGAACAGACCAGTTGCAATTGGTCAGATAAAAATCGATGCTGAATTTTGGTTGCTGATTCCCTAACTAGATGTACTGTTTTAATGGTTCAGCTGTAAATCTTCAGTCTTGGTGTTTGTTTTCAGGCTCAGTAAATGTAATCTAACAGAGGAAAGCTGTTCAGCTCTTGCTTCAGTTCTCAGATCAGACTCCAGCAGTCTGAAGGATCTTGACCTGAGCAATAATAATCTGCAGGATTCAGGAGTGAAGCTGCTCTCTGATGGACTGAAGGACAGTAAACTGGAGAAACTCAGGTGATATAATGTTTAACGTTTCTGGGTTATTGTTTTGAAACAAAATTTTGTACATGGAACGATGTGTTTCCTCTAATATTTGTAGAACATCTCATTAATTAGCAGAATGGAATATTTATTCTAGTCTTTCAGACTGCAGTATCAGTGAAGATGGTTATAAAGCTCTGGCTTCAGCTGTGAAATCAGACCCTTCACACCTGATAGAGCTGGATCTCAGAGGAAATGATCCTGGACAATCAGGAGTGAAGGAGCTTCTTGATGTTCAGCAGGAGCTAAACCATAATTTACAATTGAGGTGAGATGTTGTGTATTAATACACAATGGCATTTAGTTTCATTTTTTATACACCCATAGAAAACAATGGGATGGAAGCTGTCATTGTTCCGCTTTGTAAAGGCACATGTTTGTAATTAAAGAATCCATGTTGGTACCTTAAAAGTACATTTTAGTACCTATAGTCTATATGTTAGTACCTAAAAGGCCCATATCATCTATATTTTTTTTAGATTGTAGAAATTTTAATTTATTTTATACCTGTTCCATTACATTGAATTCAGGACAAACTATTCCACACTAATACAACTACAATAAGATACATCATACACCTGCTTTTGTGAATTAATTAATTTTCTCATCTGCAGATTTTTGGGTCCTGATGCACAGAAAGCCTTCACAGATTTGACTAATATTCTCAATGAAAACCCTTTACTGCTGAGAAAGCTGAATCTGAGTAAACATAAACTAGTCCCAAAACTGAAGGAACTTGCTCCTCTATTGGCAGATAAACACTGTAAAATAAACACACTCACGTAAGTCTCACCAATATGACAATTCTTTTAAGCTTGATAATTGTGTTACTAAATTGTGCATTTTTGTGTTATCAGTTGTCACATACAGTGCATCCAGAAAGTATTCAAAGCGCTTCACTTTTTCCATTTATTAATTAATTTTTATTTTGGTTACAGCCTTATTCCAAAGTGGAAAAATTTATTTCCACAACATTCTACACACAATACCCCATAATGACAATGTGAAAAAAGGAGTTTTTGAAATTGTTGCAAATTTATTAAAAATAAAAAAGCTAACATAAGTATTCACACACTTTGCTCAAAACTTTGTTGATGCACCTTTGGCAGCAATTAAAGCCTCAAGTCTTTTTGAATATGATGCCACAAGCTTGGCACACGTGTCTTTGGGAATTTTTGGCCATCCCTCTTTGCAGTGCCTCTCAAGCTCTATCAGGTTGGATGGAAAGTGACAGTGTACAACCGTTTTTAAATCTCTCCAGAGATGTTCAATAGGATTTAGGTCTGGGCTCTGGCTGGGCCACTCATGGATATTCACCGAGTTTTTGTGAAGCCACTCCATTGACATTTTGGCAGTGTGCTTTGGGTCATTGTCCTGCTGGAAGATGAACCGTCACCCTAGTCTGAGGTCAAGAGCACTCTAAAGCAGGTTTTCATTTAGGATGTCTCTGTACATTGCTGCATTCATCTTTCCCTCTATCCTGACTAGGACATTGGAACTTTCCAAGCAGCAGAAATTTTTCTGTAACCTTCCCCAGCCTTGTGCCTCAAAACAAACCTCTTCCGGAGTTCTACAGACAATTCCTTTGTCTTCATCCTTGGTTCATGCTTAGACATGCAGTGTCAACCCTGGGACCTTATTTAGACAGGTGTATGCCTTTTCAAATCATGTCCAATCAACTGAATTGACCACAGATTAACTTAAATTAAGCTGCTGAAACATCTCAAGAATGATCAGTGGAAACAGAATGTAGCTGGGCTCAATTTACAGCTTTACGGCAAAGGCTGTCAATACTTATGTAAATGTGATTTTTCAGTTTTTTATTTTTTAATAAATTTACAACAATTTCAACAGATCTTTTTCACATTATGGGGCATTTTGTGTAGAATTTTGAGGAAGTATAAATTATTAAATAATAAAAATCTGAAGTACATTTTGGTAATCTAATAAAACTTTTCTACTATAACATTTTGTGCAGTTTAATGTTGAATTGATCCTTGATTACTGATTGTAGTAAAGAACATTTGTTTATACCTTCATATAAAAAAAAAAAAACTGAAATGTGGTTTTCTCTTTATGCAGTCTAAATAGCAACAACATAACAGAAGAAGACTGCCATTTACTGAAAACAGCCTTGAATTTAAACCCTTCAAATCTGAAAGACCTGGATTTGAGTGAAACTAACCTCGGAGACTCTGGAATGAAAATATTTTCAACTTTGTTTGAGAATCAACAGTGTAGACTGAAAAAGCTGAAGTAAGCAAATCTAAATAGACAATAAATATGAGAGTATATCAATAGTGAATAAAAAGTAGCAGCATTTGATTGATTGGATATTTTTTTTTCTGTAGTTTGAATGGTGTCAGTATTGGAGAAGCAGGTTGTGCTGCTCTGGCTTCAGCGTTTAATTTAAACCCCTCAAAGCTAAAAGAGCTGGATCTGAATAGGAACCAGTTAGGAGATTCTGGAGTGACACAAATCTCTGCTCTGTTGGAAAATTCACAATGCACACTGCAGATACTCAGGTTTGAATTTGGTTAAAATAAGCAAATTTCAATATGAAGTTTGTAAACATTTAGCATATAAAATATTTTTATCTTACTCTAGAATGTCAGACTGCAGTATCAGTGAAGAAGGTTATAAAGCTCTGGCTTCAGCTCTGAGATCAAACCCTTCACACCTGATAGAGCTGAATCTCATAGGAAATGATCCTGGACAATCAGGAGTGAAGGAGCTCACTGACTTACTGCAGGATCGATACAATAAATTGAAGACTCTCAGGTGAACAATTTTCCAGCTCATTATTCAAAATAGAAATATTACAATGATACAATATGTTGTGTACAGTATAAGTTAATTTTAGGATTTAAAAACATGATTTATGGGATTAAATAATTTTTATATGTAATTTTCATTAAGCCACATAAGGTCAGAAAACTGCATTCAGCTCTGCTTCTAATTTACAGGTTTTTAAGTCCTGATGCAGAAAATGCTTGTAAATATGTGCCTGGACTTGTTGGTAAAGATCCTTTACTCCTGAGAAAGTTGAGTCTGAGAAATCATAAACTCGGAGACACAAACATCAAATATCTTGCTGCTCTGCTGCAGGATAAACACTGTAAACTCAACACAATTCAGTAAGTATATTACAGGGGTTACTGTTAAATATTTTACCAGTGTAGCTGTTGATGCTTATATGTCCTCATTTATCAGGACTGCAATTAGCATCTACATTTAGAACATACAACATTACGATACAGGACACATAGATATGAATGAACAAATAAGGAACAATACATGGACAGCATTTATTAATCATATTCAGCATTCAAATCAAACTCTGTGCTTGTTAACATTAGTTATTGCACTTTGAGTTAACATGAAATAACAGTGATCAACTGCATTTAACATGAACAAACATGAAGAAATACTTTAAAAAATGTATTGTTTTTTGTTTGTTTGTTAGTAAAAACATTAAGCAACATTAACTACGTGTCCTGTATTGTAAGGTTTAAACTATATTGGTTTAACAAAAAGAACTGGCATCAATCTGTAAAAATTTGACTAAATGAGACTAAATAAATAAGACTAAATAAACTAAATAAGAGTTTTCTGAATATATGTTACTCTGATCTACTTATTATAATTGAAAATGATATTATGTCATTAGATCAGTCAAATGCTGACCAGATTTTTACTTTTTTGCGCTATATAAACATTGTATACTCAAAATTCTGTAATATCCAGGGCCCAGTGTTTCAAAAGGTTTAATCTGGAAAAAAAATTGATCCGGATTTAGTAATCCTTTTTTTTTTTCGATCCGTGATCACGTTATCCAGCTTAGCTCCAGATTTTCAAAGCAACATCGGATTAGATCAGTCTGATTCAGATAGCAACGTTTCAGGATTACTAAATCTGCATAACCAGTGCTCAAACAGGATAGGAAATCACAATGTAGAACTATAGATATGTACAGAGCAACTAGTAGAATAGCCAGTGTGGGGTCAATATAACCTTATTTTTATTTGAAATGAAAACACACAAGTTTAATAAAAACTAAGAACAACAAAAACCCCACCCCATCCTCTTCCAGCAGTTTCAAATATGTATTGAAAAAAAAAGACAAAAAGAATTAATATTAATTTTCTTGTCAGCTTAGTCTCTTTATTATTCCGGGGTCGCCACAGTAGAATGAACCGCCAACTTATCCAACAAGTTTTTTTTACACAGCGGATGCCCTTCCAGCCGTAACCCATCTCTGGGAAACATACACACACATTCACAAACACAGTCATACACTATGGACAATTTAGCCTGCCCAATTCACCGATACTGCATGTCTTTGGACTGCGGGGGAAACCGGAGCACCCGAAGAAAAACCACCTAAATTTTTAAAAAGACTTAATGTCAAAAACACAATAATTTTAGACTTCCTCATCTGGTGTGGAGAGACAAGCTTGTCTGAGCGTAGCCTTTATGAGGCGAATCTCAAGTCTGGCCTTGGTTTACTGCAGTTTGGTCAGAGTGAGTTATTTCTAGATGGAGCTGTGCTTCTGCCCTTTCACTCTCTTTTTGCAATTGTTGAAAGTTATTTATAAAATCAGTGATTGCCATTCTTTTTAATTTCAATATTCATTTTGGTTATTCTGTAATCATTGCATGCATCACAAATATTCTAAAAACAAAAATATTTTCCATTGTGATGAATGATTAGTGAGGGAATAAAATGTATTGTTTTTGGTCAATTTTGACAGCTGTTTGGGGGATTATTTTATGAAGCCAAACTCTTACTTTGCTGTAGGCCTATACTAAAAGGCTGAATACGTTAAAGCTTACCTAATCACTGTGACCTGACTGATAAACAAATACAATTAAAACCTTATGAATAAATAGGATATCTTGTAAGATACTGCACGATCCAAATATAGTATTATTTGATACATTTTGAAAGGTTTCATTACATTTTGGGCATGAAACCCACACTGAATCCACCCGTCTGATGAGATCCGTTTAATCCAGATTTTTTAGTTCAAAATGATCCAAATCGCACAAAAAAAGGTCTGAAAAACCCAAACTAAAGATTTGATCTGGATCAAAACCAAGATTTTATTATGTGATCTAATCCGATCATGTAATCAGTTTTTTTTTTCTTTTGAAAAACCCATTTTCAAAATTTGATCCAATCCGTTATCCAAAATCCTAGTGGATTTCTTTTGAAAAACTGGGCCCTGACATTTGTTTGCAACACTTTATCCGGTCATAGTGAATCTTGAGCTTTTGTATTTTTTTTATTTTAGGCTGCTTAATTGCAGCATTACAGAGGAAAAGTGTGTGTTCCTGTCTTTAGCTCTGAAGTCAAACCCATCACACCTGAGAGAACTGAACCTCAGTGGGAATGAAATAAAAAACAAAGGAGTGAATCTTTTATGTGACGTACTGAAGGATTCACACTGTAAACTAGAGAAACTGAGGTGAGAAACATTCACCTTCGATCACATTCAATCAACATTCTTTAAACTAAGATTGCTCATTTCTATATATAATGATGAAATAGTTGAGGATTTGTTTTACCACAACCTATTCACTAACTCTTTTCTGTTTGTCTTTCACTTTTTTTTAGTCTGCAGGACTGTGGCATCACAGATGTGTCTTCTTTAACTCAGTGTTTGACACACACAAAAGCTCTGCAGTTTCTAAAAGAGCTTGATCTGAGTAAAAATAAGCTTGGAGATTCAAAGAAAGAGCTCAGTGAAATGATAAAAGGCTCATACTGTAAACTGAGGTCAGTAAACAAACAGCACTTTCTTTGTGGTAATGAAACTATCATTAAGCTTTATTAAAACAAAAGTATTTTAGCTAAGTTTTTTAAATCTGTATTTAATGCTGAAAAAAATCAGGGCTGATTAAACTTCAGCAGCATATCCTCAATGTCTCGATCTTTTTTTTCTAGTTGAGTTTTACTTTAGGATACTATATTCTTGTTATCTATTACATAAAATTGTACCAATTAGCATGTTTAACTTTTACAGCAACTCAATAGAAGTTAAAAGCTCTCAACCAAAAACATGAACATATTTTAAGTTTTAAATGTAATCTGTTTGAAACATTTAGAAATGTCTACTCAAAATAATGACTATTATTTTACTGTAAACTATTATTTTACTGTAATATTTTACATATTGTTGTACTCGTAGCAAATAAAATAGAGCAGCTATTTTGAAATGTCAAACTCCACGCTAACAATTATTTTCACTTGATTCTTCCTTACAGACTAAGCAGTGAAGAGACTCCAAAATACACTGTTTTATGGAATTGGTTAACTTCCAGGTTTTAATCAGGTGAAAATCATCAAAATGAGACTCATTATAATATTGCATTTATGAGGAGAGATGAACATGAATTTGTAAATACAAATGTGACTGAAAACCTACAACATTATGAATTCAAAATCTGTTTGTTTGATATCAAATCTCAAGGCATAGTTTACCCTAAATGAAAATTCTGTTATCATTTCTTCACCCTTACTTGATTTAAGCCTTTGAGTTGAAGGATTCGGATTTCTGCTTTCCAATCCGTCTCATCATGGACCAACGTTTATCCTTTTCATCATCCTGTTTCTCAGTATTTAACTGTGAATTGATTTTAATTAATGAATAGGTTAACACATTGCTTAATATAAGAATGTTCAGTGCATTTGCCTGTCTCTTTATAACTATTTTCAGAAGCCACCCAACTAGGTCAGAGGTCACGGAGACCTTAAGTGGAACTGAGGGCTGAGGACTGGAAGCAACTGTTTCTATTGTTATTTCTATGAGTTAATACGGTCTAAAATGTCTAAAAGTGATTTTACTGTTTACAGTTAATTATTTTAAAGTGATTCTACTTTTTATTCAAAATAGACTTTGTGTAGTTAGGATATTATAACTGCCTGAATGTAGATGATAGCGTTTTTTAACCAGTTTTGATAAAGACGGCTGAGAGTACACTCAGCCTTGGATAAGAAACAGATTATACTTTAAGTGTGTTTGTTTTATTTGATTGTTGATCCGTTTCAAAGGTCTGGAGTCAGCTCTAATCAGTCTAAGGGATGTCAGACGTTTATGTTTACATATTGTTCAGAATTGTACCCACGAACCCCACATGGAAATTTTCCTAGTCTATCTGTGTTTTAACCAATCAGGCTACAACACCTGTATGTTTGACGCAGTTAATGACGTTATGTGAGAGTATAATTGTTATTGATTGGTGACTGTGAGCAGAGCGGCCTAGGAACTCATTGCGAGTGTTGAAGCTGGCTTCTGCTGATGTAACTGCAAACTATCTTCAGTAAACTTGATTTATTTATTTAAATCTCTGACTCCGGCTCTTCTTCATCTACCAGACTGGTCATTCTTTGCAGAAGCAGAATTCATCCAATTCTGGATTATTGAGTGTGGATAGAATTAAAATTGGCATATTTGTTTAATGCTCTAATAACATTTCTTCTATATTTAAAAAAAAATGTCATTTACGGCTTTTAAATAAATAAAACTTACATTTTACAGATTTTGTACATTTGTTTTTATTTAAAATTCAAGATTAAAATGTAATAATTCCACCAAATGTTATTTTTAAATCACATTCTTAGACCTTAAATTATTCATTTATTCATTTTCTTTTCGTTTTAGTCGCTTTATTAATTTGGGCTCACCACAGCGGAATGAACCGCCAACTTATTCAGCATATGTTTTACGCAGCGGATGCCCTACCAGCTGCAACCCATACACTCGCATTCACATACATATATTACGGACAATTTAGCTTACTCAATTTTCCTGTACCGCAAGTCTTTGGACTTGTGGGGGAAACTGGAGCACTTGGAGGAAACCCACGCGGACATGGGAAGAACATACAAACTCTACACAAAAGCGCCAACTGACTCGGCTGAGGCTCGAACCAGGGATCTTCTTGCTGTGAGGTGTGACACCTGGCCTTAGATTTTGCCACAAAAATAAGTCTTTGTACAATAAAACCAAGTTTCAGAATACAACATTTTCTGCTTTGTCCTACAACAGCTGAAAAAATAATAAAATGCTGTGGTCTCCACATGATGTAATGGCAAAAGATCAGTGCAAACTTCTACGTCACTTTATAAAGATCAATGTTATTAAGAAAGTCACAATTTGTATTAATAATTATTATTAACTTGTACAATTTTGTATAGCTTACTAGCCTAGCTGAGTGGTGGCTTTCTGGAGTGTTATGATATAATTATTATTATATCGTCACCTTAGAATTGTAAGGTTCTATCTGCGTTCTGAATGATTTTGATATATTGAGCTTCAAAGTTTTTGCATTCCGTATAGCAAATAGTATGTGTGTAACATTTCTTTTTTTAAATAAAAAGTCTTAATGTAAACAACTTATAAAAAAAAACATCCCATAATGTAAAAAAGTTGTAATTTAATAAGAATGTCAATAACTCAATTTTGACAAAAATGTCAGATAAAACCTTAATTCTAAGGTGACGATATATTGGAGCAGAGATCAGTGTGGGGTCAGTTAAATATCAAAACTTGATTTGTGCACAATGTCTTTGATTTATACTGAAAACAAGTCAGTTTTTGTCACCATAGATTATAGTGCAAGTTAAATCTACATTTTGGTTGTAGTTTAGACACATTATGAAGAGTGCTTGACTAGCCCATTGTTTTAATGGTATGTCATGAGTTTTTCCTTTAAATGACTAATTTCTTCTGTATTGTACTTGAAGGTTTAAAGCTGTCACAAAAGATGAATTGGAATGACCAGCACTGCTCCAGAGGCATCAGCAGCTGCACAGGTATGACACAGGATGCAGCACTGAGGGCCGTGCATATCTACAGGTACAGAGAGTGTTTTATTCCTTACCTTTTGTAAATGTTTAAAATTGGGAATATTTCTGCAAAACACATTGTTTATTTTGATGTAAACTATTCATTTGTACTGTAAATATTTAAATGTTTAAGTATAATTTTGAGTGTTTATATGCATATTTATGTATATAAATAAATACATGTTTAAATGCATATGTCTGTCTGATTTTGTTCCTCTGTGGGTGCACCCCAGTAAAATTTCGCATAGGGCACCCTTTTGGCCAGCAGCAGCCCTGCTAATACCAGGTGTTTAATTAGCGACATGGCTTCAGCCAATGATGTAGCCGAAGTCGGCACATCAAGCAATGCCAGCACTGATGACTATCCATAGCCTTATCTGAAAGAAATGTTTTCATTTGCCGATATGCAGAATAGCTCTTACAGGATGCAGTGTCTACTTTGTTTGCCATAAACCACGAAAATAAGTGCTTTTAAGAATTTATCGTCAAATTTGAGAAAACACATTAAAGTAAGAGTCTATTTAATGTTAATTTAATGTGAATTTAATACAGTTACTGATATGGCAAAAAACCACTGCGACATGACATGATTGTAGCTTATTTTTTTGGTGCAACGTGAATAAATGTATCACTGAAATTTTGCATCAGGTGCATTTAGCTGTGAGTTTGTGATGTATTTTTCACTGAATTTATATGTAGTTTACTAAGTTGAAAAATAACACTGCTCCTCTTTGTTTAATTTTAATCCAGAGAAAACATCCTAATCAATTGAAAAACTACTCAAAATAAAAGTATTGCCCCCCTTTAAGACAGAAGATGAGGTGAATCACATGAAAGTCAGCTCTGAATTTTTTTTTACGTTTTACTTTTTTTTAATTGTATTTTTTTTAATTGTTTGTGGCTTTTTTGAACATTTGAGTTTGACTGAGACTTTTTTATTCTATTTTGTTCAACAATATAGAAATATTGAGGTGTTCAATTTAATTTATATAAAAGCAAATAAAACCTTTCTTGGTGTTCTTTGAGCCTACATTCAGTATGAGTAAAATACTCAAGTTCTTTTAAAATCGGATACTTTAATACTTTTACTCAAGTCTTATTCAAATTGGTGACTTGTAACTTGTAATGGAGTAAATTTTACAGTAAGGTAATACAGATACTGAAATTTAATGTAAATACTTTATCTTCAATGACCAAAAAAAAAAAAAACATTTGTAAATAACAATTAAGCGCTATTTAAGCGTCTTCTGAAATCCACATTTTTACACCATGTTTTTTTTTTACTATTTGTAATTATATAAAATTTAAATGACCTTAAATGATGTTAAATGTCCAGATAAAGGTGAATGGACAACATTGTTCAGTACAATCGGTCGTCGTACAGGAGAAGAGTAACATAAACAGGTATGTTGTGCTTTACAATGCTGTCCAGTTGAAGGCGCTAATGAACCAAAACTGATTTTATATATAGCCTACTTTTATATAAGATGAAACCAACCTAACGATACTATTGGCTTAATCAGCGAAGGATCTCAGGTGTGTTTGAGCAGAGTCGTAAAGTTGTTTCAAAGGTTTCTGGATGGTGTTTTTGCTGCACAAGACCGTCTGTAAGACAGTAAGTTAAGCTTTTAATACGCTTGAATAATCATACAGTGATCTTGTTTTGCTTAGACATTTTATTTAAATTAGTAATTTAAAGGTCGCGGAGGTACACAGTATCCAAGGAAAACATGAATGACTTAAACAAACCGTTTGTAGCGATATAATGCTAAATATTTATTTTCTCGTCTTGTTCTGCTCAGGCCCAAAACGCACTAGGACCAACCGGGAGCAACACAACAGTTCAAAGTACGGCTCAAAATAAACTTGTTTCACCGAACCACTAACAACACTTCAGAAAACATTTCTTTCATAAGTTATCTAAAAACAGTAACAACAGGCAGCATTACAGACATAACTAATTAACTAATTTTTAAATTTCGAATACATTTTCATATAAATTGTAGTATTTACTTGAATGTCAATATCATGCAAATAGTAACATTCATGGCAAAATCAATTAAAATGTTTCGAAACATTTGCTAAATTACAATTAAAAAGGCAAATTTTGTATCATACAACAAAACGATTTCAGTGAGGTATTGTAATCCACTTCAAAATCTTGTCATGGGAAAATGTGGACTTTGTATTGTACTTGCATAATTACATTAGTCTTTGAACTCTTCCACGGTCAGTGTCTTTATCACTTTACTGTATCACTATCTATCACGCTTCTTTCCCTATCTTTTACAGTTTTTGATCCATATTTTTCTAACAAAATAAGTTTCAATCTATCTCTTACTACAAATAATTAAAATAAAAGGTTTTATGTATTAACTATTTTGTAATGATTTTCATTATTCATTTTGTAGTACAACTTTCTATATTCCAAAATCAATATGGCAAAAAAATGAATAGAATTTGCAATTAGCCTGTTTTGATAAAGTTTTTTTTTTAACAGTTTTGAAATCAGTTTTTTATCATGCGAAAAAAAAAAAGTAAAAGCTGTATAGCTAGTATTTGAATGTGAAAAGTGTTCGGGAATTTGGAACAATTTGTTTATTGCATGCATTTTGTTAAAACGTAATACAATTATTCTCAGTTCACTCTGCATAGACTTCTGTTTGGCTGATTGTGTGATTTTTTTGAACTTGTGGCTTCAGTACTGCCCGAATAAATGCTTGTTAGTGGTTAAAAACAACTGTAATTAGCATACATGTAATAATAGCATTGTGTTGTGCTTTGATTGATTACAATGTTCATGTTAGTAGCTAAATAGCAATGTGTTTGTAACCTAATTAAGTTTTGTATAAGTTTGTATTTTGAAAAACTCTACATTTGTCTGTAGCTGTAATTATTTCCTTCTTTCTTCTCCTGAAGCATCATGATCTTCATCTCAGAGACTCATTGTCATGTTCAGTCCATGACAATCATCTGATTGTCTTCACAAAGATACCAGTGTTGAACTATTGGTCTGCAGAGGAGTGAGGAAAGATGAGTTACTCACAGAAACACAGGTGAGTCTGCAGCAGTTTTGTAATTGTGACTGAATCATTGAAATTTACTGAGGTTTCAGGCTTGTACTGTAGAAAATAAAACTCTTTTCATGAGCAGTGTTTTCTCTAACTTTTAATGTTAAATGTTATGTTTTAGATTGAGCCACAGGTTAAAGCAGCTTGAAATAGCTATTAACATAACACATTGTCAGAGCTAAATATGTTGATCATTTATCATAAATGTAAAGCTAAAAAAAATTAGGAACGTTATTGCTGCATTCACCCCACAGTTACAGACATTTATTACTAAAATATGGTAGAAATTAGTATATATATATATATATATATATATATATATATATATATATATATATATATATATATATATATATATATATATATATATATATATATACAGTAAAAGTTAATGAGATTTGTTTGTTTGTTTTTCTTAGATTAAGAAATTAAGATTTCACTTAACAGGTCTGATCTGTTCATCGGGTTTTAGAGAGAGAAATATCATTGTATTGTTAAATTGTCATTTCCACCCTAAATCTCATCTTAAGGTCTGAAGTACCACCTGTAGTCACTTTTCTCTTTTTTTGTGTCATCAGTGTAAGATCAGGTTCGTGTGTATCCAGCTCTGTGTCTGTGAAGAGTGATGATTCAAAACAAGGAGGTCTCCCAAATTTCAGTAGAGAAACTCTGTCACCTACCACAAGGTATTTCTCAATAAAATGTTCGTTAACAAATATTTAAAACAAAGATGCCTGTAACACAACAGGACCTGCTCCCTTTTGATATATAATTGTAAAAATTCCGTAATAGTAAAAATTCCATCATAACCTATTATTGACCGTCATTTAATTAGCATATTTTCTAATCGCTTTTTTTCATTTAAATTTTTAAAATGAACTTGCATGACGAGCATATAGGCTAAATTGTTCATTTATGTACTCCGCCATTGCCGGTCCCAAGCCCGGATGAAAAAGGAGGAGGGTTGAGCGTGGGGTTAGCAACCCAACCTTATAAAACCTCAAATGCTACAGAAACGTCAAAAAGAGAAACAGAGATTAACTTCCTGGAAGATGAAGGGCCTCCGACAACACGGAAACTCATGACGCTAGATGATAAAAGCCGAAAGGAAGCCATCGAGCCGAATACCTTTCTTTCGACCAGTAGAACGCTCATAGGCTCATGGAATGTCAGGACCATGTGTGAGACAGGCAAGACGGCTCAGGTAGCTGCCGAGATGAAAAAGAACAACCTGATGATCCTGGGCATCAGTGAAACCAGGTGGACACAAGTTGGACAGGGGAACCTGACGACAGGAGAGTTGTTGCTGTATTCTGGGCATGAAAATAGAAACGCAACCCATACGCAGGGAGTTGGCCTCATGTTGTCCAAACAAGCACAGAGAGCACTGATTGGATGGGAAGCACACGGCCCTAGGATAATCACAGCATCATTCAGAACCAAACACAAAAACATAAAACTCAATGTCATCCAGGGTTACGCTCCAACCTTAGACTCTGATGAAGAAGACAAAGACCAGTTCTATAACAGATTTTAGAAAATAGTAGAGAAATTTCGAGCCAGAGACATCGTCCTCCTTATGGGAGACTTCAACGCGAAGATTGGGCCCGATAACACAGGATATGAACAAGTCATTTGGGACCCACGGGCTGGGAGTGATGAACGCTAATGGAGAGAGATTTGCGGAAATGTGTGCACAAACTGGTCATTGGAGGCAGCATCTTCCCTCATAAGCGGATCCACAAAAGCACCTGGGTATCACCAGACAGCCTGACAGAGAACCAGTTTGACCACATCTGCATTAGCAAGAGGTTCAGAAGATCCCTCCAGGACGTTATAGTTAGAAGAGGAGCAGATGTGGCTTCGGACCACCATCTATTAGTCGCCAGCATGCAGCTGAAGTTGAAGAAGAACTGGAAGGAACCAACACAGGGTAGAGAGAAGTATGACGTCAGCCGCCTAAAGGTCCTCAGCGTCAGGGAAGAGTTTGGACTTCAGTTGAAGAACAGTTTTGGGGTGCTGCAAGAACTGCAGAAGGAAGAGGGAGGAAGTAGTGTGCAGGTCAGTTGGCAAGCCGTAAAAGAGACACTAAGAACAACCTGTCAAGAAGTGGTCGGAACAAAGAAACACCATCATAAAGAGTGGATTACAGCTGTGACCCTAGAAAAGATAGAAGAGAGGAAACGAAAGAAGGCAGCAGTCAACAACAGCAGGACTAGAGCAGCAAAAGCTAAGGCCCAAGAGGAATATGCGGAAGCTCATAGAGCGGTTAAAAAGAGTGTTAGGAAGGACAAGAAAGACTATATAGACGGGCTGGCTGCTGAAGCAGAGCAGGCAGTATATAAAGGCAACATGAAGGAGTTGTATAACACGGCTAAAAAATTATCTGGAAGCTACAGCAGGCCAGAACGACCCGTCAAAGACAAGGAGGGAAGGGCTATCATAGGAGTAGAGCGGCAGATTAATAGATGGTCTGAACATTTTGAGGAGCTTTTGAATAGACCAGTACCACCAAACCCGTCAGACATCAATCCAGCCAATGAAGATCTCCTCATTAACTGCGAAAAGCCAACCAGAGAGGAGATCAGGAAGGCTATTATCTTGTTGAAAAACGGGAAGGCAGCTGGACCAGACAACATACCAGCGGAAGCTTTGAAAGTAGAACTGGATGCATCGGTGGAGATGCTGTATCCCCTTTTTGAAAAGACCTGGGAGGAGGAAGAAATACCGACTGATTGGAAGGAGGGTTATTTAATTAAGCTTCCAAAAAAGGGGGATCATATTAACTGCAACAACTACAGAGGCATCACACTAGTCTCAGTGCCAGCCAAGGTTTTCAACAGGATCCTCCTAGAGCGGATGAAGGACATCGTCGATCAACAATTACGAGACGAGCAAGCAGGTTTCCGGCAGAACCGATCATGCACGGACCAGATCGCAACGCTGCGCATCATAGTCGAGCAGTCATTGGAGTGGAAAACACCTTTGTACATCAACTTTGTCGACTATGAGAAGGCCTTTGACAGTGTGGATCGGGAGACCCTGTGGAAGCTCCTCCGGCACTACGGCATCCCAGCCAAGTTGGTTAATCTGATCAAGAGCTCATATGAGGGAATAAGCTGCAGAGTGATCCACCAAGGACAGCTAACAAACAGCTTCCAAGTGAAGACAGGATTACGACAGGGCTGCTTATTATTCCCGTTCCTATTCCTCATTGTTATCGACTGGATCATGAAGACATCCACCAGTGAACGCAGGAATAGAATCCAGTGGACCCTGTGGAATCATTTGGAAGACTTAGACTTTGCCAACGATCTCGCACTTCTCTCCCACAACCAACAGCAGATGCAGGAGAAGACCATTGTGTTAGCAGCCACATCATCACAAGTCGGACTCAACATACACACAGAAAAGTCTAAGATTCTTAAAATCAACACCAGCTGCAACAATCCAGTAACCCTGAATGGAAGCTCTCTGGAGGAAGTACAGTCCTTTGCCTACCTAGGCAGCATCATCAATCAGCAGGGTGGAACTGATAAAGACATTAAGGCAAGAATCGGCAAAGCAAGAGCTGCTTTCATCCAGCTTAAGAACATTTGGGCTTCGAGAGAACTTACCATGACCACGAAGATCTGCCTGTTTAACTCTAATGTGAAATCAGTATTGTTTTACGGGGCAGAGACCTGGAGGATAACCAAAGCTTCCACCCGAAAGATCCAAACATTCATCAACACCTGTCTCAGAAAGATTCTGCACATTCGCAGGCCTGACACGATCAGTAACACCGACCTATGGAGAAGGACCTGTCAACCTCCGATAGAAACAAAAATCTGGAAGCGAAGATGGGGTTGGATACGGAACACCCTTCGCAAACCACCAACTAGCATCACCAGACAGGCTCTCAGATGGAACCCCCAAGGGAAGCGGGAGAGAGGCCGTCCAAGAAACACCTGGCGACGTGACCTCGACGCAGACATCACAAGGATGGGTTACACCTGGGGACAAGTAGAAAGAATAGCCCAGGACAGGAACCTCTGGAGATATACCTTTGGCGGCCCATGCCCCGGAAGGGGTGGAGGGCATAAGTAAGTAAGTAAGTATTTGACAAACTAACAAAAACTCCTATCTGCCTTAACTCATATCTTCCTCCTGTGTCAACCTGAACTGGGTGCTTGCCTGAGCGTAATCAAGTGCATCAAGGGAGACTAATGCAGAGGCAATTATTATTAAATTCTGTGTCTTTGCCTCGGAAAGTCGACTTCTCCTGACAGTTTTAATTTTGTTCTGGCGGCTGAAGCACTGAAGACAAGAATTACTAGCACCACTTCAGCCAGCATTTTATAGTTAGGAAACATTTCTCCTAAGGAAGTGATCAGAAATTTGCTGGATTCTCTGAATGTGGAATTTACAGATCCTGCAAGCACTCGTTTCACCGGGAAAACAACTGCAGCATGAGCTCCTTCTGCACCTGCGTTCGGTAGTGCTCAGCTCAAAATGCACTCCAAAGCACCTGTCCTCCTTGCTGCCACTTGGTTGGCCCGTAACTGCTGTCGGCGACTGAGGATTTTTGTCTGTTTGTTCTTCATCGTCCACTGCATCACTTCCTATTTTTCACCTTTATTATTAATATCACAACTATCTGGCTATACAAAGAAACTTCTCACACATGCTGTGACATTTTTGCAACTACACAGCGATGACAAAAGGAGAAAAAACAAGGAAAATTGCGATCAGCTGGACAGGAGTATCAATTACACTTAGCAACAAATTACAATATATTCCCCTCAGCATAATCTGTCAAAATGATGGATCACCTTCTGATTTTTCCGTCACTGGTGAAAAAAATCTGTCAATGACGGAAAATATTCGGTTAACGCAACCTCTGAGATATGTGTATATATATATATATATATATATATATATATATATATATATATATATATATATATATATATATATATTTTTTTTTTTTTTTTTTTTTTTTTTTTTGGATACCTTAACTAGACAAACACACGCTACTGCTGACTGGTCGTAAGTGCTTTTTCAGGCTTGGTTCGACACGGGTCAAAGTGACCTTTTTTTTATATAACTGTAACAGGGCATAAAGTAAATATGAAAAGAAGTCACGTTTATCTTTAATGTAACACTTAAAGAACTTTGGTTTCTTGCTAGATCAAAAACATGAACGGTTTTAACATGAACAAAACAAACATGAACAAAAACATGAACGGTTATGTATTTTTTATGTGCATGGAAATGTAGCAATTAATTTTATTTGCTTACAGTGTTCAAAATGAGACTTCAGACTCAGACATCCAGAAAGAACACAAGAATTTTAAAGACAATCTTCAGGGGATCTTCCAGGTATATTAAGACAACCACAAGTGTTTATTATTTGTCTTATAGTCAACAAACAATGTGCAAATGTTAGGTTTTGGGAATCAGTGGCTTTATTCACACACGCATAACAACTTTCGGTTTGCTATTGTGCATATGGGGCGTTTCGAGGAATTCCTGAGAGCTCTTAACTGTGAAACAGATTTATGACCATCTCAGATTCTGTCAGACTCACCAAAAACTTTCTCATCTCGACATTCAGCCTGACTCATTTTCTTGAGTACCAATGTGAAGAGTTTTATCTGTGATGGTTTAAAATTTAAGGTATTTAAATTTTGTTGAAATTATTTGTTAACTATTTGTTTCGTATTTCTTAACTGTGGACCTTTTACCAAAACCACCCAAAGTCATTTGCTATTGTTTCAAATGCACAATTAAAATGTCATGCTTTTGTTGGCATAGTGGTTAAGTGTACCGACATATAAAACTAAGGTGCTCATGGCAACTGAAATTCCCGAATCGAGGTCCTTTCCCAGTCCTTCACCTCTCTTTGCTCCCCATGTATTCCTGTCTCCACTCCACTGTCATATCTAATAAAGGTGAAAAAACATAAATAATATTAAAAAAAAATCATGCTTTTGAAGTAATATTAAACTGTGATTAGTTGGAAACTACAATTGAATAATATAACTAAACATCAGAGTATGCTTGTTTTGATTATGATTTAATTATCTATTAAATATATATATATATATATATATATATATATATATATATATATATATATATATATATATATATATATATATATATATGGTCTATTAAAATATTTAATTTATTAAACATGAATTTCTCTGGGGTGGCAGCTCAGTGCTCAGCTCAGCAAGAAGGTCGCTGGTTTGAGCCTCGGCTGGGTCAGTTGGCATTTCTGTGTGAAGTTTGCATGTTCTCCCTGTGTTCGAGTGGGTTTCCTCTGGGTGCTCCGGTTTCCCTCACCGTCCAAACACAAGTGGAGTAGATGAATTGGATGAACTAAATTGGCCATAGTATATGAGTGTGTATGGGTGTTTAACAGTACTGGGTTGCAGCTAAAAGGGCATTCGCTGTGTAAAACATATGCTGAAACAGTTGTTGGTTCATTCCGCTGTGGCCACCTCTGAAATAGAGACTAAGCCGAAGTAGAATGAATGAATGAATTACTCTGAAAATAACTACACACATGTTAAGGTATATACTATTTTTAGTAGTAGAAGTGTTTTTTTTTTTTTTACATGTCCATTTAGATATATGTAGAGGTTATTAATTTGGTTAAGTTTTATTTGTTTTTCTTGTTGGTTTGTAGGATCTTGAGAACCAAATAATGAAGTTTCTGAAGAATGAGCTAGAAAAGTTTAAGAAAATATTATATGAAAAAAACACACAGTACTTTGTAAAGGACTTTAATGAGAACAGATGCAGAATAAAAGAAGCAGCTCTTGATCTCACACTTTACTTCCTGAGAGAAATGAAGCAAGGTGATGCTGCAGATACTCTAAAAGGTGAGAGACTGTCAGATTATCACTTATAAATATAAGAAAACAAACACAGTTATGTCAGTTTTTTGTTCCTGTGTTTAGATGAGCTGATCCTAATTCATCAGCTGAAATGTGCCTTAAAGAGGAAGTATCAGTGTGTGTTTGAAGGAATTACAAAGCAAGGAGACTCCACACTCCTGAAGAACATCTACACAGATCTCTATATCACTCAGGGTGGCAGTGAACAGGTCAATACTGAACATGAGGTCAGACAGATTGAAGTTGCTTCCAGACGTCATGAAGCTCAAGAGATACAGGTTGAATGCAGACATTTGTTTGAAGAATCTGAACAAGACAAGCAGATCAGAACTGTCCTGACAAAAGGAGTCGCTGGCATCGGGAAATCAGTCTCTGTGCAAAAGTTTGTTCTGGATTGGGCTGAAGGAAAAGAAAATCAGGAGATCAGCTTCATATTTCCTCTTCCATTCAGAGAGATGAACTTAAAGGAGAAAGAAAAACTCAGTTTGATGGAGCTTATAACTCAGTTTTTCCCAGAGACAGAAGAACTGAACCTTACAAGAAGGAATCGATTCAAAGTCCTGTTCATCCTTGATGGATTGGATGAATGTCGTCTTCCTCTGAACTTTGCTGGTAATGAGACGTGTCGTGATGTTTCGTCACCAGCCTCTCTGGATGTTCTCCTGACGAACCTCATCAAGGGAAATCTGCTTCCTTCTGCTCTTATCTGGATCACCAGCAGACCAGCAGCTGCCAGTAAGATTCCTCCTGACTGTGTCGAGCGGCTGACAGAGATACGAGGATTCAATGATGCACAAAAGGAGGAGTACTTCAGAAAAAGATTCACAGATGAGAATCAGGCCAAAGAAATCATTGATCATGTTAAACAATCAAAGAGTCTCTTCATCATGTGCCACATCCCAGTCTTCTGCTGGATTTCAGCCACTGTTCTCCTGAACATTTTACAGGAGAAGAGAAATAATGGTGTTAAAAACAATCAGGCTGATGACGCCTCCAAAACACTGCAGGAATCAAACACTGAAGACACTCCCAAGACTCTGACACAGATGTACACACACTTTCTGCACTTTCAGATCCAGCAAAGCAGACGAAAGTATGATGGAGAATACACACCAGATGTGTCCTGGGATAAAGACGCCATCCTTTCACTGGGGAAACTGGCATTTCATCAGCTGCTAAACAACAACCTGATCTTTTATGACACAGACCTGGAAGCCTGTGGTATTGACGTTCATAAGGCCTCAGTTTACTCAGGCATGTGTACCCAGATCTTTAAGGAGGAAACAGGGATTGTTGTTGGTACCATGTACTGCTTTGTTCACTTGAGCGTTCAAGAGTTTATTGCAGCCCTTTATGCACATCTAATTCTGGACAGCAACAACAAAAGTGTGTTTAATCAAGACTCAAGAAACAGAAATGAGTCCATGATTGATTTGCTGAAGACTGCAGTGGACAAGACACTTGAGAGTCACAATGGACACCTGGACCTTTTCCTTCGCTTTCTCCTTGGTCTGTCTCTTCAGTCCAATCGGCAGCTCTTACGAGGTCTGTTGACACAGGGAGATGACAATGATCAGAGCAAAGAGGAAATAGTTCAGTATATTAAGCAAAAGTTTGAAGCAAATCTTTCTCCAGAGAGATCCATCAATCTGTTCTACTGTCTGAATGAACTGAACGACCAAACTCTGGTGAAAGAGATTCAGACTCACCTTAGCAAAGGAAGTCTCTCATCTGCTGATCTTTCACCTGCCCAGTGGTCTGCTCTGGCCTTTGTGTTGTTGACATCAGATGAGGAGATGGAGGAGTTTGAGCTTCAGAAATTCAAGAAATCAGACGAGTGTCTCATCAGACTATCAGCAGTCATCAAAACCTGCAAAAGAGCTCTGTAAGTCTGTCAATATAAGTGAAATTGTTTTGTATTTCTTTCACCTAATTATGTTGTTGTGTTTTTCTCTTGTAGGTTAAATGATTGTAAGTTAACAGACAAAAGCTGTTCAACTCTGTCTGCAGTTCTCAGATCAGAAAACAGTCTGAAAGAGCTGAACATGAGCAATAATAATCTGCAGGATTCAGGAGTGAAGCTGCTCTGCGCTGGACTGAAGAATATTCAGTGCGAGTTAGAAAAACTGAGGTAAATTGTGTAATAATTGACAAACTTTGATTTAAATCTCTAATATTCTTAAATGATTTTGCAGTATGTACTGTTTTATATAGCAGTACATTAAAATATTAGTAAAGCAGGAGCATTTTTCTGAAATATGCTGAGCAAAATCAACCAAATGTTGCACAGTTTTGTGGAGTTTGCATTTTTTAAAATTGCCATAGATTTCCCAGATACTTTAGACTGTCTGGACACTGTTCAAATTCCCACCACACCAGTATTTGCGAAGTCTAGTGTGCAAAGTCTCAAAATTGTTAGGTTAATGCGCGCTTCTCATCTGGTGTGTGCTCTGTGTAATATATAACATTAATAAATATGCATACAAAGTTTGTTTGAGTAGACCACGTCAGTTGTATCACTCGCTAAACTTCTACATTTTGTATTCTATAAATGATATTGTATATGCATCCTGTTGTTATGTGCGTAGCCCTTTCTCTCTCGCACATACACACACATACAGTAAGCCTGCATGCTCTGCATCATGTCTAGCAACGTGTTCAAATAAGTGTCAAACAACAAAGATGGATTCTATTGAAACAGTTGGTTTCATTTTAAAATGTGATACAGCAGCTTTTGGAGTAAAGTGTAGTTTCTCTCCGTTTCTTTCAGTATTTTCATTTTATATAAATCACAGAAATCAGTGTTTCTCGTGGTCAAAAAAATAATAATTCAATGGTGTATATTTTCACTGCAAAAAAATAAATAAATGAAATGCCACAAAATTTGCTACTAATTTAGAAAAAACTTGCCATATAATCATTAATTTTAGTCTCAAAAAATCAGATTTTTTTTTCTGTGAAATCCTGGAGGCACTGTCTAATGATGGGACATTATTAAAAGTGTCACAACTTAGATCTTTAAAAGTGACTAGCATAAGAACATCTGCTTCCTCAACTGAATGTAACTTTGTCTTTTTATTCTTGACCTAGAAAACTGCAGTATTACTTGAGGATTTAAAACTGTAGAATAAAACTAGACGAGAACTAAAAGGTTACAAGTAGCAGATAATCAACAGTTTAAAATAGGTTAAAGGATTTTAATGCATGAAGCAAAAGGCAAATTAACCACCCAACATTAAGCGCATTTAGAATTGCATCAAACCATTGATTACATTTAACTCTGATTTCAACTGTTCAAGACAAATTGAATTGCTCTGCACCACAATATTTACACATTTTTGTCAGTTATGAGACTTCTTCTTCCACACTTTGGATCAGTCACAGACAGAGAGAGATTGACACCGGCATATTCAATAGCTGAGAGTAACATGTGTTATCTACCTCATTCCAATTATTTTAATCATGTTTGCAGCTGGTTTATCTGCATAAGCTAGCTAGTGAAGCATGTGTCAGTGTCTTCGAGATTACACTGATGAATGAAGTCTGACAACCATCACTAGGTTACTATGGTTACTGCTAATGTTTGAGTGAAGTGCATTTATTTTGAACTGATCAAAACTGACTGAATCTACCTGTGCATTAAATGATCTTATTGCACACTTTTCTGCCAATTTAACAGACCATAGAGTTAACAAAGTGTATTAAAAGTTGTATGCTGTATTCTCATTGCTGCATCACTCGCAAGCTCTATTTCTTGCTTTAATTTTATTTTTAGCCTCAGTAATTGTGATCTAACAAAATTTTTATTAATTTTATTAACTTTTATTTTTGATTATTAAAATTTATTTATCACTTTCCTCTAGTCTTTCAGACTGCAGTATCAGTGAAGAAGGTTATAAAGCTCTGGCTTCAGCTCTGAGATCAAACCCTTCACACCTGATAGAGCTGGATCTCAGAGGAAATGATCCTGGACAATCAGGAGTGAAGGAGCTCACTGAGTTACTGCAGGATCCACACTGTACACTGAAGACACTGAGGTGAGAGAGAGGGAAATAATAAAGTTACATGTGGGATATCAAACAGAATTTTATTTTAGGTTTACGCAAAATTGTGATACAATAAATAGTTTAATGCAGCAGAAGCTTGAATCAGTTTGTGTTTGATAAAGAAGGGCAAGTTTTTATCATGTTAACATTAATTAACACCAATGGTTATTTTCACAAGTTTTATTTTTTTATTATTTTAAATGTTCATTGCTCACTGTCTCTGAACACACACAGACAAATTTAAGTCTTTAAAAGTTGCTTGTAGTGCACTTTTGTTTGTATAGCAAGAACATTTGAAAATAAATAGACCACTTTTGAATCCTTTGTTTAATTTTTGGATATAAGAATTTGATTAATTGAAAGTTTTTTTTTTTTTTTTTTTGCATTGTCCAGCACTAGTTTTGATGTTTCTATTGTACGGATGATACATTGTAAACATAATCAGTAGATGTGCTGGTGTTCTGATATAAAATGTATCGATCTCACTATTCTTTGATTCTCTCTGTTTGCAGGTTTTTGAGTTCTGCTGCTGATGAAGCCTGTAAGTTTGTGACTGGAGTTATGGATGAAAACCCGTTACTCCTGAAAGTACTGAATCTTAGTGATCGTGAACTAGGAGACACACGAGTGAATCAACTCTCTGCTCTATTGCAGGATAAACACTGTCAGATCAACACACTCGTGTGAGTATTGCACATTTAACTAAACTTTTATTAGTAATCTTACTGTATTGGATTACATTTCCTGACTTTGATTATTTTTGTTTTTCACTGCATTAGCCACAACAAATTAAAATATTCGGTATCCTGACAGTTTAATCATTTCCTAAACAAACACAAAAAAAGAACAGAAACTAAACAGAACTTTTCATAACTTTGAAGTGATGTTTGCTTTTCAACATCCTCAAATGTCCTGATCAGTGCAGCACTGAATTAAATGAATGTTCTTTTCCAAAACTTGTCTCAATGTTTTCTGCTGGGAAAAATATCTGAGGCTAAATGAGCAATAACATACAAATATCAGTGCTATATGACTTTATTTCAGCACTGCTGGGATTTGTCCATAGGCATGAGGCTGCAGATAAACAGAGTAGTGCTGATTCTCATGTGATATTGCATTTATACAACAGAAGTCCTGAAACATTTTCCTCCAAAACATCAAAGATGAGTAGATGGAGACGTATACATTCATTTGCTCCAATCCAGCACAGAACTGTTTGATCTGGAATGAGAAAGTTGTGAGGTGAAATGAAACTAAAGTTTTGTCCCTTGATGGAATGCGAGCTGTTAAATTTCTTTTATTAGATGTTAATTCATAAGTTACTTTTAATCTACCTCTGGTTGATGTTTTTTTTTTTCTTGTAAAACTGGAAACACTTAAATGTCATTGTTAATTTCCACTTTTGCACTTGTTTTTGATGCATTTGTAAATGAAAAATGCTTTTTATTTTTTTAATGGTTGATTTCTGTTTGTGCATCTTTATTGAAATAAAATGTTGTTATTACCAGTATTTTTGGACCTTGAACCACTGCTCTAGATAGTACAGTAGAATTACTCTATACAGTAGGAAAACATGCCACTGAACTGTTAACAGGCATATTTAAAATGAACACATTTACAGAGCTTATAAAGTTTGCATAAACTAAGAGGTACAAGTTATTTATTTATTTTTTTTAATGTACAGATTTACAAAATATTCAAGTTTATGGGAACTATAGATGATGGCAGAATGTTATGCATACTTTAGGCTTCAATAAGATTATCATCACAGATCTCTGTCATTGTTTTTTCTCTTTCTGGCTTCAGTCTGAGTCATTGCAGTATTACAGAGAAACAGTGTGTGATCCTGACTTCAGCTCTGAAATCAAACCCATCACACCTGAGAGAACTGAACCTCAGTAAGAATCAAATAAGAAACACAGGAGTGAATCTCTTATGTGATGTACTGAAGGATTCACAGTGTAAACTGAAGACACTGAGGTGAGAAACATTTACAATCATTAAAATCACTTCAGCAGTTTAAATCAAGACGCGTTATTCTCAATATTTTACGATGAATCTTAGTTCACATATGTGATTGTGCAGTGCTTTTAACTTGAGAATTTATGATCTGATAAAAATAAATGATCTGTTTTCCTCTGTTGATGTGACTTTCTGCTGTCTCTTTTTCTTTCTTCATTGTTCTCTGACAGATGAAGGTTGTTCTCCTGTGATTCATAGATGAAATTATGCTGTATTTGTTCCACCTAATTCTGTGGTTGTATTTTTTCTCTTGTAGGTTAAATGATTGTAACTTAACGGACAGAAGCTGTTCAACTCTAGCTGCTGTTCTCAGATCAGAAAACAGTCTGAAAGAGCTGAACATGAGCAATAACAATCTGCAGGATTCAGGAGTGAAGCTGCTCTGTGCTGGACTGAAGAATATTCTGTGCGAGTTAGAAATACTGAGGTAAATTCTGTGATAATTGACACATTTTAAAAATGTGAGCTCAAACTAAACCGAATACATGTTATATTCTTAATGTATTTACAGTAAGTATTGATTTATATGGTGATATATTTAAAGAATAGTAGGGCAGGATCTTTGTTCAGAAATCTGTAATCAACAGACTGCCGTGCATTAACCATTCAACATGAAATAAATGCGATTTGCCAGGTTATAGACGAGATAATACTAGTTTTGCTCTGCAGCATGATATTTAACTGAATTTTTTGTAAGTTTTAACTTCACATTTGGATCAGTCACAGACAGACAGACAGACAGAAAGAGTAAGAGTGTGAGAGTGAAATTGTGTGTCCATGTAATAACACTGGCATATCCAATAGCTCATAGTAACATGTGTTATGTGCCTTTTTCCAAATTTTTTAAGCATATTTGCAATCTGGTTTATTTCCATAAGCTGTCTAGTAAAGCATCTGTCAATTTCTTTGTGACTACACTGCTGAATGGAGTCTCTTATTGGTTGTATTTATCATTAGCTGTATTCTCGTTGCTGCTTTAATCATCAGCTCTGCCTGTTTCAGTATGGTTCAGTTGTGAATCTTAAGTGTTGTTGTTTATTTGCAGAATCACTAAGTATAATCTAGCATCGTTTTTAATTTGATTAAACTTCACTTAATATTAGCTCCTTTCCTCTAGTCTTTCAGACTGCAGTATCAGTGAAGAAGGTTATAAAGCTCTGGCTTCAGCTCTGAGATCAAACCCTTCACACCTGATAGAGCTGGATCTCAGAGGAAATGATCCTGGACAATCAGGAGTGAAGGAGCTCACTGAGTTACTGCAGGATCCACACTGTACACTGAAGACACTGAGGTGAGAGAAAGGAAAATAATAAGTAAGATGTGGGATATCAAAACAAAATTTTAGTTTCACAAAATCTTGTGATAAAATAAATGTTCTAACACAGCAGAAGTTTTAAAGATCAGTTTGTGTTTTGATTAGGACTGAACGTTTTATCATGTTACCATATTTAGTTAAAGCAGACAATTATTTTATCACCTGTTAATGCAGTTTTATTTTGTATTATTATCATCTTAAAGGGCACATAGTTTAGTTTAGCCAGTTT
Source organism: Danio rerio (assembly GCF_052040795.2). Lineage (NCBI taxonomy): Eukaryota > Metazoa > Chordata > Actinopteri > Cypriniformes > Danionidae > Danio > Danio rerio. The sequence continues at coordinate 9,345,456 of NC_141042.1, forward strand.
AGGTTCAGTTCAAAACACAATTCAGATGTTTTTATTTTAATGTGTTATAATGTGTCATTTTGGGGGGGTGTACACAGCTTGCTGTTTTAGAAGTGTGTTGCTTCACATGAAAATTAGTTTCAACTTGCCGCCCAATGTAACAAGGGGGCGGAGCCAAGAGCTCACCCGCTCTGTGTCTGCAACAGGCAGGCAGACAGAGAGAGCCAACATGAGTGAGGGGATCAACATTCAGCTGACTCGGGCACAGACCAAGCAGAGAGTACACAATCATTTGTGTCTTTGCATAGTTTTACAGCCAACTGTGTGCTAGTTTAAAGTGCAGAGCTTGTACACCGAGACTAATAACCTGTAACGTTTCAAAGAAAGTCAGAGAAGATCCAAATGCAAGTGTACAAGTTTATTGTATAAGACAAATAGTGCCAGGCTAGAAGGACGCAGAACACAAGGCAGGAAACAGAACGGGGAAACCAGATCCAGATAACTCCTCAGGGCCTGAGTACAGACACACAAACATGAGTGATAGTAACGAACTGGCACAGACAAAAAAAAGAGTCGCCCAGATATAGGCACCATGATGAGCCTCAGCTGGCGAACTAATCAGACCAACTGAGTGTCGTCATAACACGTGAGCCTAACAAATCCACATGGACAACCAAAACAAAACAAACCCACGTGATCAAACATACACTCCAGAGAAGCGCACAAACCTGCAACCGTGACATAACCACGCACACTGAATTAACTTTGACTGAGACACCAGAGCCGCGACACGGCACACTCAGACATGCACATTCACATGTTATGTAAAATGAAACTATTCAGGTGGTGCGGCAGAAACATGAAGTGTCCCGAATCGTGGCTGGGCGCCGCAGACAGCCACCGACTTGAAGCGCCGGTGTGTGTACCCTGATAGAAACCTATGTTTAGAATTCTAAAATGCATGGTGCTGCGTGGCGTGACGGCGCTTCTGGTGTGTGACCTGCAGGCAAGTTTATTATTTTATTTCCAATGGAGAGATGCGCATACGAGGTAACGCGCAGGCACTTTACAGCTGCACCTAATTAAGATCACAGGGAGCTTCTGTGAACGCAAGAAATGCGAACAGCTGAAGATTAAGTTAGACACAATGAAAAGTAAACATGTTTGCAAACCTACCTAAAGGTACAAATAATTCCGATTAGAGCGATCATGTGGAGAATATTGATCTTGTGTTGAGCACAATGAGCCTTACATCTAAAAATAGAGCAAAGGTGTTCCTTTAGTGATATCGCTTTGACTTACACTGAAAATGGCGGACGTGAATCAACAAACTGAGGATAGGGCGGGGGGACCGCACTCCTACATCAAGTTGCGGTCGGTCTGAAAACCGCTCCAATTGGTCCACCGTTTTTATGTTGTTAAATTGAAAAAAAAAGGACTGTGTGTGTTTATATCACCCCAACATGATGGTCTATACACTATACCTACACACATTCATTCATTCATTCATTTTCTTGTCGGTTTAGTCCCTTTATTAATCCAGGCTTGCCACAGCGGAATGAACCGCCAACTTATCCAGCAAGTTTTTACGCAGCCGATGCCCTTCCAGCCGCAACCCATCTACTGACTATGGACAATTTAGCCTACCCAATTCACCTGCACCGCATGTCTTTGGACTGTGGGGGAAACCGGAGTACCCGGAGGAAACCCACGCGAACGCAGGGAGAACATGCAAACTCCACACAGAAACGCCAACTGAGCTGAGAGTCGAACCAGTGACCTTTTTGCTGTGAGGCGAACGTGCTACCCACTGCGCCACTGCGTCGCCTTCCTACACACGTCTGTTCAAACAGCTTGAAAAGTAGATTTTTCACCATAGGTGCCCTTTAAAGGTTCATTGCTCACTGGCTCTAAACACACACAGCCAAATGTTTCGTTAAAAGTTGATTTTAGTGCACTTCTATTCATATTCCAAGAACCTTTAAAATTATTACACTACTTTTTAATTCATTGTTAAATTTTGCATAAAACAATACAATTTAACAGAAAAGTCATGTGATTTAATCATGATTAACAGTTTAAATCATTGCCTTGTAGGGTTGGGCTGATAGACAATGCCATCAAAACAAGTGATAATCTCCCAGAAATCGCGCGTCTCCCTCCCAGTCCTCAAATAAGTCCCGCACTCTTCTCACCCCCGGATCCCTCCTCGCTCTTTAGACACTTCGCGAGACTCCATCGCGATGTTTCACATTAGATCAACCTTCCCCAACCCTATTGCCCAGCACTAGTTTTGATACTTTTGCTGCATCGATGATAAATTGTAAACACAGTCAGTAGATGTGCTGGTGTTCTGCTCTATCATAAATAGATCTGACTCCTGTTCGATCATCTCTGTCTGCAGGTTTTTGAGTCCTGCTGCTGACGAAGCCTGTCAATTTGTGACTGGAATTGTGGGTAAAAACCCGTTACTCCAAAACCACCTGATTCTAAGGGATTGTGAACTAGGAGACACACGAGTGAATCAACTGTCTGCTCTACTGCAAGACAAACACTGCAAATTCAGCACACTCAAGTGAGTATTACACATTTAGCTAAACTTTCAATGGTAATCTTACAGTAGTGGATAATATTTCTGTGTCAATCACAACAAATTAAAACATTTGAAATCCTGACAGTTCATCATTTCCTGAAAAAACAGGCAAGAAAACACTCTAAATGACAACAGATCATTTACAAATCTGGAAGAAATGTGCCACATTTTGTCATAGTTGTATGTTGGTTTTTAGAAGGTTTTGTTGTTTGTGAGAACCGAAATGTGCATAGCATTTACTTTCATGTCTGTTTTTCATTAAAAAATTCAAATATATTTTTAGCACAGCATGTAAAATGTAAACTGTAATAGTATCATCCTCAAATGTCCTGATCGGTGCAGCACTGAATCAAATGAACATCCTTTTACAAAACTTGTCAGAATGTTTTCTGCTGAAGGAAACAATTAAGAAAAACATTTATTTATTTGTCCTCCGGTGTGATTGAACACTAATCTAAGACTAAATGAACAATATTACACAATTATAGTGCTGTGTGGCTTTTTTATCTGGCCATAGATATGGTGTATGTATGTGCATCTTTGTTGAACTTGTGTTTGTCATTACAGATCACGTTTACCATCACAGACCTCAGTCATTGTCTTTTCTCTTTCTGTCTTCAGTCTGTGTGATTGCAGTATTACAGAGGAACAGTGTGAGATCCTGACTTCAGCTCTGAAATCAAACCCATCACACCTGAGAGAACTGAACCTCAGTGAGAATAATCTAGGAGACTCTGCAGTGAAAAACCTCAGTGATTTACTGATGAAGCCACAATTCAAGCTGGAGATACTAGAGTTAGTGTCATTATACTGTACAGCAGATACTGAGAGATTAAAGATTATTTATTCTTAGACAACATAAATCAAAGCATTTATAAACTACACATTCTTGCTGTTTATTTGTTTATGTTTTCATTATTTGCAATCATAAAATCAGAAGTATTTTATTTTTATGTTGGATTGTAGCTGGCAAGTAATGTGTTTTACTTAAAATAATACTCAAAAAACAGGAAATTCTAGACTTGGGTTATAGCTTATTTCCTCAAATCCTGCTCTCTTGGTTTGCTCTATTATATTATGTTTTCATGATTTTGCTGATCTATTAGTGATTTATGTCACGAGAAGACAAGGAGACCCAATTGCAAGTAACCGTTTATTTGGATAAACACAAGAGCTGGTAGATTGAAGGCTGGTGGTAACAGGTGAGTGACACAAAGGATCAGACAGACACAAAAACAGAGCTAGAGCAGGTAACAGATGCGAGCAGCCGTCAACAGAGAAGATCAAAGTCCAATGAAGTCATCAACAGAGAGGATCAAAACTCCATAGGCAAAACTGATCAGCTCACTCACCACCAGCGATTCAACATCGAGAGCCTGACAGGACACAGAACACCGTGAGAACAACAAACTGACAAAGTGAGACAGGAACGCTGAACATTTATAGACTCAGTAAATGCGCTAAACCTGTGGTGCGCTGATTATCAGCTGAGCGGTGCTAAGCGACGGCATGAGCCAGAGACAGTGATCACGGGACAGCCCAGCTGATGACATGTAAACACAACTGACAGACATGCGACTCCCACACAGCGACAAGTGCAGCCACTCCAAGACATACATGCCCCACGCGCACACATAAACAATCACACATAGGCAGACACATCTTAGAAGAGCAGACAGATCCACAATCGTGACATTATACCTTTAACAGTTCTGTATTTTACTCACACATGAACCTAATGTAGTTTTATGTCATTGTCTTTTCTCTTTCTGTCTTCAGTCTGTGGAGATGCAGTATTACAGAGGAACAATGTGAGATCCTGACTTCAGCTCTGAAATCAAACCCATCACACCTGAGAGAACTGAACCTCGGCTGGAATAATCTAGGGGACTCTGCAGTAAAAAACCTCAGTGATTTACTGATGAAGCCACAATTCAAGCTGGAGATACTACAGTTAGTGTCATTATACTGTACAGCAGATACTGAGAGATTAAAGATGATTTATTCTCAGACAACATAAATCAAAGCATTTATAAACTACAAAATTCTTCCTGTTTATTTGTGTATGTTTTCATTATTTGCAATCATAAAATCAAAAGTATTTTTTTTATGTTATAGTGTAGCTGCCAAGTAATGTGTTTTTAAAAAAACTTACAAAACAGGAAACTCTAGACTTGGATTATAGCTTATGTACTCAAATCCTGCTCTCTTGGTTTGCTCTATTATATTATGTTTTCATGATTTTGCTGCTCTATTAGCGATTATACCTTTACCAGTTTTGTATTTTAATCGCACACGAACCTAATGTAGTTTTATGTCATTGTCTTTTCTCTTTCTGTCTTCAGTCTGCGTTATTGCAGTATTACAGAGAAACAGTGTGTGATCCTGACTTCAGCTCTGAAATCAAACTCATCACACCTGAGTGAACTGCACCTCAGCAGGAATAAACTAGGAGACTCTGCAGTGAAAAACCTCAGTGATTTACTGATGAAGCCACAATTCAAGCTGGAGAAACTACAGTTAGTATCATTATACTGTACAGCAGATACTGAGAGATTAATAGGTTTAATTATATTAAGGTAACAAGAACAGTCAGTCACATCATTTATAAACTTTCTTGCTATAAAATGATTCCAAATGCTTAAATATGAAAAGCTTTCACTGCAAAACCAGAATAAAAGTAAAAACAGACTAAAACAGAGTAATTAAGATTATTTTGACAGATCTACATTTAGACTGGACTGGAACAGTGTTATTGCACTTTATATTAATTAGAATAAAATAATATAAAAATATGTGGTAATACGGTTTAATTCTCTAAAAAAAAAAAAAAACGTTATATTTAAATGACTGACAATCATAAAATCATTAAGCTTTTTATGTTGGTGTGTAGCTGGCAAAATAAATGTTCTTCACTACAAAGAACTCTAGACTTGCTTAATAACTCGTGTCCTCAAACACTGCACTCTTGGACTGTTCATTCATATTACATTTCCATGACTTTAGTGACTGCATGTTTAACTCACACATGAACTTAATGTGGATCTCAGTGATTGTCTTTTCTCTTTCTGTCTTCAGTCTGAGTCATTGCAGTATTACAGAGGAACAGTGTGAGATCCTGACTTCAGCTCTGAAATTAAACCCATCACACCTGAGAGAACTGAACCTCAGTAAGAATCAAATAAGAAACACAGGAGTGAATCTCTTATGTGACGTACTGAAGGATTCACACTGTAAACTGGAGACACTGAGGTGAGAAACATTTACTCAATTAAACAGTTTAAATCAAAACACTTCATATTTTCTCTTTTATATCTCACAGTGAATTTCAGCTTTTATAATATTTTACAAATTTCTTCATTTTTCTAATGATCCTGAATCAGATGAGTGTTTAGTGCTGATGTTGTCTTTATATACATTCAGAAGAGTGTATACCAGATAATAATTTTAATTTCAATGTTTATGCTAAATAAAACACTATGTGAATATGTGCTTTAGCAATGAAGTAACCCAAATAATAATAATAATAATAATAATAATAAATAAATAACAACCACAACAGCAGTAGATCTTTCCTCATTGTTGATGGCTGTCAAACTCAGAAACCAAGATATAAAATAAACTGATGTTAGCAGTAAATAATAGTAGCAGCAGCAGCTATAACACTAGTACTGGTTTAAGAGATCACTGATGTCCAATATCTGACTAGAATTGACAATTTCTAAATGTAATTGAAAACCTGTGGAGCAGCATGAGCTCTGCAGGACTGAGACTCTCCACAAATGACTCGCTTGTTAAACCTGTGATGAAATGAAAAATGATTTCTTCCTTTCTATTTGTCTTTTTCTAGACTGTGTGGCTGTGGCATCTCAGATACTTCATCTTTAACTCAGTGTTTGATGAACACAAAAGTTCTGCAGTTTTTAAAAGAGCTTGATCTGAGATTCAATCACATTGGAGACTCAAAGCAGAAGCTCATTGATGTGATGCGAGACTCAAACTGTAAACTGATGTGAGTAAACAGCACTGATAGTAAAGATCTTCATTTTCCTCTGAGATGTGAACAAATCTTTCAGATGAGTCTGAGAGGAAATGATCAAATCATCATCAAGCTTTATTTGATGAGCACAGAGTGTGCAGTGTCTGCAATAGATGAAGAGAAAGGAGGAAAGAGCAGAAGAGCTGCGAGTCAGAGCTTTATCCAGCAACAGCTGCTTTATTAAAATAACATTAATCACAGAAAGTGTTCAGACATCAGCTTGTGTTTCTCTGCAGTCACAGGCTTAAACACATGAACACCATTACTGCTTTAAATTTATTCGATTTAAAACACAATTGGTGTTTTAGAAATACAGTATCTGTGCAGGAGAATATTAAGTTAATAATTGTTCTGATTACAGGAATTTATTATGAATTTGTTTACCAAAAAGGCAGTTATTGAGATGTAGTAGTAATGAATCTGTACTGTTTCACTGAACATTGACTGTTTTCTCTTCTGGTTTCACCTTCAGAATAGAGGATCAGCGGCCTGATGACTCGAGATGCTGTATATCATAGTCAGCTTTGAAGATGAGAGGATCAGTGAACATCAGTTGAGGATCCACAGGAGAGTCTCAATACTGTGGTAAAATGTAGAATTAGAATGTGATGATAAATGTTAAATCAGGAGAAGAGACTCAGAATGACAAGCAAATAATGCAGTGTGTAAGAATTGAAATATTACAAATATTTTTGATGTCTTTGACAATTCAAAACATGAGCTGAAAACAGAGACTGTTGGCTCCACAACCCAGCAGGTGGGAATGCGGGAAAAACCAGTTCCTGCTACATTTACATCTGAACCTGCTGAAACTCGACTTCACCCACCCCAACTCACACATGGTCATTTCAAAGTCTGAATGTTCTAAATCAACCAAAGTGACTTTATCTATCATGTTTCATATCATTTGAAATGTCTCAGTGTGATTGGTACAATGGTCTCATTCTCTCAGAAATAGACATAATCAAAACAATAATTATATAACTTCAGGCATCTTTTGAACCACTGTGAAAGGTGTGACTTTTCCACAGGCAGCACTAAATGCAAATGCCTTTTGTTATGCACACACCCACTTCCTTAAGGGAATTCTTGGATTACTTAAGGTAAGGTTTGAGAAAGGCTCAGCACGATTCTGCTTACCCAAATCAGCCCGTAACATGGAGCTTATGCTCTATGTTATGTATATTTTGAAGTCAGGTATGCATCTTTTCATCTTGGATTTGTCTTTGATAATTTGATGTTTTGTATTGATCGTTTATGAATTGACTGATTGAATTGGCATAATACACTTACCTGACTAATAAATTGTTATGTTTTGAATGATTCAAACCTTGTGTTATTGTCACTGGTAAATGTTGTTGTCCATAGCACTACAAGCCACTGTACAGGTTAGTAACAGACTAATAAATGTTAGACAGAGCAGCGTGGCACGCTATACAATGTTGTTAGAGATCCGACTAACAAATTGGCATTATTTCATGTATACTTGGACTGTAAAAGGCCAACTATGGGTTTTCTATTTAGAACAACAAAATATTGTTGAAACCAATCTAAATGTAGGTATTTAGGCCTTCATCTACAAACTTATAATCCTGTACGATTAATATTAAAATACTTTGTCTGATTTAGTAGATAGCAGATCTATGGGGACCGCAAAAAAAATCTCCTAAATTGAGTTAAGTAGAGTTCTGCCTTTTTAGGAGAGTGGTTAATCGCCTCCGTTTAATGACCAAAACTGACAAGCTTGTATTAACAGATTGTATACCCAGCCGGTGCAAGACTCGAGATGTTATAGGAATCTGAGTAAATGAGATTAAGGTATTTTAACAAATCAAAAGAATATTCAATCATAATCTAAAATAATGTGAAAGGAAACAAAATAATCTTATCAATGTTTTATAATTGGAGTCAGATAAAACGAGGATAAATATATTAATGTTCTAATTCTAAACCACCTCATACTAAAATTGGAGTCAGATATGAGTTAAGTTTAATATAAATCAACATTGTGTACTGGAAAGACCGAACATGCAGTGTGTGTTAGAAACATGATATCGAATCTATTTTCATTACACTATTTTTAATTATTAATATACATTTTTAAGTACAATACTTAAATGTTTCAAAAGTAGAAGAACGATAAATTTCTATTTAAAAGTAGGTGCTCTTAAATTTCATTTTTAGCATATCTTTATTACTGTATTATATTTTATATTCTGCTTGCTATACGTGTCTGTTGCTGATGCAGAAATATTCAGCATATTGTGTTTGTTCTGTTGGAAAAAGGAATATTTGTTTTCTTTTTTTTTCTTCTTTTCATTAAAAAATTGTATTTGTATTGCTTAAGGTGAAACATTAACCAAACTTGTTCTCTTGAGTGTGATATGCCTTGCATACAAATGAAGCTGATATTAATGCAAAAGCCTGATTGTCCAAAATTAACTTAAGCTCTGCAGCTTAACTTCTTGTGAGCAGAGATGTGTTGAAACTAAACACAGAATTTGTGCAGAAATTTTATGCTTTTCACATTGTGCAGAGAATTTGTAGAAAAAAAAAGGATATGTGTAGGGGTGCGGCCAATGGAGGACTGGAGAATGATTGACAAGTGACAAATCCCACTAAACTCCACCTGTTAATATCTGGTGCCTATAAAAGCGGGAGTCAGGAAATTAAAAATTGTTGCGTACCTGCTAAGTGTAATTTTTGCATTGCATTGAGGATACCAGAATTCTGTGAATATGTGAAGGCAGTCCAGAATCGTAATCAGTAACAGGCGAAAAGTCAAAAGGCAGGCGGCAGACAAAGACAAGGATGCTAACAAGGCTAAGGTCGGTACACAGGATAACAAGACTAGGAAACTTGTTGTAGTGCTACTTACAGTAAAAAAGACTCTGCAAACTGAATGGGTGAGTTTGAGCTTAAATAGTGTGTACAATCAGTCTCTGACAATTCTCAGGTGGTGCGAGTAATCAGTCTAGAGGAAGCATGTGTGAGTGTGACCAGAGTGCATGTATGAATATGTAGTCCATCAAAGGCAGAAGTGTAGTCCATGGTTATTGTGAGTGAGAACCAGCTATCTTTACACATTCATTCATACGTTTGCATTACTGAGAGCAGGAGAGAGACAGGCTGCACTGGTGAGCAGTATCTTCATAATATTGTTTATTAAAATAAATAATTAACAAATGAATCTGTCTCGACAGCCTTTACAAGTGAAGGAATTATCTACACACAATCTGAATTCCCAATTAGAATAATACTACAAACTATATTATACTATTCATGAAAATACCAAAAATCACAAACAAATCCAAATGCCCAACGCAAGCAGATCAGACGAGTTCAGCTCGATGACGTATAATGTCCCCGACACCACCTGTAGTCCCATTTAGCAACTTGGTAGCAACCGTCTTTTTAAAGAAGCATAACCGATTTTAAAAATTCAAGAGTGTGCTGTAACTGATGTGTTTTATGTCGTAGAACAAAACGTGAAAGTATTTTGAGTTTTTGTTTGCCACGAACCTTATTTAAGCGATTTTACTGAAACCCCATTGAAAAAACCCATTGACTTTGGGACAAGGGAACCGGAACTGCTAAAATGCTAACTCGCTTCCAGGATTTTGCATACAAATTGACGTCATATAGTTCCTCCACTCTATTTGCTGGGTAACATCGCCTGACTGAATGTTTATTGCACGCAGCGTTGCATTTGGTAGCACAATAACTCGCTCTAATCCGGAAGAGAACTTTCCCAAAAGCAATACATGCACTGCTGAAAGATTTTAATTTTCCTGCTGCGCATCAAATAAAGACACGCTTAACATCATCGATGTCCGCAACGCATCCTATATCCATGAAACTCGATCGTATCTGGATGCAGCCTTTATGGTGCAAGCAGAGATTGCATCACTCAGCAATGCAATGTCAGACACAATGCATTGCACTCAATGGAGCGAGTGACATCATGGTAACGTGTAGGGTTAGGGGTGGGGTTAGGTGAGCGCATTAAAAGCATTGGATGCAACTTAGATTGCACTGCACCAGGTCTGCATTTTACGGAATCCCGGAAGGGACGTAGTGGAGGAGAAAAAAATTGGCTGGGTGAAAAAAAATAAAAAAATGGGTGAAAGAAAAAAGTGGGTGGGAGGAAAATAAATATTTCTAAGTTTTTGCGTTCTCTCGCAAAGTTTTGCGTTCTCTCGCAAAGTTTTGCGTTCCCTCGCAAAGATGTTTTGCGTTCTCTCACAAAACTGTTTCTCCACAAACACTTCCTGTTCACTTCACTCACGTAAACCCTCCCGTTTTTGCCTAAGTTCTCCCATATTTTACCATTCTATCCCACTTTCTTAGTTTCTTAGTATTCACTTTCAAGATAATGCAAAACTTTGCGAGGGAACGCAAAACCTTAGAAATATATATTTTCCTCCCACTCGTCCCACTCTTTCACCCATTATTATTTTTTTTTTCACCCAGCCAATTTTTTTTCTCCTCCACTACGTCCCTTCGGGGTTCCGTAGCATCCAGACCCCTCTTGACTCTTTGAACAACGTGAAAATAACTGCAGGTCAGTCAAGCCAGACGGCTTGCAGCTGTCCAAGGTAGGCCTATTGTATGAGTTCAATTATAGCCTATATATGCACCAATAAACAAGTCAAATTAATAAATACATAAGGATTCTTAAAAAATGAAATGTTTTATAAAATGAGCAATTTTCACCATTTTTTTACGTTTCAGTTAAATATAAGTTGGACATTTATAGGGCCCAGTAACGTGTGTGTGTGTGTGTGTGTGTGTGTGTGTGTGTGTGTGTGTGTGTGTGTGTATATATATATATATATATATAATATATAAATATATTTATCTTGCTGATAGCTGTTTTTGTCGTCTAGCAAAAGGATAATGGATGTATGAGAAGGGCATAAATTATCAACAAATGATACACAATATTTCAGAAGACCCTGCTGGGGAGGTGTTTTGGACAGTTTTCAAAGGTTTGTGTTTTGTACCCCAAGAGACGGCATAGCGAAACTTATACATTTACAAAAATGGAAATGCAGCCTAAATGCGATCATTCATTCATTCATTTTCATTTCGGCTTATTACCTTATTTAATTTGGGGTCGCCACAGCGGAATGAACCGCCAACTTATCCAGCATATGTTTTACGCAGCGAATGCTCTTTCAGCTGCAACCCATCACTGGGAAACATCCATACACATTCAATCACACACACACACGCACACTATGGATAATTTAGTTTACCCAATTCACCTATAGCGCATGTCTTTGGACTTGTGGGGGAAACCGGAGCACCTGGCGGAAACTGACCAGACATGGGGAGAACCTTGCAAACTCCACACAGAAATGCCAGCTGACCCAGCCGAGGCTTGAACCAGCGACCTTCTTGCTGTGAGGCAATCTTGATACTCGCTGCGCCACCGCATCGCCCTAAATGCGTGTGATGAAAATGTTTTTGGGCATTACTTGCTGAAGTGCCTGAAAATTCATACAAAAGAGACCATTTTGAGGGATGTAAACAAAAACAATGGTCCCGATGTGTTTCCTGTTTTACATTTTTAATTCTTACAGCTTCTGAGAATCCAAAAAGAGTCACATATTGATAAAAATGTTATATTAGCTGTTTTGATATTAAGTTATGACTGAATTGCCTTGTTACATGAAGTAGTTTGATAACAAGCAGGAAATGTTCATGGGCCAATGACATGACTACATTAAAATGGTCTATAATTGCTTATTTGTGTGGGAAGTGTCTGTAATGGCTGGATAATCAAAAATGACACCAGTAAAAAAAAAAAGCAATGTGAACTTTTATTAGGGTTTGTCTTGCGTAAGAAAGAGGTGTTGCATAATACATTTTGATCAACAGCAAATTGATTTGTTTTCCCCTTGTAAAGCCAGTTGTAGCTTGTGAAGTAAACTCCTAATAAACTACTTTTGGCCAAATCCATTTTATTGTCCTGTTGGTCAGAATGGATTATGTGACGGGTTGTGTTCTGAGGCCCAAATAAAAAATGTTGAACACAAAATTTGTTGGCATTTGCAATTAAAGTAAATTTAAATTAATTATAAATGTGTGCTTGTTTGTTCATAATTTTCATTTGATATGTGTTTGAACCTTAACAATTTAGTGTGACAATTATTGTTAATTCGTTCTTCAGATTTGTCTAAGCTGTTTTTACCATATTGTATTTTTTTTCATGCTAACTCAGTCTGCTTGTAAGTGAATGCTTGTATATTTTTGTTTCTTTTAAACAATGGATCCACAGAAAAGTTGATCAATGTTTGGCCAATACAATCACAAAAGCATTAAAGAACCAACATAAAACAAGTAAAGGACAAGGACATTTTTTTTAATTGTTTAATTTTTTTACAATGTGGTGAGGAGATTGGTATACTGTAAAAATGCTGGGTTCCACACAAGTCCTTCATGTTGTCCCAGCACAAATCAATCAAGTAAACCTTAACTGTTTTTGCAAATTTAAGTGGATTAATAATTAAACAATTAAGTTGTCTAAAGAGAATCAAGAATTGTGTTGATTCGGATCATTTTAAATAAATAGTTTTTTGAATATAGAATATAATTTATGAATATAGCCTATGTATTTATCACAAATTATAATATATAAAATATTTTTCTGTGATGGTTTTAGAAAGTGTGGACTATATTATTTTGGTATGGGACCCCAAAAGGCTACAAACCACATGTATCTTTCTCTTCAAGCCATTCAAGACTGCATGAAAACATATAAAATGACTTTCTACCAACTCAAATATTGACATTAGTGGATGCATTTGTGATAGTGTCGAAAATTAAGCAGTCATTGATTTTATTTTATTTTTTTACTAAACTTGATGCGTTTACAAAGACAAATTGTGGTTGTTGCCCACTTTCCTCTTGGTATTATTTTTATTTCCCGCACTTTTTTGCCATTTGAATAGACAATTCATAGAAAATTGAGCTTGTGATCCCTTCTGAATTCCATATGTTTGCAGCTTGGATGCTTGGCTTTCTATGAGGTCGGTACAAATACTTATAAGGTAGTCTTTCTTTTTTTTTTTTTTTTTTTTTTTAGTTCAAAACAAATACTTTTATATGAATCACTCTTCTGCCATCCAACGGTAAAACATAAATATGCAGTTATCAAAACTAGATTTTTCAACCGGTCCTTTTAAGACATTTTGGAAAAAATTGAAAATAAATGTTTGTTTATATATATATATATATATATATATATATATATATATATATATATATATATATATATATATATATATATATATAAACATAAACAAGCTTTTAGTTTTTAGTAGTTTTTAGTTTCACGAAGTACTTGGGCTTTACACTAATATAGTGCCTTAATGAACTGTTTGTATGAGTCTAAGCGAAAACGAAAGTATTGTAGGCAAACAATAGAACGGTCTTGAAAATGACTGCATGATTGCATATTATAAATTGCTAGCAAAACAGTGCTTCATTAAAATAATAAAAATCTAAATATAAGGTACACACCTTAAAGGACGATCACGTCGCCTTAAAGTGAAAACGAAAGTGACTGGTTCGCAATCGCAAAAATCGGAGGGAAGGGGGTTCTATGGACGCGACGGCTCTGGGTACACATTCATTGAGTTTTATTACGATATGAAATAAGAAAGTCATCGATCAGCTTAATCATAAACAAATCTGCCATAAAAAGATTGCGCTAAACCTTATATGATGGATCTGATCAGGTGACAGGATACCTAACGGAAAAAACTGTTCTACACCGCTGTTGTTTCAGACCTTCGTACTGTTGTAAGTATTTTTATTTATTTTATTTCAAAACCAAATACAGTTTTATGGGAGTTTTTTTCAGGAATGTATTTCAGTTCACAACGATGATGTTTTTCTCCTATATTAGGATATCGTTTAATAGATGATGCCAAATCGAAAGCATGTTGGAAATCAGACCACTCGAATCTTTAGGCGGCCATGTGAGCACGCACATGGCGAATGATGTTTAATATCTTGATTATCAAAAAGTGTAATTAGCCTACATAGAATAACCTCAATTCATTTAGTTTACAGTTATTGTGGAAGCATTTGAAATAAACACAATGAATTGTGAGCATGACGTAATTAGCAATTGATTTATAGCGAGGCATTTTATATAAATGTGTCGTTTAAACGCCGCAGTACCGTTATAGTAAAAGAAAATACATGACTAACTTAAAAAAAAACTTAAAAAAAGACAAACCGTTTGACGCGATGAATGCTAAACCAGTCATGCTAAATATGACATATTTATTTATTTCATTGTTTTCTTCTAAAGATGTTTGTTTGTAACAAGTGAAAGCGAAAGTATAGTGTGGCCTAATCACTCCTTTTGATTGGTGCTGTTAATAAAGTAGTATCAAATCGCAATTACGTTTTCTTTTCATTGTTTAGCAAAGTATTTTTCGACCTCTAATAAGCAGTGTAATACTGCCACATTTTTCCTTTTTAACGGTGTTCATTACCAACTGCGACTGAACAGTGTTTAAGCTGCCTAAAGAAACGTTTTCTAACTGTTTAAATTGTTATGATCATGTGATAATGATCGTGTTTGTGAAAATGATGTTGTGATCGTGTTGTGATGATGTGATAACTGTGTTGTTGTGATCGAGCGCAGGCGAAAGTTCGTCATTAGACATTGGGTGAGCTAGTTCTTGAGTCGTTGATGCGCTGATTATGATGATTATTAGGTCTGTTTTAATGTTAAATGTCGCTGTTGAAGAAACAGCGTGTATTAATAACATAACTTTTCTTTAATGTTTTAAATAAGCACATCTTTATGTCTGCATATTAGACTGTAATTAGGATTTACATGCTTACTAAAATAATTGTGTTTGTTTTGATTTTCATTTCAGAGACACGTTATCATGATCAGTTCATGATCATCATCTGATTGTCTCCGGCTACACAAAGATTGTTGAACTTGAGCTGATAATGTTCAGAATGTCATATAAGTAAGGGAAAAGACTGCATTTAAGATGAGTCTCTCAGAGAAACACAGGTGAGACTGGCTGTTCACAGAACCATCTTAAACTAAAGTCTTGAATTCAAAACCAGAATGTTCATGTTAAAGAACAAAACCTTTAAACAGTGTCATATCAATACTTTACAAAACAAAATGTATTATAATTATTTTATTTTGTTCAAGATTAAAAGGGGCTTAAATCTGCCTGAATAAGAGTTTTTAGCTAAACTAAGGTAATGTAGGTATAGAACTAAAGAGTATTAGTCCAGAGGGAGGGAAAATACTTTAATTACTTGCATATAATTACTGTTATCAAACTTACTGATGTCAAATTAGGCTGAAGATCCTAGTAAAATGTCTGTTTTCCTCTGTTCTTTGTGTCTTTAGTTTAAGATCAGGTTCACATGTGTCCAGCTCTGTGTCTGTGAAGAGTGACCAGTCAAAGACTTACATGCCGAACTTCAATGAGACAAAAACCTCACCAAATGAAAGGTATTTTATACATTTCTACAGTTTGGTCACACATTCTCTGTTGCATAATCTTCTGTGATTACATAATATAAGACTGCAAATCAGTATTTTATTTTTTTGCTCACAGGTTTCAATATAAGACATTAGAATCTGAATTCCATCCTCAATGGAGCTGCAATAATTTCAAAAACCTCCAGTGCATCTTCCAGGTAAGAAATATACATATGTGCTTGTATTTATGATAAAAACAACATATAATTAATATTTATAATAAACACAGTAGTTCGTTTACTAATTAAATTGTTCAGAACTAAATTATAATTACAACTAAAGTATGAATGATATTATAAAATTATTTGGAAACACTTTTGAACATTTTAATAGTCCACATTAGACACTGTAAGGCAGCGAGCTTATGCTTTATGCAATCATGTAATTTTTCATCTGCTAGTCCTCGCATTTTTGACACTGCGCTCTGTGTATGTCACAATGACTCTATCACAGATGTACGAGACTTGGTGTTGTCACAAAAACTTGTATGTACAAAATTATACTTACAAATGGAAAACTATAACATGGAGGAGTGACAATTCAATACCGGATGAGGAACAAAAAGCACTGCACATGAGGAAACACATGACATAAACACATGATGACAAGATCTAGGACATGACACAACACAGACACACCTGACATGTAACAGTGCACCTGCAGTTGGAAAAGAGTCGACTATGTATGATATAGTGGTTGCCTAGCAATATAAAGGCACAGTGCACTGCTCTTTTCTAAATTCAAAAGACAGTGCAGTACAAAATCATATTCTGTCTTCAGTCTTAAACTTATTCAGCTTGTCAGCTAACTCTCATTAGAATATTAGAGTACTAGCAATGTTAGATTAGGATTAGCAGATTTATTGGATTTGCAAAGTTGCTTATTGTCAATAACATTTCTATTTGGGTCCAATAATACAAAGAGTTAGACCATATTCTATATATTAGCACATTATTCCAATTGTTGGTTAAAATTAACAGCAAATAAACATTTTAAACTGAGTTTTTAATTATTGAATATATTGTTCTGAATCAATATGGATGTGCAGTGTGGCTTAAAGAGATCACCTTCACACACAAATGAAAACGCACTCACTGTTTACTCTCCCTCAAAGGCTCCAAATCTTTTCTTATTTTCAACACAAGTATCTTACTGTTGTTGAACACAACAAAAGATCAATAGAAGAAAGCTGGAAACCAGTAATCATCAACTTTCATTGGTTCATCATCGGTTTCCAGCTTTCTTCAGAAAATCTTTTTTTTTTTTGTTTTCAACAGAAGTAAAAAACTCAAACTGGTTAGAAATGAACAGAGAGTGAGTAAATGATGACAGAATGTTCAGTGTTGGTTGAACTGCCTCTTTAATTGTTCTGTGTTTTTAATTTGCTTGTAGGGGCTTGAAAGCAAAATGTTCAATTTCCTGAAGAAAGAGTTGGAAAATTTTAAGAAAATCTTACAAAAAGAAAACACAAAATATCTTGTAAAAGACTTTAATGAAAAAAGATGCAGCATCAGAGAAGCAACACTTGATCTTACACTCCACTTCCTGAGAGAAATGAAGCAAGGTGAAGCAGCAGATACTCTAGAAGGTGAGAGACTGACTGTCGTAATGTCAATTATAAAATATTAAAACTTACGATGAAAATGAAAGGTATATTCCTCTGTGTGTAGATGAGCTGATCTTCATCCATCAACTGAAATGTGGTCTACAGAAGAAGTATCAGTGTGTGTTTGAAGGAATTGCACAGCAAGGAGACTCCACACTCCTGAAGAACATCTACACAGATCTCTATATCACTCAGGGTGGCAGTGAACAGGTCAATACTGAACATGAGGTCAGACAGATTGAAGTTGCTTCCAGACGTCATGAAGCTCAAGAGATACAGGTTGAATGCAGACGTTTGTTTAAAGCGTCTGAACAAGACAAGCAGATCAGAACTGTACTGACAAAAGGAGTTGCTGGCATCGGGAAATCAGTCTCTGTGCAAAAGTTTGTTCTGGATTGGGCTGAAGGAAAAGAAAATCAAGAGATCAGCTTCATATTTCCTCTTCCATTTAGAGAGCTGAACTTAAAGGAGAAAGAAAAACTCAGTTTGATGGAGCTTATAACTCAGTTTTTTCCAGAGACAAAAAGACTGAACCTTACAAGAAGGAATCGATTCAAAGTCTTGTTCATCCTTGATGGATTGGATGAATTTCGTCTTCCTCTGAACTTTGCTGGTAATGAGACATGTCGTGATGTTTGGTCACCAGCCTCTCTGGATGTTCTCCTGACGAACCTCATCAATGGAAATCTGCTTCCTTCTGCTCTCATCTGGATCACCAGCAGACCAGCAGCTGCCAGTAAGATTCCTCCTGACTGTATCGACAGAGTGACAGAGATACGAGGATTCAATGATGCACAAAAGGAGGAGTACTTCAGAAAAAGATTCACAGATGAGAATCAGGCCAAAGAAATCATTGATCATGTTAAACGATCAAAGAGTCTCTTCATCATGTGCCACATCCCAGTCTTCTGCTGGATTTCAGCCACTGTTCTCCAGAACATTTTTCAGGAGAAGAGAAATAATGATGTGAAAAACAATCAGGCTGATGACGTCTCCAAAACACTGCAGGAATCAAACACTGAAGACACCCCCAAGACTCTGACACAAATGTACACACACTTTCTCCGCTTTCAGATCCAGCAAAGCAGGAAAAAATATGATGGAGAAGACAAACCAGATGTTTCCTGGGATAAAGACGCCATCCTGTCACTAGGGAAACTGGCATTTTGTCAGCTGCAAAACAGCAATCTGATCTTCTATGACACAGACCTGGAAGCCTGTGGTATTGACGTCTATAAGGCCTCAGTTTACTCAGGCATGTGTACCCAGATCTTTAAGGAGGAAACGGGGATAATAGTTGGTACCATGTACTGCTTTGTTCACTTGAGTGTTCAAGAGTTTATTGCAGCCCTTTATGCACATCTGATTCTAGACATCAACAAGAAAAGTGTGTTTGGTCAAGACTCTACAGAACAGGAGAACAAAAATGAGTCCATGATTGATTTGCTAAAGACTGCAGTGGACAAGGCACTTGAGAGTAAAAATGGACACCTGGACCTTTTCCTTCGCTTCCTTCTTGGTCTGTCTCTCCAGTCCAATCAACGACTCTTACGAGGTCTGTTGACACAGCGAGAAGACAATGACGAGAGTAAAGAGAAAATAGTTCAGTACATCAAGCAGAAGTTTGAAGTGAATCTTTCTCCAGAGAGATCCATCAATCTGTTCTACTGTCTGAATGAACTGAACGACCAAACTCTGGTGAAAGAGATTCAGACTCACCTTAGCAAAGGAAGTCTCTCATCTGCTGATCTTTCACCTGCCCAGTGGTCTGCTCTGGCCTTTGTGTTGTTGACATCAGAGGAAGAGATGGAGGAGTTTGAGCTTCAGAAATTCAAGAAATCAGACGAGTGTCTCATCAGACTATCAGCAGTCATCAAAACCTGCAAAAGAGCTCTGTAAGTCATTGTTCAGAAGACATTTTGCTATTGATTTTTCTACTAATGTACTCAATATACACTCAACAAAATATAAATGCAACATTTTTGTTTTTGCCCCCATTTCTTTATCAGCTAAACTCTCGAATATTGTTCACACATTCCTCTAAATCTGTGTTAGTCCACACATTTTCTTTGCTGAGATAATACAATATATGCAATTGGGTTGGCGAAGGGGGTTCCCTGTGCAACACATTTTTTTTGCATAGAGTTGATCTGATTGTTGATTGTGGCCCATGGAATGTGGACCTTGGTCTATTGGACAGAGCTGGAACATGCTGTTATTTAAGCTGCTCCAGACCATCTCAAATATGTTCAATGGGTGACATGTCAGGTGAGAATGCTGGCGAGTATCAGGTCCAGGTGAGTATCAGGGCCGTCGATGATTGAGGGAATGTAAGTGCTTTATATACTGTGTGTGTGTCTGTGAACAGGTGTAGTCAATTAGTAATCAGAGGAAAATGAACAGCTGTGTGTGGGTTCAAGTGACTGGAGTGACTGTGGTGACTACCTGCGGTGCCACCCAGGATCTTTCCACAGGACTGTAATCCTCCTAGTCTATGAGGTATCTCCTTGACCTTGTAGATAGTGGTAGGTTCCAGAATGTCAGGAGTAGAAGGTATTGCATCAGCTTAAGAGGTTTTGTTGAAGAAGAAGAACAGGGTTTCAGGAGGGAAACGTGGAAGGTCGGGTGAATTCTGTACATTGGTGGAAGTTGGAGCTGATACGTGAGGTCAGTAATTTGCCTCTGTATTTTGATGGGACCAATGTAGCGAGACTCAGCTTGGGTCAAGTGAGATGGAGTCATAAGTCCTGGGTAGAGAGTGTTGGACTGCCAGGAATCAGCAAAGCTCTTGTTCCCTCTCTCTGCACACTGGAGCTGTGAGCTAAGTCCCAAACTCTTGTTTGTTTAGTCCACAGCTAGAAACTCAGATGGTTCCCCTGTTCAGGGGAACAGGGGTGGTTGGTAGCCAAGTATGCACTGTAACGGTGTTAGTCTCATAGAGTCTTGGTGAAGTGAGTTTTGCACAAACTCGGCCCTTGAAACGAATTGGCTCCAGCTTTCCTAGTCCTGGTGGCAGTATGACCTGAGGTACCGCCGATCTCCTAGATCTTTCGGTCAGTCTGGCCGTTTGTCTGGGAATGATAGCCTGATTAGAGATTTACAAGGACACACAATCGGAAAAACGCCTTCCATACATGAGAGGTGAATGGAGGGCCCCGGTCGGTAGGGTTGTGACGGTGAGGAAATTTCCCCACCGGTTAATCGGCATGTGACAACACTGGTAATACCGGTATCACCTTGGGAGTGGGCGTTTCTTTATTTCATCTTTTTTTCTGCTTTTAAATAGCTTATAAATGCGTGCGTATAATACTTTCACTTTCAGTTTTGTGGGAGTTGCCAATTCTGTGTCAATTGTTTGAATGGACGAAAAGGAAACTACAAAAAAAAATCCCTGTTGTTAAACAAAACATAACTTTTATTAACACAATGAATAAAACACAACAATGCTACAGGCTGAAAAAACTGTGGAAGTTGGAACCATACAAATAACAACCATAAACGCCTCATTCATTCATTCATTTTCTTGTCGGCTTAGTCCCGGGGTCGCCACAGCGGAATGAACCGCTAACTTATCCAGCAAGTTTTTTACACAGCGGATGCCCTTCCAGCCGCAACCCATGTGGGAAACATTCACACACTCATACACTATGGACAATTTAGCTTACCCAATTCACCTGTAGCGCATGTCTTTGGACTGTGGGGGAAACCAGAGCACCCAGAGGAAACCCACGCGAAGGCAGGGAGAACATGCAAACTCCATACAGAAACACCAACTGAGCCGAGCTCAGCTTAACGGCTTAGTCCTTATGAACAATCCGTTTATAAAATACATTATTAACGAATCTATAGGCTATTGAAGAATGATCACAACTAAACAAGCGAGCACTCATTTTATATATTAACTATATAAAAAAATTAAGAATTGGAACATTATGTAAAAAATCTAAAGACTACAGGCTAAATAAAAGCGCCTTGTCAGAGCTAAACATCACCGTACACGTGTCAGTTTACAGCTTCTGGAAAGATCAGACAACCTATACAGATCACACAATCTCAAAAACATCATGTAAATGTATAAATATTTCGATAAGTATTGTTATGGCTTTTTGGTTTTATCGATACAGCTTTGATCTCTCTTACAAGCAGCAGTTACAGGCGCAGCATAAGGGCGTCTCACACTGTCAGTGGCGGAATACACACAGCACTGGCAAGATGTTTTATTTTTATTTTATTTGTTGCAGATTTGCGCGTTGTTTCTTTTAAAAAAATACCTTAAATTTTTTAAATCTCTCAAGTTAATGTTGTCTATCAAGTAACTATCGAGAGTCCCTCGGATTGGAGTTCAGTGCGCATTAAGACTATTGACCAACCGCCCTGTAAGTATAAACACTACAGGTCCACAGCTCTGGTGTGGTATGAATTACATGATTTAAATGACAGCGAGACATGCTACGTTTAGTTTTTATTGTAAAATATACATTATAACCCAGTACACAGTAAAATAATATGCTTTGAATGGCTTGTCTATTGACGGTGTATATAGCTGTTAATTAAATAGGCTGAGCATATTTTCATTAATATTAAAACACATTAATACAAATTAGCCACCCTTTGATTTTTTTTGTTTACGTATATTTTTATCAAACGAAAAATGCAATGAATTGTTAATTTTAGTTTTCATTTTATTAGAATTAATAGGCCTATAATTTATAGGCTACACAACTCATATCTTTGGCTCCAATTGCGTTTTTACAGATATCCTACCAATAGACGTTTTTTTGGCTCAAAGACATTTATGCCTTTTAATTTCAGGGGTGCATTTTGACAGATTTCGTAAAGGCTTCAGCTATTCTACCTGTCAGCTGCACCTGCCTAAGTTTTGCAACTTGACTAGTGTTGCGGCTCGATGTCTGAGAGAGAGAGAGAGAGAGAGAGATCAGTCCTCAGATTCAATGTGTGGCCGCACGTCTCAGTTACTTTATTGCAATTTTTAATATTGGCTTATCTAAATAAACTTTTTATATATTAAAAGCCGAAATATTGCCAGACAGAAGAAGCAACTTTCGGTTTTTGAAGAGAGCGGCCTCAGTTATAAAAGATGCGCGCACACACAGGATGCACTCTTGTCGGCCTATTCATTATGGATTTTTTTGACATTAAACACATAATTAAGTGGAAAAAAGAACAGCTGAACTTCGGAAAAAGTGCTCACGTTGCCACGATGTTTTTCTGCAGTTGGATTGTCAATGGCGCGGCATTGCTAAATCACTCGTTTTAATAAAAATAAAAGATATTTATTATTAAACATTGTGAGATGATGGTCGCGTGATTTTTTTAAAATGAGAGTATGCGTTGTGTATTTATGGCCATTGATCTATCCGCGACCCACCCATAGTTAAACATGAAGGTGCGTGTATAAATTAGTTATGTTTCCAGATACTGCCACCTTTGTCAGGCAAAGTTTGCAGATTGCCTCATTAACGTCTTCAGGTTCTCTTTTGCATTTGGTTTGAACCCAAAATATTGCCAAAAAGGCGCTTTTGCATTGCGTTTTGACAATAAATCGTCCGCCATCCCCTTTATGTTAATTCGACTCATCTTTTCTCCTCACGTGGTAAATGAAATATGACGCACTGTATTGACCTTATTCTAAAATGCGGAAGTGCTCCTGTTTTCGCGATTGTCTTAGAACTTCTGATTCAGTCGCCTATGGGAGAAATGACTAGGAATAATAAACGGCAGAAAATGGCCAAACTACTTGCTCAACAAACAAATGTTTGCATGACTACACAGACCAAGTAGCATAATATAATAAGAAAATATTAAATTGCAACATCAAGCAGCGTAACGAGCAGTTGTTAACGTCAAAAAATGAATGGAAGTGAATGTGACCGGAAGTCGCGAGACAAAAAGATTCAAATGGCAGTGCCCGCTCGACAGCTTAGAATAAGGTGAATAGATTTTAATTATAGAGCATGCTCTCGTTTTAAGTCAATTATTTATAATTATATTTTCCATTTATTTCAAATAAATGTTTAATAAAAAAAAAAAACGAATACTTAAAAAAAACAAATGTGGGGACGGTGTCACGGTAGAAAAGTGATGTCACCAGTGTTGCGTCTTAACACCGGTATCACCGTCAACACCGTCTATCGTGGCAAGCCTACCGGTCGGACACAATCTCTTCAGGAATAACATAGTTACGAAACACATGTTGAAATAGCAACTCTGCTGTTTCAAAGTAACCAGTTTGCATGCTTTATAGCAGGGGTAACCAAACTTGTTCCTGGAGGGCCAGTGTGCTGCAGATTTTAGCTCCAACTCTAATCAAACACACCCGAACAAGCTAATCAAGGTCTTACTAGGTATACTTGAAACACCCAGGCAGGTGTGTTGAGGCAAGTTGGAGCTAAACCCTGCAGGGCACACAACCTCCAGGAAAGAGATTGATAGAAGCGATCCACTGTGACAAAGATGCAAGTATTAACTTCAGAGCTTAGGAGGTCCGTACCTCCTAAGCTCTACACCAATGTGGGACCAGGATCTTTGAGAAATGAGTAGTGTAAGTAGTTTCCTAAGGGTAAATGACGAGGCGTTTTCAACATGGCAAAGACTAAGCAAGATCAGACGTACCTGATGACATCCAGGGTCATACTGGGCCACCAGTATCGAGCATGGATGAACGAGAGGGTCTGCCTGCTGCCTGGGTGTCCAGAGCCCAGAAGTTGGTGAGTCATGCCCAGAAGGTTATCTCTCATGAAAGATTTTACGTAGATTTTACTTTCTGGGCAGCTCAGCTGAGCAGGCTCCTGGAAGGTGCCTTCTCATATCTCCCGATCCAGTGTCCAACTGATGGCACTCACGATAAGGGCAGGTGGGATAATAGGTTCAGGTTCAAGCGAGTGATCAGGAGCATGGAATCTAGACAGCGCATCCGCTTTACCATTCTTTGAACCTGGGTGTATTTGAAACGGGTGAAGAATAAGGCCCACCTGGCCTGTCAAAGTTTAAGTCTTGTAGCTTCACAGAGATATTGGAGATACTTGTGACCAGTAATGAACGTAAAGGAGTACTCCTTTCAACCAATGTCGACACTCTTCCAGAGCAAGTTTGATGGCCTCCAGTTCTTGATTTTCAATATCATAGTTCTGCTCTGCCAGGGACAAATTTTTTTTAGAAGAATGCGCAAGGCTGGAGGCGTGGAGGCTCACTGGTCATCTGAGAGAGTACAGCCCCTACTCCTGAGATGGAACTGTCTACTTTAACTGTAAATGGACGTTTGGGATCAGGGTGTTGTAGGAGAGAGGCCACACTAAAAGCTTCCTTGAGCTTCTCAAAGGCTTCATGGGCAGAACCGTCCCATGCTTGGGTCTTGGGCTTGCAGCGAAGAAGGGAGGTTAATGGAGCAGTAATGGAACTATATAACTATAAACTTCCTGTTAAAGTTAGCAAAGCCAAGGGTACTTTGGAGCTCTTTAACAGTATGAGGTTCCTTTCGCTCATGGATCGCCTTGACTTTCCCCTGGTGCATCTGGTAAGTAATGTGACCTCGTTCATGAAGGTCTGGAATACCGCTGGTGAGATAGACAGGCCATACAGCATTACCCAATACTCATAGTGTTCAGCAGGGGTCATAAATACATTTTTCCACTCATCTCCAGCACATATTCTCAAAAAAGTTGTAGGCGCTTCTGAGAAGATATGTGCTCCTTGTAGTTCTTCAAGTGCTGCAAGAACCAGGGGAAGTGGATAAGGCTGTGGGACAATCTGTGAATTAAGAGCTCGGTAGTCAATGCATGGGCGTAGACCTCCATTCTTCTTGCCAACTAAGAAAAAGCTGGAAGCTGCCGGTGAGTTTGATGGTTGAATGAACCCTTGTTGTAACATTTCTGCAATGTATACCTTCATTGCCTTGCGCTTCGAGATGGATGGGGTAGATCCGTCCCTTGGGAAGTTTTGCTCCAGGCATCAGTTTGATGGCACAGTCCCATGGCTGATGTAGTGGAAGTTGGGTAATAAGGAACATCACGTAATCAGATGGGATTTCAACATGTAGCAAGTAGACTCTCGATAACACGACTGGAAGAGACGAACATTGAGAGCTACATGGAGATATGAAGTTTCCTGAGGATGTCGAATCTATTAATGCTGAGGCAAAATGGGACATTGTAGAGGTGACCAGTACGGCAGTAATGAGATTCAAATGTAAACTTTGATTGGAATTTTAATGGCACCCATCACTGCATGAGAACGTTTAACCGGGCAGGTCTAGATGAAATGTTCCTTGCTACCGCAGTATAAACATTCTGCACTGGTCATCCGACAAGCTCTTTCTGTCTTGGACAGACGTGTAGAATCAATTAAAAAATTTTTTGCTAAATGACTACATGTAAATGTAAATATTCATGGAGATTTCCTGTTTTATTCTGACTCTTCAAGCTTTCTTTAAATATATATCCCATGTCAAACATGCACACTGTTTAATTTCCTTATTTATCAAAAGCACACACTTTTTTTTTTTGTTATTGTGAGTGTACACAAAGTACACACCTAACAAATTTGTGTGACAGAAATCAACAGTTCATTCTTAAGCAGGTCACACACAGGATGCACTGCTCAGCACCGCAACACAGCGCGCACATGACAGTTGGAAGTATCACACACCAGATGCACACATTTGCATAATATTTAAAATGAAATAATTCAGATGGCAATCTGTGGCGCGGCAGAAATATGAACAGTGTCCTGAGTTGTGGCTAGGCGCTGCGGACAGCCGCTGACTTGCGGCGCCAGTGTGTGTACCCTGATAGAAACCTATGTTTAGAATTCTAAAATGGCGCATGCACATGTATGTGTATGTGTATGTGTATGTGTATGTGTGTGTGTATATATATACATCTCAACCTAGAACATTTTTGCATTTGTTTTACACATGTATTTTTGTCATTATTTATTGTCTTGCAGATTGAATGATTGTAACTTAACAGGCAGAAGCTGTTCAGCTCTGGCTACAGTTCTTGGATCAGAAACCAGTCTGAAAGTGCTGAATATGAATAATAATAATAATATAAAGGATTCAGGAGTGAAGATGCTTTGCACTGGACTGAAGAACATAAAGTGTAAATTGGAAATACTGAGGTAAGCACTGACACACAAGTGACCTTAGCCATAACTGATGTGAATGTGTGTCTGTCTATTGTTCTATCAGCTCGAATCAGTCTGGCAATTCTCCTCTGACTTCAACAAGGCATTTTCGCCCACAAAACTGCAGGTCACTGAATATTAGCTCTTTTTTGGAGCAACTCTCTGGTTGTGCGTGAAAATCGCACTAGATCAGCAGTTTCTGAAATACTCAGATCAGCCCATCTGGCACCAACAACCATGCCAAAATCCCCTTTCTTCTCCATTCTGATGCTCAGTTTGCAGATTTGCAGCAGATCATCTTGACCAGGTCTACATGCCTAAATGCATTGAGTTGCTGCCATGTGATTGGCTGATTAGAAATTTGCGTTAACGAGCAGTTAGACAAGTGTACGTAATAAAGTAGCTGGTGTGTGTGTATCTATGCATACAAGCATACATTCATAGATACACACACACCAGCCACTTTATTAGGTACACTTGTCTAACTGCTCGTTAACATATAACATTAATATATATATTGTCGGCTTAGTCCCTTTATTAATCCGGGGTTGCCACAGCGGAATGAACTGCCAACTTATCAAACACGTTTTTATGCAGCAAAAGCCACAACCCATCTCTGGGAAACATTAATATAAATATATATACACACACACACACACACACACACACACACACGCATATACATACACACACATACACACACACACACACACACACACACACATACATACATATACATATATGCATGCATACACACAAGGGTTAGACGATGAAACTGAAACACTGGCTAATTTAGTAGTTGAGGTTTCATGGATAAATTTGACCAGCCTGGTGGTGGCCTACTGCTTGTACATTTCACAGAGCAGAGTGTGAAGTTTAATTAGCAGAGTAATAGCGGTTTTGCTTAAAATATTGCAATGCACACAACATTATGGAAGACGAATCACAGTTCAAAAGAAGACAAATTGTTTGTGTGTGTCTCACTGGCGCATCTGTGACCAAGACAGCAAGTCTTTGTTCTGTATCTATAATCACGGTATCCAGAGCAATGTCAGCATACTGCCTAGAAGGAGGGATGTCTGGGTGCCCAAACAGATTGTATCCAAAAAATAAAATAAAACCACAGCTGCTCAACTTACTGCAGAATTAAATGTGCACCTTTCCTGTGTCCACGAAAACTGTTAATTGGGAGCTCAACTGGGTCAATATACATGGCCAGGCTGCTATAGCCAAAGCTTTGGTAACTCGTGCCAATGCCAAATGATGGTTTTATGTTTCCAGCAGCACAAATCTTGTTCTAATATTTTATTACTTTATAGGTGTCTTGTTTGCTTATGTATTCAGTGTTTGCTATTAAATTCAGCACAAATAACATTATATTATTCAGTTTTGATATTAATATTGTCACGGTCTTTTTTTAAAATGGGTGGTTAAGTTAAACGTTACGTTTTGATTTTTTTTCAGTCTTTCAGACTGCAGTATCAGTGGAGAAGGTTATAAAGCTCTGGCTTCAGCTCTGAGGTCAAACTCTTCACACTTGATAGAGCTGGATCTCAGAGGAAATGATCCTGGACAATCAGGAGTGAAGGAGCTCACTGAGTTACTGCAGGATCCATACTGTACACTGAAGACACTGAGGTAAGGCATTATAAAAAAAGAAATTATAAAAACAAGATATGTAACAGGATTCATAAATCGCACGTAAAGGATAGAGTAGGTGGGAACCAATGAATGTTTAGCCTAAACTTAAATACATGTAGTACATTTAAAACCCCTCAGTAACTTGTGTCTGATAATAGATGTCTAATTCAGTCATTTAAGTTTTTTTTTCTCATTCATTCATTCATTCATTTTCTGCCGCTTTTCCGGGGCCGGGTCGCGGGGGCAGTAGTCTTAGAAGAGAACCCCAGACTTCCCTCTCCCCAGACACTTCCTCCAGCTCCTCCGGGGGGGATCCTGAGGCGTTCCCAGGCCAGCCGGGAGACATAGTCCCTCCAGCATGTCCTGGATCTTCCCTGATGCTTCCTTCCGGTGGGACATGCCTGGAACACCTCCCTAGGTAGGCGTCCAGGAGGCATCCGAAACAGATGCCAGAGCCACCTCAGCCGACTTCTCTCAATGTAGAGGAGCAGCGGCTCTACTCCGAGCTCCTCCCGGGTGTCAAAGCTCCTCACCCTATCTATAAGAGTGCGCCCTGCCACTCTGCGAAGGAAACCTTCGGCCGCTTGTATCTGAGATCTTGTCCTTTCGGTCATGACCCAAAGCTCATGACTATAGGTGAGAGTAGGAACGTAGATTGACCGGTAAATTGAGAGCTTTGCCTTTCGGCTCAGCTCCTTCTTTACCACAACAGACCGGAACGTTGACTGCATTACTGCTGCCGTTGCACCAATTCGCCTGTCAATCTCACGATCCATCCTTTCCTCACTCGTGAACAAAACCCAGAGATACTAAAACTCCTCCACCTAGGGTAAGGACTTTCCTCCAACCTGGAGATGGCAAACCACCTTTTTCCGGTGGAGCACCATGGCCTCGGACTTGGAGGTGCTGATTCTCGTCCCAGCCGCATCACACTCGGCAGCAAACCGCCCCAGTGCATGCTGAAGGTCCATGTTCGATGAAGCCAACAGAACAACATCGTCTGTGAATAATAGAGATGAAATCCAATTGCTGGACTTGTCAGCTGCTTTTGACACTGTCAACCACCAGATCCTGCTATCTACGCTTGAGTCACTGGGCGTTGCGGGCACTGTTATACAATGGTTCAGATCTTACCTCTCTGACAGGTCATTCAGGGTGTCTTGGAGGGGAGAGGTGTCCAACCTACAGCATCTAAACACTGGGGTACCTCAAGGCTCTGTTCTTGGGCCACTTCTCTTCTCCATCTACACATCATCTCTAGGACCAGTCATCCTGAGACATGGATTCTCCTACCACTGCTATGCTGATGATACCCAGCTATACCTCTCTTTTCATCCTGATGATCCCTCTGTTCCAGCTCGTATCTCAGCCTGCCTGTTGGATATTTCACACTGGATGAAAGATCATCATCTTCAGCTGAACCTCGCAAAAACGGAAATGCTTGTAGTTTCTGCCAACCCGACTCTACACCATAACTTTTCAATCCAGATGGATGGGGCAACCATTACTGCATCCAAAATGGTGAAAAGCCTTGGAGTAACGATTGATGACCAACTAAACTTCTCGGACCACATTTCTAGAACTGCTCGATCGTGCAGATTTGCACTCTATAACATCAGAAAGATCCGACCCTTCTTATCTGAACATGCAGCTCAACTCCTTGTTCAAGCTCTTGTTCTCTCCAAACTGGATTACTGCAACTCTCTACTAGCTGGGCGTCCAGCTAGCTCTATCAAGCCTCTTCAACTGCTCCAGAATGCAGCAGCACGAGTGGTCTTCAATGAACCTAAACGAGCACATGTCACTCCGCTGCTAATCCGTTTGCACTGGCTGCCAGTTGCTGCTCGCATCAAATTCAAAACTCTGATGTTTGCCTACAAAGTGACTTCTGGCCTAGCACCTTCTTATCTGCACTCACTTCTGCAGATCTATGTGCCCTCCAGAAACTTGCGCTCTGTGAATGAACGTCGCCTCGTGGTTCCATCCCAAAGAGGGAAAAAATCACTTTCGCGAACGCTCACGCTCAATCTGCCCAGTTGGTGGAATGAACTCCCTAACTGCATCAGAACAGCAGAGTCACTCGCTATTTTCAAGAAACGACTAAAAACTCAACTATTTAGTCTCCACTTCACTTCCTAATCTGCAATTGCCTCTTTGAATATCACACTAACTGTACTAAAAAAAAAAAAAAAAAAAAAAAAAAAAAACTACTAACACTTCCCTTCTTAGACTTTACAGACCTGAAACTTGCCTTTAGTACTTATTCAATGTTGCTCTTAGTTGTGTAAATTGCTTCCTTGTCCTCATTTGTAAGTCGCTTTGGATAAAAGCGTCTGCTAAATGACTAAATGTAAATGTAAATGTGAAATCTTGTGGTCCCCGAAGCGCCACATGAAATTATGAATTTTAATTTCATAAAAATTATGAACAGAATTGGTGACAAGGGGCAACCCTGCCGGTGTCCAACATGCACTGGGAACAAATCTGGCTTATTGCCGGCAATGCGACAATGCGAACCAGACTCCTGCTCTGTTCATACAGGGATGGTATGGCCCTCAACAGATCGCCTCTGACCCCATACTCCCCGACCACCCTCCACAGAATGCCGCGAAAGACACGATCGAATGCCTTTTCCAGGTCCACAAAACACATGTGGACTGGTTGGGCATATTCCCATAAACCCTTGAGCACCCTGGTGAGGGTAAAGGGCTGGTCCAGTGTACCATGGCCCGGACGAAAACCGCATTGTTCCTCCTGGATCCCAGGTTCAACCATCGGCCGGATCCCCCTCTCCAGTACCCTGGCATAGACTTTCCCCGGGAGGCTGAGGAGTGTGATCCCTCTATAGTTGGAGCACACCCTCCGGTCCCCCTTCTTAAAAATGGGAACCACCACCCCAGTTGCCCAGTCCAGAGGTACTGTCCCCGACCTCCATGCAATGTTGTAAAGTTGTGTCAACCACGACAGCCCCACACCATCCAGAGACCTAAGATACATAGGGTGAATCTAATCCACCCCTGCCGCTTTGCCACTGCGGAGCTTGCAAACTACCTCAGTTTTTTTTTCTGAAAAATAAATTTGTCCAGTTCCCAAACACATTGCAGCTTGGTCCTCAACCAGCTGAGAGAACTTTACTTGCAGTGACAGTACCTCTGAATACCCCTCATTGGACATCATTATATTCTCTCTTATCTGCTAATAGCTGCCAATCAGATGTTTGTCAAGTTTATTGACCTAACTGAACCATGGATCATCTTCTTCAGGTTTTTAAGTCCTGCTGCTAATGAAGGCTGTCAGTTTGTGACTGGAATTGTGGGTAAAAACCCGTTACTCCTAAAAGAACTGAATCTGAGTGATCGTGAACTAGGAGACACAGGACTGAATCATTTCTCTGCTCTACTGCAGGATAGACACTGTCAGATCAACACACTCATGTGAGTACTCTTAATTTATTAACACATTTAAATTATATTCATAAAAAGTGTAATTTCCAGTGACCAGTGACATGCAAGTATATTGTGTTTGTAAATTCTTCCTCTGCTGACAAATATTTTAGGCTGCGTGGTTGTGGTCTAACCAAGGAAAGCTGTTCAGCTCTGGCTACAGTTCTGAGATCAGACACCAGTCTGAAAAAACTTGACATGAGCAACAATAATCTGCAGGATTCAGGAGTGAAGAAACTCCAAAGGGCATTAGAAAATACAAACTGCACACTGGAGAAACTCAGGTAAGACTGGAAAAGAGAAATGCCTGCTTTTATTTATGGCCTGAAACAAGCGAATATAGATGCATTTGTATCTTACTTTGGAGTAAAAATCAACATTAATTATTATCAACATTAATTAAATAGATTGTTTTATCCCTGAGTACATGATCTTTGATCTGATCATCGTTTGCGCTTTTCTGAACATTAATTGTTGAACCAACTATTTTAACATCTGGGGCTAATATACTGTTTTTTTTTTTTATCACAATAGACAAATTCCCAGTTCATTCAAAGTCCAGAAAGGTACAAAAACATCCCCAAAATGGACTGTATGCCTTCAGTGGTTATAGTGTGCAGTGATCATGAACAAGTGCCCTATACTGACACAGAGGAGAACTGTTGAATAAATTCATAGTTTTTATGTGCACTCAAGTATTGTTGTAACTTGATAATACTGTGATTGAACCATTGGCATGAGGTCTGTTTTGAGAATTCTTATTTTTATTTTTTTCTAAACTTTAAATGAGATGGGAACCTTGCTGTCTATGGAGAATAAGGGAGATGTCAGATTTCACCTAAAATATCTTAATTTGGGGTTTGAAAATAGAATTATGTCTCAGGTAATTAAAAACAATATGACGCTGAGTAATTACAGTTTTTCTCAGTTGCTTTGGTGCATTTCTCACAACACTATTTACATTTGAACAACAGTTCATGCATTTCTCAAAACAATTAGTCATTTGTGCACATCATAGTAGCAGTTTCCCATTCCTTCCAACAAATTGCAAATGCTTTTGGACGTGCATCAATTGCTTTCATACAACTCTGTGCTGTTTATAACATTATCATTTGCTCATGTCATGTCAGTCAAAATTAATTAAACTTGTAAATGCTGAATAGTCACTCCATATAAAACTAACAGTCCTCATTTCATTACTTGAGTCATTACATACAAAAATGTTAAACTAGTTGTCAAAATCTGTCAAGCAAATTTTATTTAAAAAAAAAAAAACTTTTTCCTAAAAATGTCTTCTAAATTGAACAGCTTAATGAATGATTTACAGACCTGTGTATGTTGTAGGTTCAGTTCCGATATGTACTGCAATATTGCTTACAGTTGTGCTTAGCGCTACCCAAGGGAAGTTTATGTTTGTTGTAAATAAGGGTGGATTTAATCTTTTGCACAATGCTGTGAATAAATTTAAATTGCAAAGGGCAAATGCAGTAAACATGTGAAGCATACATATTCAGTGTCTTGTACTCAGATAGCTTACTAAATGCAGTAATGTCTAACTTTACTGTAGTTTTCAAATGGCTGTGCAAATAGTATATAGGTCTGTCTTGAGCATTTTCAGGAAGTGCCACCAAAATCTGACTTCTTTGCATTGGAAAAAACTTAGAGTAAACTGTCATAATAAAAACATGACAGCCATTTGACTATCTTGATCATAAACAATGGTGTCAGGACTTTTCATCTTGATGACACAGACACATTAATTGACAGCAATACTTGCTTTTAAGGAATGAGCTATCCATTTTGAGCAAATGACACGGTTTTGTAGGTTATCAACTAGGTTTTACAGTTTGTACTAATTGTTTTGAGAAATGCATTAACTGTTGTGCAAATATAAATAGTGTTGTAAGAAATTCACCAAAGTGACTGAGAAAAACTGTAATAACATCATTTTCATTTTGGGGTGATCTAACCCTTAAAGCAAAATGAAAGAACAAACATAGACAGACAGACAGACAGACAGCTTTTTTTTTTTGTAATTTTAGTCACTTTAATTGTAACAAGACAACTTCCATAGTCTTTCAGACTGCAGTATCAGTGAAGAAGGTTATAAAGCTCTGGCTTCTGCTCTGAGATCAAACCCTTCACACCTGATAGAGCTGGATCTCAGAGGAAATGATCCTGGACAATCAGGAGTGAAGGAGCTCACTGAGTTACTGCAGGATCCACACTGTACACTGAAGACACTGAGGTGAGACTGAGTGAATTAATACAAAATAAATGATGTGCAGGCAATTTATTGATTATTATATTGTTTCACTAATGTAGTCTGCTGCACACATGAAGCATTTCACACATGTACTGTATTCATTAGACTTTGCTTTTTATCATTATTTTCTTAGTACTTAAGACTTTGATGAATCCTGCTTCATCGTCTCTTCTGCAGGTTTTTGAGTGATGATGCAGATGAAGCCTGTGAACATTTGTATAAAGTTCTGGGTGGAAACCTGTTACTCCTGAGAGAGCTGAATCTGACTGAACGGGATCTCGGACCATCCGGATTGAAGAAACTTGCTGCTGTACTGAAAGATAAACACTGTAAACTCAACACACTGATGTAAGTTCTAATAACCCTTTTAATGAATTTGCTGTTGGTGTGTGTTATGCTGAGTAACATCTGACTTTAACTGTAATTGTGTTTTTTTTTTTCAACACAGTCTGAATAACAGCAGTATGTCAGAGGAAGATTGTCGTGTTCTGGCAGCAGCCTTTAATTCAAACCCATCAAATCTGACAAAGCTGAATTTGAGTGGGACTAAACTCAGAGACTCAGGAATGATGAGCTTCAACACTCTGTTTCAAAACCAACAGTGCAGACTGGAAAAGCTGAAGTAAGTGTTTATTCAGCCAGTGTGTAAAACAAAGGCAAACTACTTACTGTAGTAAATAAAATATATAATGTAATTTTTATATTGGATGTTTAAAAATGCACAAAATTGTTTACAGCTATGTTTTATAGCTTATGTCTCTCTTCTACAGGTTCAGCAGCATGTGTATCACAGCAGAAGGCTGTGCTGCTTTGATTTCAGCATTTA
Source organism: Danio rerio (assembly GCF_052040795.2). Taxonomy (NCBI): domain Eukaryota; kingdom Metazoa; phylum Chordata; class Actinopteri; order Cypriniformes; family Danionidae; genus Danio; species Danio rerio. Next base: position 9,380,531 of record NC_141042.1, read on the forward strand.
ACTCAAACCCTTCACACCTGACAGAGCTTAATCTGAGTAGAAATAAACTAGAAGACTCAGGAGTAACAGAAATCTCCAGTCTACTGAGAAACTCACAGTGCATGCTGAAGATACTCGGGTAAGGTTTCTTAATCTAAATATGAAATTGCATTATTTATTATTATTATTGTTTTTTATCATTATTAAAAATGTGATGCTATCCTTTTTTTGGAAAATGACAATGATTTTTTATGGAATATGTTTGTTTTTCATGATTGCTTTAAAATTTTATTTTTTTTTACATTTGGATCTTGTTCATTCTGAATAATTGTTTAATAAAGATTAATTATTTTTAAGATGACCATACTGTCATACAGAGTCCAATTATTATACAAAGACATATAGAAACTTAAAATGTAAAGTAAATAAGTAATAGGGAAAATAAGCTAAGAATCAGAATCAAATTAAAAAGTCCCTAAAGATTGTCACCCCTAGTGAGCAGTGTTTATTATTAATATGTGGAAGAGTGCCATAGAGAACAACATCAGTGGAAAAAACACAATCAGAGTCTAAATGTGTGCAAAGCGTGATGGGATGTTTAGTCCGGGTGAATGGCTGGAAAGGTACAGAGTGCCCTCTTGTGTGTCTGATGGGCAACATAGCTGGTGACCATGACAGTAGGGTATTCTTTGTATCTTTATTTGTTTCATTTTGTATTCTAGTCTTTTAGACTGCAGTATCAATGAAGAAGGTTATAAAGCTCTGGCTTCAGCTATGAGATCAAACCCTTCACACCTGATAGAGCTGGATCTCAGAGGAAATGATCCTGGACAATCAGGAGTGAAGGAGCTCACTGACTTACTGCAGGATCCACACTGTACACTGAAGACACTGAGGTGAAACATGAGGAAATATTTCATAAATAAATTATGCATATTGATTATTAAGAGAAATACTGTTAATAAGCAATACACAATTATAGGCTGGTGAATTATTAAATTTTATTTTGCTATTAAAAAATATATATTATTTTACGTAACTCAAATGATATCTTCTGTTACATGAACTTTAAAGAAATTAATTAACTCTTGAATCGTTTTCTCCTCTTCAGGTTTTTGAGTCCTTCTGCTGATGAAGTCTGTCAGTTTGTGACTAAAATTGTGGGTATAAACCCATTACTCCTGACAGAACTGAATCTGAGTGATCGTGAACTAGGAGACACACAAGTGATTCAACTCTCTGCTCTACTGCAGGATAAACACTGTAGAGTCAACAAAATAATGTGAGTATTGCACATTGTTTTCAAAAGTATAAAAATAATGTATATTATTGTAATAAAACATTTTTTAAAAATAAAATCACTAAATTGGTGCCATCTTGTGACTGAATATTGTATGCTGCAATTGTTTACATTTTTCTTCCTTCAAGCTTTGTCTATTTAAAGAGTTGATCAATTATTACAGCACATATTGTTTTATGTTCAATCTATTTTATTTATTTTTCGCTTGTAGAATAAAGCACTTAAGTCTTATTTAAAAGCTGCTGAAAAGCCCATCTGGCTTTATTTTCAGATGACATCTACCTGGATGAACATTATTACCCTTAGACTAATGAAAAACTATTATTTCAAGAGTTCACACTTAGCTGATGATTTACAAAGCTTATTTGGCATGCTGTCCCGGGAGAGAGCCCCGAGCTCAAGGGCTCCTCGAGCCCGGGGCTTCCTCCCGTTGGCAGAGCAAGAAGGGAGCCTGAGCTCGGTGGATCTCAGAACTCCCCTGCCGCTGTAGCTAAGGGAACGTAAGGAATTAGACAAGCTTGATTGTTAAGTATGTTGAATGTCTTTGGATGGTGGGAGGAAACCGGAGAGCCCGGGGAAACCCACGCGGACACGGGAAGGACATACAAACTCCCCACAGAAACACTCACTGGTCCTATCAAACTAGGACCGGCAGTATTCTTGCTGTGTGGTTCACAGTGCTAACCACTGG